>NC_064598.1:36773479-37082765 GCF_943734845.2 Anopheles funestus | reverse complement strand
AAAGCTGTCACCGGTAGGGCAGATGAACCGCCAGGGAAATTGAAGTAAGAGTAGAGAGGTTGTTTGCCGCACGTCCAACATCACTGATCAGTATGTTAAGATTCTCACCGTGTGTCCAATATTTCTAGATGGGACAGCAAACCCCAAAGTGTTGTCATGCTTCTTTTTTTTCTTTCGAATTGTGTTACAAATCCATTGCTTGGTCATCGACTGATTGGTACACATTTTCTCGTTCTCACACAGGGACCACATTCCGCACGTGACGCTTCTAATGGACGGGTGTCCTGTGCCACGTTCCGTGCCACCGTTCGAGCATTGGCTTTGGGTGCCACCGATGAAGTCGCGACCGTTGGCAGTATTACGGTTGTGATAGAGCGATTTACCACGCATCCCAACCTTCGTCGAATCGTCGAGATCGTACAAGGACACACGCCTGGTGGACGCGGAATGCCTTGGTGCAGCAGGTGATCAAGTGCAATTCATCAAGTGCATAAATTCAGGAGTGCAAACAATAATCAAAACAGTGTAGTGATAAAAAGAAAAAACTCATTGAAATATCCTCGCTATAAAAGTGTCGCAAGTGCCACAGAGTTAAGGATCTGTTAGTGGAAAGCTTAAGGAAGAAATTAGCCTTTATGTGTAAAAATGTTCAATGCTACAAGTGAAAGTGTATCGGAATGATTCACGTATCGTAGTTCCTAGCGGTAGTGTTTGGATTGCTTTTCCAGTAAAATGAAGAGGAAAAAAAGCATCATCTATTGCCAAAGCGTATGTGTTACCCTGTTGTGCGAGATCGTGATCTTGCTTTGCCTACGTGCCTAGTGATTTGTGAGTAAGTTTCTTGTGGCGTCATCAAGACCGGTCCATAACTAGTGGCAAAAATCCTACACGCCATAATCATAACCACCAAGTGCAATTCATCAACCATTGGGGCCAAAGATTACACACACACATACACAACTTCGTTAAACGCCGTCCAATAGCATTAGTGTATTGTTATTATATTTTGTGGAAAGCGAAGGAATACATTGATCAAGCGCCTCAATATGGGCGAATCCAGTAAGGTGCAGCAACAGCAGCAGGAAAAAGCCAGACAACGTAAGTAGAATGGCGGAAATGTGACGCTTCATCTGCCATCATATATGAACAGCATGCGTTTAGTGCAACGTCCTGTCATCGCTAAATCTGTCACCACTAGTAGTAGTCACGTTCGCTCATCGCCTTCCGCATCCGTTACTAATTGCTTTGCTTGTATCACGCTTACTCATCATTACTGGTTCGGATCGCGATCACGTAGAAAATGAAATGTTTTGCTCTGATAAATTGCATGCATATCAAGTAGCAGTAGCGTTAAGTAATAGCGAACGCATTTGAATAATGCACCGATTGTTATTATTGCTCAAGATGGATATTTGCATATCATGACATTCACCACGTGTTCTGCGTACCAGCAGTGCACCAGAAGTGTCAAGTTCGATGCATCCAAAAATTACTCAATTATAATTTGTATTAGTACCTAGTTTGTGTACGTACAAATGGACTATGTGTTGGTGTTATGCACCCATTCAAAATGCATGTGCGAAAAAAGGCGCCACATAAACTCCTCGTTTGCAACAACATTCCACCACCACCACCAGCGGAGCAAAAACAACGGCAAAAAGTGCATGCCATGCGCAGTACGTTACGACATTTTCGAGTTTCACTTTCTCACAGGCGCGCATCAACACTCGTGTCGTGTTTATGTTTTGGTCGTACCCAACAACAAGACAACAACAATGCACAATCGTGTCGTCGAAGGGTGGGGAGTTGGGAAAAACCGAACGTTCGCATTTCCCGAAGCATGCGTTGCCTTCCCTTCCTCAAATGCACGTACCCATTCCACACCCGTAAATCTCTAGTGACAGTGACAGAGCGCAATACTGAAAAAGCTGGCAGCACTGCAACGCGCCACAACATTTTTGACATGTCACAAACGTCAAACTACTACACCACCACCAATGCAGTAGCGTGCGCAACGAAAACGAAAACATTTCCCAAGCTTTTCTCGCTCTCCCGATATACGGTTCGGTTCGCTCTCGCTCACCCCTTCGTATTGTGTGCGTGTGCTTTCGGTGTGCCGTCTCTGTCTACTAAACGGGCATACTAATGATGAAAACCACCTACCCTTTACCGATTGGCGCGCGGCAGTTTATGTTGCCCCTACCGTTACCGTTTGTGACTCTCAGTCAAGCGAGAAAAACGACGACACGGTGGTGTTTTTCCGCGACAAACCAGCACCAAAAGGGCCAGCAGACACAGTCCCATTTTCACTTGACAAGCGAGCGGACATACGGGTGCAAAAAAAAATTGACCAGGTACGACGTTGTACCCGTGCACGTTGAAATCGATAGAGAAACGCGCGGGGTGGTGGCTTGTCCGTGTGTGCTTTTTTTTTGGTTCCAACAAATGGAAAACTCTCGACCAGCAAAACACGCGTAAAGCAAGTGTGGTCACAATTCGCTCGTAAATTGTGCGTATACCATATAAAACAACAGTTACCAGTGAGTTTGGTGCCTGCTATTCGGGTGTAACGCCTTGATTAGTAGCGTTGCACAATATAACGTGCGTGCGTGTGGTTTTTTGATACATACGTGTGTGTTTGTGTGCGTTTGAGCAGAAAAGAAAAATAAAATTGTAGGTAGTAAGTTTTCGGTGCGTTCGTTTTTGCTTGGTGATAAACTTAGTAGCCACAGAAGATGTCTTCAAACGCGTACATGAAGAGAACACAGCACCCCAGGCAGTTGGGTTGGGTAGAACCGTGTGTTTTGTAGCGGTAGAGAAGGGTGCAAAAAAAAGAAGCATTAATCCGCACATTCGGAAGAAAATCGATCGAAGGCTCGTGCGCTCTCGCCTGGTGTGAGATCCGTCTGTATAGCAACAACGGTGGTACTTTTCCAATACACAACCTAAGTACGCTAGGGCGCCACCTCCACCCACCGTTCGCTTAGTGGGGCGCCGCAGTGGGTCTATCTCTCTGTATGTGTGTATGTGTGTTTGTGTGTGTATGCGTGACCAAGAGACACGGAGCGTTTGATGCGTGTCCGTACGCGCCCAACAAGAAGGAAGTCGGGGGTGTGGGTCGGATGAGTGTGAAAAGTGTGCGCGAACGTCTTCTACATCCCGTCCCCCGTACGGAGTGTCCTCTTTCTTGTACCTTGAACGTGACGCATGGGTATGGACGGTGAAGGAATGGAATGGAGCGATAAGAGTTAGTTCAGGAAGGGGGTGATGATGGTGGTGTGGTGGAAGGTGAGGTGAGTGATATCCGGTTGGAAAGTCCGCGAAGGACGAAACACCCGTACTGATCAGCCCGTACTCGTGTGTTGAAGCGACCGGATTTGTCGGATGACTCATCGACGGCAAAAAAAGGGATACAAAATAAGAGTGAACTGCCCCCCTCGGTTCGATTATCCTTGCGATGTGGGATGTGGCCAGTATGGTGGTGTATGTATGTGCTTTATTTTTTTGCTCCTTCTGACCATTGCTGTGTAGAAGACAAAACGGGCAAAGAACTAGCGATGCCCATAAATTCATCTAAGCCAAGCCATTCACCAAAGGAAGACAATGCGAAGCCGTCACATCCAGTGTGGAGGAGACGACTTCTTTATCCTTCTTGTTGACACAGTCAAAGGCAATGAGGATTGCCCAGCGCCCTAACCACATAGTTACGACCGTAAAACTGGGCTGAAGGATTTGTTCACTCGCTCGGAGGTTTCGTGTTATTAAATCGATTGGGCCATGTGGGTGCGAGAGGTACGAACCAGTGGGTGAAAGGAGCAACGCGTGTGCAATCAGGTTCCGGAGCCGGTCGTAACGCAATCAAACCGTTTCCTGCAATTAAACGTCTCTTCCCTCATCCACCACCACCACCACCACTCTACCAGGGGGTGTTCCGTGGGTGTTACTTCATGGGCAAGATGTGTAGCCCAAGATGAGACCCACTTGGTGACCATTGCCTTAGTATGCACATTCTCCACCACCCAAAAGCATCCTGGCCGTACGTCGTACCATTAGGCGTACTCTCTGCTGTGTTTTTGTCACACAAACAATATAATGTCCTCGGTAAATTGTAAAGCCATCAACAAGCTTATACCATCATCGCAAGCTGTGCCATGAACTTTTTAATCCACTACCGATACTCCTTCCCTCCGACCCTCGCCCCCCCAATTGAAGTATCGACGTTCTTCGTGCCGGGGCAGGTTAAACGGGTGGCCCATCAACTGCTGTCCCACCATTAGGTATACAATGTGATACACACAGCCACACTGCTGCAAAGTGGCTTATTATCATTAGCCGCTAGTCAGCATAACCCTAACCGAATGACCTCTCCGGAGGTTTGTTAAAGCATGAGGCCCTTCTAGTCGGCGAACATTACGTTATGACTCCAGTTTCGTTTCGGGTGTTGTCAAAGGTGGCCTCGCCTTGCAAACGAAAATGACACGCACAAGCCCTTTTTGTGCGAGTTAACTGTGCTCAGTTCCCTCCACAACAACACTCAATAAACGACACAACCTGGTGCAATAATCGCCAATTGTTTTGAGTGGGAAGCCATTACTGCTCTTCTGTCGGGTGTACTGTTGCAAACCTTTAAAATGTACCACATGCACTAGCTACTGTCTGTATGCGTGTGTGTGTTTGCTGCAACTGCAACTTCTAGAGAGCAATGTATCTTACCCAACGGTAGTAAGATTTAGAAATACCTAGTTCCTCTTTTTTTACGATCAACGACGGTTTTATTTTCGAAACAATGAAAGGGGATAATGTGGAATTCCAAACAAACAACTTTGTGGCGTACTGTCTGTTTTTAGTACGTGCGGCATACTATTTTTTTTCTTCCATTGCTTTGTCAGCAAATTTGTCTACTAGCTTGCGTAGTGTTCTGTTTGGAGACGCGGATGTACTGCGGATTGCAGCAATTGCGGCTATTTATTGCGACAGATCTCTATCGTTGGTTGAGCCTTTACTATTTTCTACGTGCACTATTGAGACCGTTTGTTTTGTTGTTAAAAAGTAAAGATCCTTCCTTCGCATTCTTTTTTGTTTTTCCGTTTTTTTTTGCTTTTCTATTCGCTTCTAAATATAAACAATTTCGAAGAAACGTTCCTTCGCGAAACAATCTAACGCTTGTTATTTAAATTAAACGATAAAATTCCTCCCACACCCACCCGACACACTACTCTTACGGGCCACTAATAATCGGCAGGGTGTCGATGATGGTGCCTCTCCCTTTGACATCTGCTGCCGTGACATCAGACGCGCCGGTGTGACGCCAGTGTTTTGCTGCTTCGGGACAATTTGTCAATTTTCAACGCCCCGTTACGGATTTCTCTTTAATTAAGCCAATTAAACAAACAGCTTCCACCACCCTCCCCAGGCACAAGAGGTCACCTCACCAGGGTGGTAATAAAATATCATTCACAGCACTGAAACAAATCGTTGCCTTCCGTTGTTGACCTTTACGTAGCTGTGTATGTACAGTTGAACTCCACTTCGGACACGGTCTCGATCATTTGGGGATGAGATGCACAAAGCACCAGGACGCAGTATCGATGGATGAATGTGTTTTTGATTGGGTAATAATCAAGAGTGATTCTGCATTTCTTATAAACGATTCCCTCTACAGAGAGTGCATGAGTGCATAAGTGAAGAACCATAAAAGCTGATCCGACTCATTGGCAAGTTAATTGACGTGCAGCATTGGTTCATCGTAACGGACTTTTCGGAGCGCTAGGAACATAAAAAAAAGGTGATAATAATTGTGTCACAGCAAAGTGGTAATTAGTAGGACAGCTCCGTACGATATGTGACTGGGCGTGCGTACGGAAACGGCTGTAGTACGCGTGACGATCCTTCACATCCCAAAGCTCGTGCGGAGGGAAGAACCACGGCAGCGGCATCATCGGTGATACGATGGTAGACAGCTGCATTCCATCCACGGTACAGCGGTTATAGTGAACGTGCTGAGTGACAGCATGCCTATTTCGCACGCCACCACCGATTCGGTCGAGCTGGAGATCCTGGAGATACGGCAGGATTCCAGCGAAGACGATGAGCATGATCCGGCAGGCCGGTCCTACGGGGCACGCAATGCTCGTGGCCGACGAATACCTCCAGCCACGGTCGTTCGTCGACAGCAGCACCAGCAGCAGCAACATGAGATAGTTCTGGCCGGCAGTAGCTCTGCCCGTGGTCCGGAAACATTCGGCGAGGATCGCGGTATGATGGCCCGGACTGGATCGCCACCGAAGCGGAAACGGTTTCGCCGGAACCATCGTAGCAGCAGTACGCGGCGCAAATCCAACTCCCAAAGCTGTGGCAGTCTGTACAATCTGGCTGCGAACCGGCCCCTTCATCCGCAGCGTTCGGAACCGAACGTGAACTTCTACTCCAGTCCCGGTGAGCACGGGTACGAGGGCACGATCGATGTCAACTTCCACGTGCAGGACAGCTCCAACACGCTGGACGATGCACCGGTGCTGGAAAGTTGCGAAAGTCTTGGTGCCGGGCGACGATCACGCAGCGGTGCCGGTATCCGGTGTGGTTCGGCCGGTACCGGACGTCTGCTCGGTAGACCATGCATCACTGTTGGTGATGGTGATGATCGGGATGGTGTTGGCGATGAGGTCGACGATGGTAGTTACGGCAGTGGCATGGATACGCTCGACGATAGGGGAGACGATGGCATGACGGCCGGGTGTCTCGGTGGTGGTGGTGGTGGTGGAGGTGGTGGGTCGGGCACAGGCCATCCACACGGACAGCACGGTCTCCGGGCCTCGATAGCATCGGTGCTGGGGAAACTTGGCATGTGGAACACCAACAAACCACCGGGCGGGAAATCGGTCCCGGTGCTGATCCATCGTAGCGAAACGAAATCGTCCTTCGATCGTGGACAATCTTACATATCGAACGGAGCCAGTCGACTGCGATCGATTTTCGGGGGTAAAACCATAAGTCACGCAGTTCTGTTTACAGTTTTCCCGGCTAGCGCTAGTTTCTATCTGTCCGTTCCTCTTTTCATTCCACCTTTTGCTCACCAAATGGTTCGCATGCTTCATTTTGTTTTTTTTTTCTCACGCACAGTACCATTAACACCATTATGAAATGGCTGGCCCGCTACAGGCCCGTTTGTGTGTGTGTGTGTGTTTGTATTGTTATTGCACCATAATTGCACCTGCTTGATCGATCGCTCACATTGCCTCACTAACTTCGCTTCCACCATTCGACTAACTTCACTGATGTGTCGTCTCATATGCTCATCACATTCTTCATGGTATGCATTGCCTTATCTTGTGTTTTTCCATTCTCTAACAATCATTTACTCAACTCGTACTAAAAAAAAAAATCTCATCACAAATTTTGTTGAGCAAGTAATCTTTTGCTAAAACTATATTACATTCCCTCAATGCCAATAGTATATTAATTTATATTACTCTCATTGTAACAGAAAATGAACGACGAATACGAGCCAACGATAGAGAATACAATACACAATTCAAATATGCTGTAAGTGATTAGCTTTGCAACGAGGATCCATTCCCTTCCACTAACGATCGTTTCGCTTGCAACAACTTTCAGAACAACTACATCAAAACGTCCAAATATTCAATATTAACATTTTTGCCTTTGAACCTGCTGGAGCAGTTCCAACGTCTTGCCAACTTTTACTTTCTGTGTCTACTAATTCTCCAGCTGATACCGGCAATCTCGTCACTGACGCCTGTCACCACCGCGATCCCATTGATCGGTGTGCTCATGCTAACTGCCATCAAGGATGCCTACGATGATTTCGTAAGTATTTTCCTGCCGTTTGTTCTTTTTTAAAATTGCCCTTTACTTACGTGTAACGCAATTCCCTCACCTTATTCTCACAGCAAAGACACATGTCCGACTCGCAAGTTAACAACCGACGGTCAAAAACGCTCCGCCACGGGAAGCTGGTCGATGAGCGGTGGTCCGGCGTACAGGTCGGTGACATTATACGGATGGACAACGATCAGTTTGTGGCGGCCGACATACTGTTGCTTTCGTCCAGCGAACCGAACGGGCTGTGCTTTATCGAAACGGCCGAACTGGACGGTGAGACAAATCTCAAGTGCAAACAGTGCCTGCCCGAGACGGCCGCAATGGGCCAGCAGGAGGATCTGCTGTGGAAGTTTAACGGTGAAATTGTGTGCGAACCACCGAACAATCTGCTGAACAAGTTCGAGGGTACGCTCACGTGGAAAAACCAACGCTATCCGCTCGATAACGATAAGATCCTGTTGCGCGGTTGCATCATCCGCAACACGCAGTGGTGCTACGGTGTCGTCATCTTCGCCGGGAAGGACACGAAGCTGATGCAGAACTCGGGCAAGACCAAATTCAAACGGACGACCATCGATAGGCTATTAAATTTTATAATCATAGGAGTAAGTATAAAGGACGTGGTGTGGATGTTTCCTTCACCAAAGATGTAACATTTGCATGCATGGAATTAACATACAATCAATATGTTCGACGCTATACAAACCGGGCAGCGGTGGTGGAAAATTCCCATTCAAAGATGGGCATCAACAACAGCTGTATAGCTGCAGCGGTGTTACTGCACAGATCATGCCCCGCTACGGGTGGTCCAGTTTGCAAATGGCGGCCGAATGAAACTGCATCTACGCTGTACAAGCTAAATAATGCAGATATTTATGTGTGTCTTGCTTTGCTGTACTCCGTTTGCGGTACAGCTTGCCGCTTTTAGCGTGATTGTCATCGCTGATTGAATGACGTTAATCGATTGGCATTCCGCGAAATATTATTCCACAGCAGGCACGTTACAAAGAACTGGAATCATCGTTCCGCTGGAAGCGTTCAAGCTAATTTGCTTCCCTGTACCATCGTTCGCTTAACCGTAGGGCTCGAGTTCATCACCTATTTAGCGATCGGAGTAATTTAATTGCGCTAGAGAAGCATCCCGGAAGCTGTTAATGCTTGTTTATTTTATTTTATTTTCGGAATAATTATCGACATTGCATTGATGAATGGGTCATGCAATAGATTGATGGTACCAGACAATCGGGAGCATTCAAGTCTATTAGGTCATGCCCATCGTGTTGCTCAATAATCTCTATCTATTCATGAGTAACACAGTTGCATCTGTTAATACGTGTTAAACATGTTTTTTTCTATTTCATTTACAGATAGTGTTCTTTCTCTTATCGATATGCGGTTTCTGCACGATTGCATCCGCAATATGGGAAGCATTAGTAGGATACAAATTTCAAGTAAGGCTTACAAGCGCTGCCTACAAGCACACCTTCAATATACTCATCCACAAATCTTCATCTTTCAGATTTATCTGCCATGGGAAAGGATAATCCCGAAGGATTACCTGCAGGGTGCAATCAGTATCGGGGGTCTAGTCTTTTTTTCCTACGCAATCGTACTGAACACAGTGGTGCCAATATCTTTATACGTGTCGGTAGAGGTAAGTGAGCTGACGATGTTTTTTTTTATTTGGCTTCAGAACCGCACAATTCTACAAACCTTTTTTTTGGAATTTGTAGGTGATCCGTTTCGCGCAATCCTTCCTTATCAACTGGGACGAAAAGATGTACTACGAGAAGACGAAAACCCACGCCAAAGCAAGGACCACGACGCTAAACGAGGAGCTGGGCCAGATACAGTACATCTTCTCGGACAAAACGGGAACCTTGACGCAGAACATTATGACGTTCAACAAATGCAGCATTGCCGGTCGTGCCTATGGCGATGTGGTTGATATGCGTACGGGCGAAACAGTCGAACTGTCGGAGGTAAGCGTGAACGTTACACTTGGGCAACACACCCTTTTAGGTGATCTTTCTCTTACCACTCTAAGTAGACGAAGCTTGCAGTAGTGTACCTTTTTGAACCTTTTTTATTACCTCTACATCGCAATCCGTTGTCTTGTAATAAGGGGTAGAGAATGTGAAATCCATCGTACGTCAAGCACAGTTTTGCCTCCAAAACCAACTTCCATAAAGTGATACTGAAGCGTCAAAACGCACCTTCTATGAGGGTGTATACTAGCTATAAACATTCAAATACTAATATAGTCTAACTGCAAAGATTCATCTAGGTCTCGATGCTGTAACTTACTGCTGCTACCCAGCATAAAATGGCACCGCAATATGTGCTTCCATGCAGCAAAACGCTGTATAAAACGCTCCTTATCCTTAACAGCTTTTGTCGAGTGAATAGCCTTGACGAATGTACCTCATTCCAAATGCCACTAAAAACAGGATCGTTGCGAGTGTGTTTTGTTATCATTTCTTTCCTTCACCTTCTACGTGTATGTGCGTGTATAACTGTGTAATCATTTGTCTGTAGTTAGGGAACCGATTTAACCGGCTACAACTTCTACTGTATTGTACTTGTTTAAAACGTGTGTCAAGTTTACAACTGTTTTCAACATCTTTCTTGTATTTTTTTTTCTTTCTTCTTCCCATTTTCTTCGTGGTATGTGTATTTCTCCTCTTCATTCATTTACCGTTGAACCACTTTCTGGTTTTGTTTTATGTTATACCCTTTTTAATCGTTTCATTGTACTTACATTTTACATATGAAATTTCCCACTTATCAACTCCCATCATAATGATATCGTTTTCGTATGTACCTGTTCACAACCATTTGTTTTTTTTTTGTGCGTGTTTTTGTTTGTTTGTCTCTTATGTTTTGTCTTCTTCTCTCTCTTTTGCATTATGCGACTTACGCTTGTAGCCTACATTCAACAGTAACACATCGCTTTTGTTAAACGCTGAAGAGCCACCAGGTCGCAGCACACCACAGCCCACCACCACCACCGAACAACCAGTTCAGACTAAAAGCCCCTCAAACAAAAAGCATCCACCTTCACTACATGTTACATTCAGTCAGCACAGTAATGCCCAAGAAATGCAGACGTCCATATCCACTAAGCAACCCACACCACAAACCCATATCCCGGCGCAGTCAGCTACCGAAGTACCACCAAGTGGGAACAATACGCAAGAAGGACTGCATGTATGCATGAGTTTGTTACTTGTACCTATGTGACTTGTTATACTTGTTGCTTGTTGCGCCTTTTATTGCCCTTTTCGTTAGTTTGTTTTAGCATTGCGTTTTTTTTTTGTTTTTAGATTTGCATATCGTAAGCATTTAGAGTTGTAGAATGTATTTGAAAATTCCCGTCCATCTCTTCACCCCATAATTGGGAAACACGCACTAAAGTACTCTTGCCATTCACTAGGCGATACAGCTTTCGGCCAAATAGCTACAATAGCTTTACAATATTCATGTCTGCAATAACATTCAATTGTTTCGTAATGCAGAACTCTTTTGTATTTCATTTTAAATGTCAATTTATTTTTGTAACAATACCAATTTCATTTTACAACCTTTTCAACCTAGGTTTCTTCATATAGTGTGGTGAGTTTCTTATTAAATATTGCTTACCTTTTTATTTGTATTAATTTTGACAAAAATAACCAGTTATGCAGTTCTGCAAAATTTAATATTATTATTTTGTAACGATTTTTATACACATTTTCAATACTCTTTTAACATGGACGATCAAGAGTACTTTAGTGTTTTGTGAATCGGGTACACCGCAGCATGTTCTAATACATTCGTAATTGTGATAAATTTTACAAAAACTGAATTTGGAATTAGCTCTTTATATTTTCCTACGCGTGCTTGCACACTTCCATTAAGTTATGTTTTTTTTTACCACGCGCAACGTATGCAACATTGGCTCGATCAATTAAGCTTACCGTTATTTTCCTTTACGATTCTTTCTCATCCATCTACTATTACTACTACTACTACTACTACCGCCACTTGTGCACCTCAACAACATGTCGTCGTTAAATTCGTCAAATCATTTCCAATCCTACCCACGCACGGAAATACACAACAATAAACTACCAAATATTCCGATCATTGTGTAAATGGTCCGTCTGGTAGGTGATGGAGTCGGTTGATTTTTCCTTCAATCCCGAGTACGAACCCGAATTCCGGTGGTATGACCAGGGACTGCTGGATGCGGTCCGCGCGGATGAGGAGCACGCGCATAACTTTTTTCGACTACTTGCACTATGTCATACCGTGATGGCAGAGGATAAAAATGGCAAGTAAGTGTTACGCTCCATCTGTTTCTAGTACATTTTGGGAACCTTTTTTTTCTTAACCACCCTTCAACTACTCTACACAGGTTAGATTATCAAGCACAAAGTCCTGACGAGGCGGCCCTCGTATCGGCGGCGCGAAATTTTGGATTTGTTTTTAAATCACGAGCACCGAATAGTATAACAATAGAGGTTATGGGACGAACAGAGGTATGTCCATAGGGAGAGCAGTGAAAAACGGAAAAAATTTACAATATTTTCTTCGTGTCTTCCACAGGAATATGAACTGTTAAGTATATTAGATTTTAATAATGTTAGAAAACGAATGTCGGTCGTGTTACGTCGCAACAACTCCATCATACTGTACTGTAAGGGAGCCGATAGTGTGATATATGATAGGCTAGGACCGAACCAGCACGACCTGAAGGCACGTACCCAGGAACATTTGAATGTGAGTATTCACTTTACCGGTAATTGAATAGTTTAGTTCAGAGTTCTGTGGAGATCTCATCCTAAAGATGGAGCATATTGTTTATTATTCCATTGCCGTTTTGCACTATTTGTCTCTTATTTTTTAATTTTTTCTTTTTTTTCTTGAAATTAGAAATTTGCCGGCGAAGGATTACGTACGCTGGTGCTAGCCGAAAGGCGATTGACGAAAGAATTCTACGATTCTTGGCTGGTGCGACAGAGAGAAGCTGCCTTATCTTTAGACGGTAGAGAGGATAAGTTAGGTGCAATCTACGAGGAGATCGAATGTGATATGCAGCTGGTCGGTGTGACGGCTATAGAGGATAAGCTACAAGACGGTGTCCCTCAAACGATCGCCAATCTACAGCTGGCCGGCATAAAGATTTGGGTTCTTACCGGTGACAAGCAAGGTATGGATGAAGGCATCAACACAGATTCGTTCGTCTAACGACACCTTCTTCTGCTCTTGTTTCTGTAGAAACGGCAATAAACATAGGATATTCCTGTCAGCTGCTAACGGACGACATGGTGGACGTGTTTGTGATCGACGGTATTACGAAGGGTGAGGTGGAACAGCAACTACGCAAGTACATGGACTCGTTGCGGATCGTTAACACCTACCATCCAGCTAGTGAGTCGCTGATGACACATGACCCCAATAGAACCCCCGACCCTCGCCATATTGTTTAACCTGCTGCACGTGTTTTGCATTTCAGATGTTCAAAAAGCTAGCAACATGCACTCGCAAACGGTCGGCAGTAGTGAAACGAGTGCAGTGACGGCCAACGGTGCCCACAGCAGCAGTTCCGGACCGATGGTTGACATACAGAATACCTCGCCGCCGTCAGTCTCGGTGGTGACGTTTAGGTGGGATAATAGACATAAATATACAAGTATAGGAGGAAGCGAGGAGGCACCGGACAGGTACACACCGACACCGACAATTACGCGAATGTTGTTCGATCCGCGTACGAGCGGCGAACGAACCAAAATTTTGCGCTCCACCAAAATCCTCACTACAACCCATGGATCGGTCGGACACGGTCGGACTCGATCATGAGTCTGTATGTGTGTTTGTTTGTAATCAGTTTTCCTGTTTTCTGTGGGGTGTTTTTTCGTTGTTGTTATTTTCCTGGTTGGTTTTGTTTCATTTACCTTATTTAAAACATTGCCCTGGTATATATGTTGTACTACAGTGTATTTAAAAAGCAAGTTATTTTCTAATGCTAGTGGTTTTGTTTTTTTTAGCCCAGTAAAAGGTAAAACAAAAATCTTTCGTTCACGATTCCAGGCCCTAGTTTTCCATTATTCTTTTCTTTCTTTCCGTTCCGTTTTTCCACGCCCCGAAAAATGGTGTTTTAGAGTAATATTGTTTGTATCTTTAACGTTCTTCAAATTGTACAAATCCAACTTCGCGCCATCTTCAGTACTATTCCTAAAGCGGAGTATAACAAAAATGACCTAATGCATAGATGTGTACGGAAGCAGCACCACGGTGTCCAGAGCAATATTCCGTATTACACTACTGACGTGAGGCACCAAACACACATACACACAAAAACATACACATGTGTCACGCTAGCCAATACCTTCCTCATATGCCTGTACAGATGAACAAAAAAGTTAATGTAGTAAATATTAGTAACGTAAGAACACTTCCCCATATCTAACATTCCTTCAAACTAAAACTCTCTTTCTCACACTCTGTTGTACTTTGTTCTGTTCCCATATCCTTCGTAGTGTGTAACGATGTGTATAGTTTAATATCCCTTATTACATTGTTTGTTACATTCCGTTACTGACTTCCCCTGGTAGTGCCTAAAACAAAAATGGTAGTAAACCCTTCGGTCTAATTGTTGTTTGTGTAAAGCTTAAGTTACAAATCGTTTTGTACGTTTTGTTCTTTCCTCTTGTTTTACGTTTATGTCTAAATTTATTTCCCTCTAAGCATCACAATTTACTCCGTGTACTCACCTAATCGTTATCCGTCTATCCCAGCGAACATTTTGGTCCATCCTTTCTCCTTTTTCCCCCTTCCTAACATCCTATCCATTTCTCACCTCACACATCCGACCGAGCAAAAAAGTTCTCCAGTAACGCAAAGCCTTTGTCATTCGCAGTGTAAATTGTAGCAACTATTCCGAGGGTTTTGAGAAAGGTGAACCGACGCTAACGGATATAGACGAGAACACGGGTGTCGCACTGGTCATCAATGGGCACTCGCTCGTTCACTGTTTAACGTCCGAGCTGGAAAGTAAATTTTTGGAGATCGCTTCCCACTGTAAAGCCGTCATCTGTTGTCGGGTAACGCCACTACAGAAAGCGATGGTCGTGGAGTTGATCAAGCGTGCGAAAAATGCGGTCACCCTAGCCATCGGTGACGGTGCTAATGATGTGTCAATGATTAAAGGTTAGTAGCGATACTTTGCGCTCGCGTTCATTGCCACCCGGCAAGTCTTAATCCCGTCTCTGCTTTTTCTTCACTTTTTCAGCGGCACACATTGGCGTTGGCATCTCGGGCCAGGAAGGCATGCAGGCGGTGCTTGCTAGCGACTACTCGATCGCTCAGTTCAAATTTCTCGAAAGACTGCTGCTGGTACATGGCCGCTGGTCGTACTACCGCATGTGTAAATTTTTGCGCTACTTTTTCTACAAAAACTTTGCATTCACATTGTGCCATTTTTGGTATGCATTTTTTTGCGGCTTCAGTGCTCAAGTAAGTCAAGTCGATGCGGACGATCGGTACAAATAATCGGAAGGCTCATGATCAGTGTTATTCCTTTTTTCTCTCTTCCGACAGACCGTTTTCGATCCGATGTTTATATCAGTGTACAATCTATTCTACACATCGTTGCCGGTGCTAGCGCTCGGTATCTTCGAGCAGGACGTGTCGGATAAGAGCAGCGTGGATTATCCGAAGCTGTACACGCCCGGCATTACGAACGCACTGTTCAATACGACCGAGTTCATACGCAGTGTGCTGCACGGTATCTTCAGTTCCCTGATATTGTTTCTCATTCCGTATGGTAAGCTGTTTTGTTTTGTGTATATCAAGTTTGTCGAAGTTAATAAAACGAAAATGTTGCTTATATCAGGTACCTACAAGGATGGCATCTCTCCGGATGGATATGTGCTTAACGATCACATGTTGCTTGGTTCGGTAGTGGCCACCATACTCATCCTAGATAATACAGCACAGGTAGGCTCGCTGCTTCAGTGCAACAAATCCTTGGAAATGCATTTCAACATCTACTTTTGCTCGCAATTATAGATAGCTCTCGATACATCGTACTGGACCGTTTTCAATCACATCATGATCTGGGGCAGTTTGCTGTGGTACTTCTTTTTGGATTACTTTTACAACTACGTTATCGGTGGTCCTTACGTTGGCTCGCTGACTCAAGCTATGAAGGAGGCAACATTTTGGTTTACAACAGTCCTGACCGTGATAGTACTAATGATACCGGTGCTTGCCTCACGCTTCTACTTTGTTGATGTGTTCCCGAGCTTGCCAGATAAGGTATTCGGCAAATGTTGTCGCTTTGTTTATTGATATTAACACTCTTCTGCAATCATATTCCTCTTCTCAGATTCGTGTACAGCAGCGGCTTGCTCTACTGCGTTCCCGTCAGAGCAGTGACGTCTTAAGGACACCGTCCGCCCGAAAGGCTCGAAGATCATTACGCTCCGGATACGCTTTTGCTCACCAGGTAAAAATTTGGTCTAGATCAATTGTTTTGCGGATTGCATGCATTGGGGCGTTTATGTTAAAATTTCTCCCTAAAGTATGCAATCCGCATTGTAAATTCGTCTTTATAATTCGTATACAAATTTTCAACAAATGTATGAATAATTAAATATTTTTTTGCATCTCACAGGAAGGATTTGGTCGACTTATTACGTCGGGCAAAATTATGCGCAAACTGCCACAGGACTTTGCCTTCCCGCTGGGACTGGGCAGCAAGAAACAACAATCAACCGAATCGACCAAGAACAATAACAATAATAACAGCAGTAACAATGCTAATAGCGTTACAAATGCGGCCAACGGTGCCGGAAGCGTAACCAGAACCGGTACAAACACGACCGCCACGACACTGTCGGCGATGGCTACGGGTGCTGCAGCCGCCAACGGTAATCAGCTAGTCAACCTGCCCGGCAGCTCAAACGGTGACCATAGTCCACGGGCACCGTGTCAGGATCTGGATACGATTAATCTGTAAAGTTTGTGCCAGATGCCAGATCCCCATTCCGTCGCGAGTCACTAACGAAACCAAAAACCTTACAAAGAAACAGTAGTACACGTATGTACATACATCTCCACAACGAATCGATGAACATCATGTCATTGTCCAGTCGGAAACGGTGTTCAACGGTTAAGATAACCATGAGGCAACATATCTATGGTTTTACTACCTGTACAGTGCACCTTCTGCGTTTCGACAGCGGTCCCATACGCTATATAAAAAAAAGGAAAAGGAATTAGAATTGTGTTGCGCCTATTCAATGACATGTTTGAACAACAAAAACTGTAACATTTTCTAATTTCTGCCAATGTATCCGTATGCCGATGCAGTACTTAAGAATGTTTAAACCCTTGCCAAATGTTTTCACTCTGGCATGCATGCTAACCGGCACCGTACCAAATAGCCGCGTTCCCGTTCAGCTCGATCACATCGTTTTGGGCGGGAATAAGTAACATTGACAAATAACAATAACGAGTGGAGTATTTTGAATGTGACGGTCGAATTAATGCGTTAGCAGCTTGTACAATAAACACTATCGTATTATTACAAGAAAAAGGTACGGCTTTAGTGATAAGTATGAAGAGACGAGGCGAAACAAAGAAGAAGAAGAAGAAAACAAACAAACAAATCAGATCGCCAAGCGATGCAATGCCTCACATTTAATTTTTCATATACTGTTCGCATCCCTTTTTTGAATCTCCATAGAAGAGTAGAAAAAGAAGAAGAAGAAACTCATTCATATTTAGAAGAAATAGACGAACCGCTCGAAATCCGTTAGCAAAGTGAAGCAAAGGCAAACATTTAGCATTATTATGAACTTATTGTGATTGTCCTGTGAATACATAAGTCGATATATTGCGACAGTAGCCGACAGCCCGTACGGATGGACGAAGAAACAAACAAACAAAACGATAATAGCTTCTGATAACGGTTAAAAATGATATGAACATACAACATGTAAATAGTGTTATGTCTTTGTGTAAAACAAATGCGAAACTCGTTACACGTCGAAACATGGGGAAAAGTAATAGAACAGCCTAGATATGCAAAAAAGAAAAAAAAACCCTAAAACAAAAGCCAATGCAGATATATGTGGTGATGCAAAGAAACGACTTAAAGGTACTAAAGCGTGAAAGGTGAAAAAAAATACATAGAACAAACACACACACACAAAAGCATAAACCAATAAACAGTACACTACAAGCGTTAGTGTCGAGAAAAGTGAAACGAGCAACAGAAAAGGGAAAGCTACCGGAAAACGCTTGTGAAACGTTTGCCATTTGGTGCAAGGCATAGGAAGAGTGTATAAATATGTTGTACATATTGCAAATGACGAAGGTAACAGTTAAATACGGCAACCAGCAGCAATCGAAATCGGAACGCAATCATGCTTCATAACGCTTAAAAAATAAGGCTTTAGGATGAGAACAGCAATGACCGAACGACGAATGTGATTCGCCAGGGCTGCTGCTGATTGTGTGCGTGATTTACATGGGAACATATTACTTGATAATGTATTACTGTTTCTTTTGTATTTGCCAGCCCCTTTGCAGGGCGATCGGAAACCGTGTAGTTACCCCGTTTTATTGCATCTGTTTTGTAACACTTTTGCTGTATCCGTCTACTTGTTGTGTTGTCGTGCATTGTCGCTCTTCGCAAAAGAGATGGGTATTATTTTTACACCACTGTAGTTTAAACCGTGTCTGTTTAAGTTGTTTACTAATGATAAAAGTTGTGTTTTTCACTGTTAGTTTAGCTTTCTTTTATAATCACCATTCTTTGCGTTGCGATGATAGTTACGTTACTTTTGTAAAGAAAAATCGTTCCTAGCTCCTTACTTAAACTTGTTTTACGTTCTAAAGGTCCAAAGGTAGAGAGAGAGAGAAAGTCCAAAAATTATTTACCGTTTAACAGTTATGTACAAAGTTAGGAGGCTCGTGGTGTGAATGTGTGCATCTAATGCAAGCGACTAAGTGTTAAGTAAATACGGGAAGAAAAGAGAAACGCAGCATGAACATGGTGTACTAAAGATGAACGGACAGACACGGAGAAAATTCCGTTTAAATTGCATTCCTAAAGAACGTACAGACAAACATACACGCACTGAACAAAACAATACTAAAAACTACGCCACAGTGTTACGCGAAACCAATGCAAACCGTGTACGAATGTTGTGTCTGTGTAGAGGGAAAATGTTTCAATAAAACAACGGAAACGGAATCACAACCATTAACGAACTATTGATCGATTTAATTTCTCACTTTTTGCATGTCATTTTAAACCTTTTTAATTTTGTTTCCAGTACATTACCATTTATTGAAAACTGATCCTGTCCGAAACCGGTTGGAACCGAAATGTAAAAAATATATATATAGTAATACTCTAAAATATCGAGACGCTTTTATCTTTCCTTCCTCGCAGTTTCGTACAAGCAAGTACGAAAGGAAAAAATTGTTACTGTTCATACGAACTATCGCGATTATTGCAGCTGAATGACGTAGACCTGGGAAGTGGCTTCAGTTTCTACTAGCTCCCCACTCTCCTTCTTCCTCTCCACTAACTTGTACGCACTTTCTTTGGAACATAATCCCGCATGGAAATTGAAAACCATAGAGAATGATTACCGTGTTTTGGAGCTAAAGTACACAAATACGAAGAGAAAGAGAGTAGAGCACGATTTTTGTGTGTTTGCTTTTAAGTACCCGTTCGTTGTTCAATTCCGGCAACTCAATGACGGTTATGTGCGATTAACGTGGCTAATATGCGAAATAGCAACCAAACACTAACGGTAAGGGCGTACACGTTCTAACTTCTACACTAATTATATGCAAATTTTTCGTACCAAAGAAAAGGACAAGAACTTCCAACCTGTCGTGTGGGTGAGCTTCCCTGTGCAAAGTAATAGAAACCACAACAGGCAGCGAACCACTACGTTTCTAAACATACAAAATGAAGAGATTCTCGATTAGTTCCCGCAGAATGAAAACGTTGAATGAGGAGCGTTGTGCATGGCAACTGATGGAGGATGGTCGCATGGCGTGAAGCGGAAGATGGCACACGACGAATTATCTAAATCCGTCTCGTTTTTTTTCGCATCAAATGAGATGGATTTTCTTCTGATATGGAACGGTTCAGGAAATGGTTAGCAGTTTTGCATAACAATCAAATACATCCTTTCTTTGTCGGCATGGAAGCATCGGCATGGGCTTTTGTCTCTTCTGTCTCTGTGCATTATATGAACTATGCGACCATCATCATCAACGCCACAAGCGCTCCATTTCGCGCAACTAATTCCTCAGTGCACATTATTTCTGTGCCTGAAATTTGGCTTGCATTTGTGCGAGCTTTTCCTGCATTCGGCGGATTTCCTCTTCCTTTTCGCGCAAAATCCTATCCTTCTCCGTTAGCGATTCACCGGGCACGGCGGTATCTTCCTTAATGACGGAGTTCGTATTCTTGCGCACGGATTTCGCCAACCGTTCCGAACGGTAGTTTTCGTAATGGACTTCCTGAGTAACTTCCTGCAGATCTTGCATATGAGTACTGCAACAAAAATGGAACAGATTGTATCGATTCATTACTACCGCGAATGGGTGCACGCTAAAGCTAGAAACACTCACATTAACATGGTCCGAAGTTTGATGAAATCGCAATGGTCCGGGTTTTCCACCTCGACAACACCCCACGGATACAAACGACCGCGCACCTTGCGTCCCTTCACCTCGAGCAGCGTGGTCGAGCCGCACACGGCAAACGGTACCGCTTCCTTCAACTGGCGGACCTGCTCCTTGTAGTCCTCATCCTCATCACTATCACAATCGGGCAGTGGATAGATTTTGATCCCATTGTCTTCAATCTCCTGCATTATACGGCACTTGAGGCGCTGGATTTCCTTCTTCGTCAGCACATCAGCCTTCGCGATCACCGGCACAATGTTCACCTTGCAGTGCAGCTTCTTCATAAACTCAATATCGAGCGGTTTGAGGCTAAAACAGAACGATGACGGAATGGTATGGTAAGGTACGATGATGACAACCAAAAAAAAACAAAACATCCGCTACACATTACGTACCCATGGCCAAATGGTGAGATGAAGTAGAAACAGCAGTGTATTCTGTTATCCACAATGTTACGTCGGTTCAGACCACTCTCGTCGCGCAAAAATCGCTCGTACTGCTCATCGATGTACTCGAGGATCGCACTGAAGCTGTCGCTATTATCGATAGCATCACCGAATCCGGGCGTATCGACAACGGTTAGTCGCAGCTTCACGCCACGCTCCTCAATCTCCACCGTGGACGCATCCAGCTTGACCGTCATGTTTTGTTTTTCTGCAAAAAAAGTAAATCACCTGTTAGTAAGCGGTTGTACAATCTATTAGCAGTTCAACAAATCAATCGAACACAAACGGCACACGCAAGTCACCAAAAAAAACAGCAAAAACATGCTGAAAACGTTATTTAACGATTCGCACAATGTCTTTCCCTACAGTTTTCCTTGTACACGAGACGATCGTAACGCTTCGTTGATAATCATTGGCCGGTGGCTCTTAGTAACGACTTCATTTGCACAAAAACTGGCATATGTGACTGTGTACGAAACTCACTCAGCCTTTATTTACTTTCACTAGCGATTTTAACGCCCGTGGTATGATATGCCATTTATTAATCAGCGACCTGTTACATCTGTACGGATCGCGTAACGGCCACGATTTGATTTGGCAAGCAGACAGAAAGCAAAACCGAAGCGAAACTTTATCCATTGAAAATTAACAGGCAACAGCAAAGACCTTAATTGATGATAACACGCTGACTAAATTAATGGTCCCGCGGGTGGCTGTTAGAACGCCGCTTTAATGAACACGGGGTGTTAAGTGAAACTAATGGATTTATGCTTCAGTTAAAAAACCACAACAAAAAATCGTAACAAAAAACAATGGGATTTGCGCATCTAACTTTACGATATTATGTTTTGTTTGTTTTAATCATTATGATATATAGCAACGTTGAAAGCGAAGGTAATTGTGTATATCCTTCTCTTCCTCCTACACCTTCATTATTTCCAATTCCATAACATGAATAAATTATTTGTATATTACACTAAATACTGTCATATTTCTTTTCTTTTTAAAACAAGTCCATCATAGACGATCGTTTTCTTGATTGTATAGCAAAAGGTAATATTAATTTTGATGTTTTTTTTCTTAAATGTAAGCACTTAAGTTACGCAAATTAAAACGTTATGCATTACATACTTTCGGGCGCAACAATTCAATGATCGTTACAGTGCCGTGCGTTCTCTTACTGTTTTCAACATCAATCACGATCGTCCACTAATTCTACGGGTACACAATCAAATTCCCAGCACTAAATTGCACACCTTACTTACCAACAGCATTCGGTATCACGCGTTCCGGGTAAAGATCGCTCAGGAACAGACTGTTGACCAGGGTGGATTTACCGAGGCCCGACTCACCGACGACCATTAGCGTAAACTCGAACCCTTTCTTCACCGACTTTCGGTGCACCTGGTTCGGTAGATTGGCAAATCCGACATAGCTGGATGATTCCAGGTTGGAAAACTAAAACGAAATTAAAAACACATACACGTAGATTAGGTTTAACACGCTTTTCATTTGTTTTGCTACAAAATTTCGAAACACACACACACCACTGATTTGCAAAGCAACCGTAAGTCTCGCATAGTGTCCGTATGTTTTTAATAATTGCACCGCTAATTGATCCGGACAGCCCCAACGATCAATTGATTATGTACGACGGGTACGACTAATTGCAAACAGTCGCGAAGAAACTGAGTTTTCCCCTGGTCTTCAGCGGAAAGTCTCACATCATTCGTACACTTTCCCAGTTAGCAAACCCTGTTGATCTTGAATAGGAAACGTAACCTAATTTCTTTTCGGCTTTTACTACCCCACCTGGCGCATCGATTTCTAACGGAGGTTTCCCACCCTTCGTTGAATAGTATTAGCATAGCAAGAACACTAAACACTACGCGAAGACGTGACGGCATGATGTGTATGGGACCGCGCCAGTGACTTTGAACGTCCATATAACACACTGCCCTAAAGCCACTTCTGGCCGCTCATTCTGTATGCAAAACGAGTCTTCGCATAAGCGCATCAGAAACAGTCGTGTGTACGATGCGGAAAGTTGCGCGAAAGTTCAACAAACTTCACGTTGGTGACAGGTTGCGTAGCGTGTCCATCGTCATCTACGCCAACATATCAAACTGGCGTTAAAATAATACAATTTTCGTGGTAATGGAAACCACACAATCCGTGGCTATATGAGCTACAATTTCTTCGACCCGGGTGATGGTGATTGGGAATGTGCGGACCTGCTAAACAATCCAATACAAAACCACCATCATTCCGGCAGGGAGTTCGCTCGCGGTAACGAATTATCATGATTAAAATCGGCAATAAATTACTTCTCCTTGTGGCGTTTGCTGCTTTGCTTCGCACTGGTAAAATTAGTGTTACCGAAAACTGCGGCTGAAAGGAATCATTACATTAGTTAACAACACGCGATTCGCGGTCCGTCCATCGGGCGGAAAGTGGCGTCGAACCGGGGTTGTATACACGATCGTGCGCTAAATTGTGAGATTGCTTTACGTGATCAAATTTGGCTTATGTTTGCTTTAATTTCGCTTCCATTTCGTTCGCTCTCGATTTTCTTGTACAAGTGGGAAAATTGGAAAGAAAATGGAAAAACCAAAAAGAAACATCCGGAAATATGCAAGCCAAACATACACCCTTACGCACGTGCCGGGGTTTGGCGGTTTTTGGTGGAAAGATCGATAGCAATAATTTAGGCTGATGAGGTAACTTGTTGGAAAGAGATGATGAATGTATTAGGCTACAGGCACCAAACCAGACCACTTATTTACTGGGAGCTTAGGACCTAAGTGTCAAATTCAAGAACTGGTTGTGAATTTATAACCCCAAAACATAAAACTATTCAAAGAAAGCGGAACATTGCTTCAATAGGAGGAAAATTCGTCGACACGCACAACAGGTTGTTCATGAGTTGATAAGAATCTTCTCTTTTGGCTGTTTTGTTTCATGTGGGAAAATAATACTGCTGCCTTGGCGTTCAACCGGGTCGTGGATAGCATTTTATCTGTACAGGTCTACCGTGGTAAAGACCGTTTATTCGGCAAGTTGGTTAAATTAAATCTAGTCTAGGAGTATTAATCTCTCCACATTATTGCGCATTATTTATTGAGGAACAATTTCACGAGTAATGCTTTCGAAGAAATCTTTCCTTCTTCTTCTCCTTCTTCCAACGACATTGACAATCCTCACTATTGGGATCATTTTTCATTTCATTTCATTTCATGTAAGCCTCAAGGGTTTAACAATATATAACTAAAGACTGAAAAGAAGAATAAAATATTTAAAAAAATATTAAAGTAATCTAATGCAAGACTAATGAATATGAAATAGGAAAGATACGTTTACCAAAAAAGAAAACAAATAGTATAGGAAAAGAAAAAAAGAAAGGGAGAACTTTAAAGAAGTGGGAAGTTAGAAGGAAACAGAACGAAGCAAAAAGAAGTGAAAATCGATAGA
The DNA here is from genome assembly GCF_943734845.2 of Anopheles funestus. NCBI lineage: Eukaryota > Metazoa > Arthropoda > Insecta > Diptera > Culicidae > Anopheles > Anopheles funestus. The sequence continues at coordinate 37,058,298 of NC_064598.1, read as the reverse complement.
AACCAAATTGAAGCTACTTAGACAATTAAGCCACGGATCATTCTGACCATGCAGAGTGCCACGAGCGGAGATGGCGAGCGGAGGACACGGACGAAGAGGACGGAAAGGGATATAAAGACCTACAAGGGAAAGGAGACTGAGGGAGTCAATGTTACATATTTTTGATGATCATTTCTTCCAGATCAGGCGAAGATCTCGTCAATTTTGAAACTTTTATTAAGCATATGATGATATACAGTAGCACGTCGATTATCCGTGGTGCTTGGGACCGGACAGATGCCGGTTAATTGATTTCCACGGATAATAGTCTCTTAAATGTCAAGGCCATATTGACGTATATTGTATCTATATACTATACTATGTTGGCCCTTTTCATGCGAAAAATGATTCTAGATCAAGTAAATTATTATCAAATAACAATTAAAATTTAGAACGTAAAATAAATTCATTTCAAATATATCGTTTGGTGACGATTTTAATAATTTTAACCAACCTGACTTCAGTACAAATGTTCACCACGGTTGAATATCAGTCGATTTTCGGCGCACGGTTAATCCGCCCCTGGATAATCGACGTTCTACTATATTTCTTTATTATTTGATACATACCTTCAGGCGCGTAAACCCATTACGGTACGCAGAATTTAAGTACAGTTTAACGGCGATTTTTCTTCGTGACTCAACCTTGTCTGGATAAACGGACATCACGGATGAAAGGGACATCTCATTTTATTGATAAATATTAGTTAATACTGCATGATGGGTATTGTTCTTAATAGTTTTACGTTGCAAAAGAAATGTGTAATTTTTGGTCGAACTTGAGACAGTTGTTATCATTCACAATTGAGTAATGCAGTTAGTACGTCAAATCGCGTTTGGAACTGTCATTTCCGAGCTACACGGAGATTTCGACACCCGGTTAAACGGCCCGGCGGTAATCTGTGTTCCATCGTATTAAGCTTCATTATTTATAATAACTTTGGTATAGGTTACGATAAATCATGGCTGAGTGTATTTATCATGTATCTTAATCTGCGAACCAACAACCATTAAACAACGTGAAGATAATTATTATCCCATTAGATTTTTAAATAAAAACATCTGTTAACATAAGGTCAAATGATCTGTTAAACGAACGTAATATATAAATGATTGCACATTTCATTTGACCATTAATTGTTTCGTGTGAACGTTTGAATGTTTTTTGATTGTAATGTTTCTATCAGTATTATCGTTAATATCAAACAAAAAGCAACTAAAGAAACGCAGTTACAAAGAACATGAATATCCTATCCGGAAAGCAACAGTGTTCTACATTCATCTGCTTTGTGGTGATTGTGTTTTTTTCGATACTACTATCATTTGGAGCCACACAATTAAACAGAAGATTGGGAAACAGTACCACTTCACACATTTTGCGCATTACCAAACTGCAATGCATTGAGGCACCTTACAAGCTAACGCATCTGAACTACTGCTATATGGTACAGTTCCAGAATGGGACGGTTGGCTTAAACACTTCCGTCGACATTCCGAAAGTGCTTCATTACTTCGAAGTAACCGCCAAAGTATACTACAAATACAAAACCTATCGACCCTTCATGATCGACTGGACCGTTGAAGTGTGTCAGGCAGGTCGTATTGGAAAGTACAATCCCTCTACCGCAGTGGTGATGAAGATCATCGAACAAAGCGTTCCCGATTTCTACTACCCTTGTCCACATGGCGTACGTCAGGGGAATAACATTGTCGCATCGTATAACAATTTAAAGATTCTGGTTTGTTTACTCTTTCACAGAACCGAACGTACGCTACCTTTTGGATGTTTGAACCAAGCTATATTCCATCAACTTTACCATCTGGGGACTATCGGTTGGATGTCTACTTCCGAGATTCGACACGCTCGATACTCTACGCTATTCAAATGTTCTGTTCCATGCGCAAACAGGGTCTTATAGGGTAAATGCAAAACTTAATTTTTAACCGGGAAATGTTTCGAACGATGAATTATCGTACAACAAAACATCAACATTAATGGGATTATTTCATTTTTTTTTTGTTTTGTTTTTGCGGTTTCAAAAATAAAATCGATTTCTGCCCACAGGGACCAGTTTTTGGGGCATTTTAATTTAAATAAATAAAACTTTCGATGGTCACATGTAGCCTGACGTGTTTTTGAAGGTGTGTGAAAGATAGTTTTATGTTAGATCTCTAGTTCCATAGCCGCTTTCATACAGTGAATGTTTCTTTGGTCGATTTTGTTGTTGAGAGATCTGCCTGAGCTTCCGCTTTTGAGGTTGTGAAGCCACGTATGTCTGTGGGAGGAATTATACCTATGAAACTGTATGCATAGTGCGGCGCATCAAACCTCTAGGCTTGAAATGGAGATGATTTAGTGCTTAACCTCGCAGATAGACTACTGAACAAGACTCCAATTTTGTAATATTTTGTCTATTTCTTCTTGGCTTAACGACCTTACAGGCCACGCCGGCCATTTCTGGCTTACTAGACTTATTTTACCACGTAGCCGGATAGTCAGTCCTTGCTACGGGGGAACGATCCGGATGGGATTTGAACCCGGTCCTGCCGTGTGGACTGGCGCCGTTTTTCACAAGCACCACCGGACCGCCCCCTTGTCTATTTGCAGGGTCTATTTGTTACACTAAAAACTAATGATTAGTGAAGGTGAGCACTAAATCATTGCATAATTATAGCCCTTTTTTATTTTGTTTTAAAACGTTTAGGTTCCGCTCAAATTGCCTGTTAAATGGAAGTAATACATACATGATTGTACATGTAATTTGGCGTTTATTTATTCCAAGTGAACGCTTAAGTATCTGCTTTTCCTGATCATAAGCATTCCAGTGGTCAATGTTGGTAGACACTAGCTGGTTATAGTCAAAGTTGGTGTTGCTTTATTACGATCAATATTACCCTGAAAGCATCAAGCTACAGCTCCAAGGCAGCTACTACAAAGCCATGAACATCCTATCCAGGAGGCAGCAGAGTGCCACATTCATCGTTGGTGTTGTAATTGTGTTTCTCTCGATACTATTATCGTTTGCGGTACCACAGTTAAACAGAAAAATCGTAAATAACTCCAGTTCGCCTGGTTTACGCGTTACCAAAATGCAGTGCATCGAAACACCCTACAAACGATCCCATCTCTACTACTGTGAAATGGTACACTTACCGAATGATACGATTGGTTTAAATGTTTCCGTCAACGTCCCGATGGTGCTTCATTACTTTGAAATAAGCGTCAAATTATACTACAAATACACCACCTATCGGCCCTTCATGATCGACTGGAGCGTTGAATTATGTCAGGCGTTGCGTCGTCGAAAGTTCAACCCCTCTACCGCGCTGGTGATGAGAATTATTGCAGAGAGTATACCCGAATTCAACTATCCCTGTCCGCATGGGGTATGTAAGGGGAGCAAAGTTTTTTTTTCTTTAATTTATTCATCTTCATCTCGCACTCCCACAGAACAGAACATACACTACCTTTTGGACGTTTCATTCAAGCTTTATTCCATCATCCATACCCTCCGGTGATTATCGATTGGATATCTACTTCCGAGATGCGACACGCTCGCCAGTCATCGCTGTTCAGACCTTTGGTTCCGTACGGAAACAGGGTCTCATCGGTTAAATTTCGATTAAATTTCTAAATTTCTAATATTTGCAAGTATTATACATAACTTTAAAGCACAATTCAAATAAAGTTGATCAGTGAAAAAAGAATGCTAATGTACAATGAAACAACAGCATTAATAGCAGCGTTATAATAGTATTGAATGCTATTTCTACGAAATCAGCCTGCCTTGTATCAAAGATGCTGTGTTTGAATCAAACAGTATGGCTTAACCTGGCTCACACTACGAAATACTTAAAAAACAAAACAATTTAAAACAAAACAATTACATTTGTTAAATAATCATTCTGTCGAAGCCGCTGGTCAGTTTAGATATATTATTTATTTACAATTAAATACAAAAAATAATATTAAATATTAATACCACTTCAATCCTTCCGCAGTTCTGGTATCTGTCAGAGTACTAGCATCACTACCCGAATGACGTAAGATTATTTACCTATGTTAGTTCTATATTCTATGACACTTAAGGGCAAACAGAATCAAACGTACTTGACTGTGTGACTGTTAGATCCGAAATTTATTTCTTTACATTCCGTAAATTATCCTATCTGACATCTCTGATTCAACGAACACGTTTCTGTTTGCTGGATAATTTATCGGGACGATGCGCATGTAAGATTTTACAGATTTAGAAAGACTAACCAACAAAGAATAACATGACAGCAATCAGTTAACTAATAAATTGTTTAATTCAAGTTTGAAAAACATTACCAATTAATGTTAAAATCCCAACTGTGCTTTACCTTCGAATACTAAGGCTAATCCACTAAATGGAACAAATTATTGGTTGATTCCTGTTTTGTATTTTAATTCTACGTTCAAAGCCAACCAGAACCAGTTCCTAATGATTAAAGGTGCACGATTTAATTACTGGACAATTAAACTTAATTACTACACTTAAACGTTAGTTCAATGCTAGAAATAACTCAATCATTGCACATCAGTTTGCTCCATCCAACCACTCTAGCATGAGCTCCAAATATACTAATATCGTTCTGTTCTGCACCTTTGCACAAATATGTTACATATCATTGTTGCCACAATGCACTGCACAGTTTATTACGAATGTGGTCAAAAGTAATATCACGCACAGCTTGCGCATCACCAAGATACAGTGCATTGAAACACCGTACAAGATCAGCTATCTGAACCACTGTAAAATGGAATATCTCCCGAACGGAATAGTTGCCCTGAATGTTTCCCTCTTAGTTCCGATGGTGCTCAACTATGTAGAGACAACGGTTAAGTTGTTCTACAAGTATACCACTTACCGTCCCTTCATGATCTACTGGAACATCGAGCTTTGCCAGGCCTATCGTATGGGAAGGTTTAATCCTTCCGCTATCCTTGTGCTAAAAGTCATCGAAGAAACCATACCACAGTACTACTATCCCTGTCCGCATGGTGTAAGCTTGACGAACTTTCCCCTTCACTAATTGAGCTTCAATGTCAGATTTTATATTATTCTCAACAGAACCGAACTTACAAGGCGGTGTGGCTGTTTGATCCGAAATATATTCCCGAAACATTGCCATCCGGCAATTATCGTTTGGACATATTTTTACGAGATACAACGAACACGATACTGTTTGCATTTGAAATGTTCGGTGCAATCCGCAAGCAAGGTTTGATTGGTTGAAAGCTCAACATGTATTCCATGGAAAACTGGAATTGATTCGATAATAAATGGTAAATAATAAAAAGTGGAACTATAAACATGAAAATTCCAGGACACTAAAACAATCCACAATGTTGATGTTACTTGTAAAATTTTTCCATTCGTTTTAAGAGACTTTCAATAGTTGGAGCTCATTTGCCTGTTATTTCATTATTGGACATGTGGTATAAGATCTTTTGAAGACATGCAATTGGGTAATTCGCTAACTTCTACTTCTTGGCTTTAACGACCTTACAACAGGTCACGCCGGCCATTTCTGGCTTATTAGACTTATTTTACCACATAGCCGGATAGTCAGTCCTTGCTACTGGGGGGACGGTCCGGATGGGATTTGAATCCGGTCCTGAAGTGTGGACCGGCGCCGTTTATCACATACACCACCGGGGGCCGCCCCAACGTATTGGGTATTTCCATACCAACAGTCCCGACTTCGCTTGGGCGATTCCCTAAGGTGGGATCTCCGCATCCTATCATTTGCATTTCCCTGCATGCATCGACTGGAGCATGGAACATTGTCTAGTGGCGCTTGTTGGCATATTTAATCCAACCAATGTTGCGGTGATGAAAATATTCGACGAATACATGCCAGAGTTTTACTACTTACATAATGTTAGCAAACGAGTCAATTTAATATACCATTTAATAGATCACCATCTCAGTGGTTTGCTTGCCCTGCCAGAACCGCACTTAATGGCAAATAATAGGCAAAGAATTTGATTTGATATTAATTCTAGTTGCAAGCAATACGGCCAGGCCGTTCTTTATGAATAAAAAAAATCTACTTGCAAACAAATAGAAATTCGATATTAATCTTCCGGCAAACACAATTCGAGGTTCGCAATCGAACGATGGGAAACAGATATTAGCAGGGTATTACAGGCTATAAGCTCTAAAAACTGTGATGATATCAGACTTAATGGTCACACTATCATGTCAGTCGATTGTGGTAAGATCACGTGCCTAAAAACCTAAATGGAACGATTTAATGAAAACAATTATAACCTCAAATTATCGTACAAATAGCTTTCTAAATGCTTCATCACTACCGGTGCAAAGCAAAAAGGTTTTAGATGCAGTTCCAGACTGATGCGCTGAATCGAATCAGTAATAATACCTCTTGTGATAGTAAAAACGAATAATATTGTTTCAAATATGAGATCTCCGTCGACTAATATACTGAGGATCGTTCTGTTCGGTGTCATAGTTCAGGCATTATTCTTTGCCTTTGTACCGCAACCAACTGCACAGTTAGGTAGAAAAACAGGCAAATTGAATGTTTCCCATAGTTTGCGAATCACCGATATACTATGCGTTAAGATGCCGTACAGGGACACAAAAGTGAACTATTGTAAGATGGGAAAGCACACAAACGGGACGACATTTTTGAATGTTTCCGGCACCGTTCAGGGAGTGGTGAATTATTTTACGGTGGGTATAAAGGCATTCTACAAATATACTACCTATCGACCCTTCATGATCGATTGGAACATGGAATACTGTCAGGCGGCACGTAGTCGAAACTATAATCCTTCCACTGCCTTTATCATGAAAATCATTGAGGAAACTGTTCCCGAGTACAGCTATCCTTGCCCGCATGGCGTAAGTTAATCAGTTTGAGATTGTTGCAGTATTTCATGAAGCTTATGTTTTATGGCCTTTTTGCAGAATCGAACGTATAACGTAGTTTGGACGTTTGAATCGAGATACATTCCAGAAGCTTTACCATCCGGTAGCTATCGATTGGATGTTGACATCAAAAATTCCGCAGAAGAAATTCTGTTCGCAGGACAACTATATGCTGCTGTTCGTAGACAAGGCATTATTGGATAAATCTGTTATGACATTGTTGGAAAGAGTCTTTTAAGATGACTAGAGAAGATGATAAAGAACATTTTGCAAGTAAAATTTCTAAGACCTTACAACAATTGTTATAGTACTTGAAAGTTATTCCAGGATGGTTATTGATTTAATGTTTCATATTCACTATATGTATAGTGAATTGAACTATTCCAGAAAAATATAAATCTATGAATTAATTTATTGTGGACCTATCTTTAAAATGTAGTTTCTATCCAGAAACGAACGAACGAACTATCCAGAACCGCGTGTTGGCTGTTACCTGCGAAACTTATAGCACAGTCACTTTCCTTCGGAAACTATTGGTTAGATATTTGCTATGGTAATGCAAGCTGGATTGGTTTGCACGTCAAATATGAGATGCGGTGCTTCTGCTGAGAATCATTGGATGAACTCCAAGCAGTCGGATAATGGGCACAAGATTTGATTTATCTTAATTCTAGCTGTAAAGAAATACAAATTCTCTATTAATCTTCCGGCAAACAATTCGAGATTCGTTACCGACCGATGAAAAGCAGGGTAATCCCATTGCAGGCTACAAGTTCTAAAAACCGCGATGATATTAGACTTAATGGTCACACGATCATGTCAGTCGATTGTGGTTAGATCACTTGACTAAGAACCGGAATGGAACGGTTTAATGAAAACAATTATATACTCAAATTATCATACAAAAAAAAACATCTTAATGCTCCACTTCCGAATGCAAAAAGGATTTAAGTGCAGTTTAAGACCGATGCGCTGAATCCAGTCACTAATAGGTACTTCTTGTGATAGTGAAAACGTATAATATTGTTAGCTCTTGTTTCAAATATGAGATCTCCGACGGCTAAAATATTGAGAATCGTTTTGTTCGGTGTCATAGTTCAGGCATTATTCTTTGCCTTTGTACCGCAACCAACTGCACAGTTAGGTAGAAAAACTGGCAAGTCGAATGTTTCGCATAGTTTGCGCATCACCAATATACAGTGCGTTAAGACACCGTACAGTGTTACACAATTGCACTATTGTAAGATGGAACAGTTGCCAAACGGGACGGCATTTTTGAATGTTTCCGGCACCGTTCCTGGAGTGGTGAATTATTTTACGATCGGTATAAAGACATTCTACAAGTATACTACCTACCGACCCTTCATGATCGATTGGAACATGGAATACTGTCAGGCGGCACGTAATCGAAACTTTAATCCTTCCACTGCCATTATCATGAAAATCATTAAGGATACTCTTCCAGAGTTCAGTTATCCTTGCCCGCATGGTGTTAGTTGACGAGATTCATATGGCTACGGTATTTCATTAAGCTAATGTCTTATCTATTGAGTGTTTTGCAGAATCGAACGTATAACGTGGTTTGGACGTTTGAACCGAGATACATTCCGGAAGCTTTACCATCCGGCAACTATCGAGTGGATGTTGATTTCAAAAATTCCGCAGACGCATTTATTTGTGCACTACAAATATTTGGTGCCGTTCGTCGACAAGGCATTGTTGGATAAATGGACAATAGATTGGTGTTAAATGACGAAGGAAATTTTGCAAACAGAACTTCTTACACCTTAAAACAACTGTTATTGTACTTAAAATTATTCTAACCAGCTCATTGGTTTGATGTCCCATATAAAATATATAATTGCAAGGATCTAATAGACAAAAAACAATTGTTAATTCATTTTGTTTTTATTATTAGAAAATCTTATTTTAATTGTTGTAAAATAATAAGCAAAATAAAAAAAAATAAACACGGAATAGAAATACTTTAAAAAGATTTACGTTCAAGATCACTCATCCACCGTTTAGCGGATGTATCCATTTATTATTAGTTTTATAATTTTAATTGTACCTAAGTCTTTATGGATTTATCGATAACGTTGCATCCATCAAATGCTAGTTTTTACAATTTAGCTATAAATAGATTCTAAGTCATTTTAATTCCCATAATGGATCATTTTGTAGACACCCTAATTAAGTATTTTCTTATCTCCTCTGATTGTGTTGGATTACTTGATCAGTTAATGCTACAGGTGATCATCTGCATTACGCCATTCTTAGGTCAATCCTAAATTAAATCATTGTTGCTATATTTTTCATGTAGCCGAATAGTAAGTTCTTGCTACGGATTAACGATCTGAACTGGACACAAATAACGATCCTGTCGTATGAAGATAAGAACTGCTATCAGTAAACGATCGGAACATTTTGTCGAAGAACAATTTTGCTAAATGTTAGCAACACAACGATAGATGGGTTTTTAAAATTCACGCAAAACGGCCAGGACGTATTGTTTCATGATACGTTTAAAAAATATCAATCCATATCGTGAGTTTCTGGAAGAGTTCTCCATAAGAAAATGAATAATGTTGCCCTGAGGCTAGACGCAATCAAAGTAAACATTGCCCTTGTACGAGCGTCCGTACAAACATTCAAGCAAAACAATCCGACATACCGGAAGTTTATACAACAACAAGCTGCTTCAATGAACGAGAATGCATTCCGCTCGGTGTGATTGAAGAGACGCTGCTAAAAGATTACCGCTTATCCATCTTGCTACCCCAGCTGCTTTACGAGAGACATAGGGAGACATTCGTTCGCCTCAGCTGCATAGAATGCGTGGAACATAAACATATTGCCACACCATTGCGTGCCATGGTCAACAGCCAACAAATGATGCTATTAAAAAAAAAGTTTTCCTCCACGACAGTACGAACACTCATATCTACCAGTCGTGTGCAGTCAGCACTTTGTTAGCCGCTGTTGAACCCACTCAAGTGATCTACATATTTCGATGACCAGCCAAGTAGAGATGTACTGTGTTTCACTTGCCGTCATGTGGGAAAAGACACATAAATTGATACCATCGCCGGATTTTCATCTTCATCCATTCCGGGACGCCGCTGTGTTCGCTGAGATGGTGTGAATGCAAGTGCATCCATGCGCTTCACGGTAAACGGCGTGTAAATGGTACAGGGTACTACTACTGAAGCATTCGCTCGAACGGAACGCAATACTTTTCCTGCAAGCATTGTAGCTTTTTTTTTGCAAAGCTCAGCAACCAGCGAAACATCGCCGCCTTCGATGTGAGTCATAAGAATGTTGCGAACGGCACGTAAATGCGTCTGGACAATCGCTTTACCAGCATGAAATGTCGGCCAATGGCGCCTCTGGCAGCATAAGTGTATCAGCATGTTTTGCTTTACGTTTTAGGACGATAGATTTCGGTACGCTTGCTACCAAATCGTTATCGATTGAAAGAACACAGGGAACGGGTGCTGCTTCCGATAAGGAATTTCGGGACTTTATGTTTAAATCCGGTTTTGGTCGAGGGATAAAATACTTACAGGCTTGCCGGACTCGGACATGCTGTTGTTTGCGGGGCAGTGTCGGTGCACAAAATCGAAGGCAAAAAACCAAACAAAACGGAGTGAACACAATCAGCAGCGGACGGAACTGAACACGATTACACTAAGGGGTGGCGGCTTCCCGGATTTATGGTCAATCCCTTCCGTAACAACAATCCAGTAACACCAACGCCTGATGACAAGTCATGCAGGAAAACGGTTTCTGTGGGATGGGGAGTTGGTTTACAGCAAAAAGTTTGCCGATACAACGGAGAGCCTTTGCACGTACGAAGGACACAACACACAAACAAACGAAAAAAAACCGGAAACACACGCAAACTACAGGCACGATATTTCACTATTGTTTGGTGAGAACACTACGGTTGGATTAGCGGGTTTTCACGTCCGCGGCACAGCGTCGTCTTTGGTTGCTGTGTTTTTCGATGCAGAAATGTAGATGCTTGCTAGTTGAAGCGATGCGAGCAAAACGGTTTTGTGCAGCAAGAGCCAATACGGCGGAAGCACGAACGAAGCAGATCAGGGCTTGCCAACTCTATTTGTTTCACTCTCGTGTTAGAACTATTACAAAATCGAAGTTAAATACAAAACAGGTATATTGAAAAAAAAATCTCCAATCAACTATTTGCTTTTAACACTACTTTGTGAATAGATTTAGCTAAAAATCTTGATCAAAACATCGCCGGAGCTTTACTTAGCTTGCGCGCCTCTGAAACACGACCTCTGTCACGATTTGGCAGTCAAACGATAAGTTTTCAAATCAAACGTCAAATGCTGACGTTTCTGTTGCTGTCCAACTGTAAACAATCTCTCACCGGCCCAAGCAAAGGCTCGTGCAATCTTCACTCCAGCACTTCTTGGCGACCGATTCTGTGAATTATTGTTCGATTTACCAGTATTTCTACTCCCGTTTCTTCCATAAATGGAGAGCTTTAATCGCCTGAATAGATATGAAAAGATTGATTTCCTGGGCGAAGGACAGGTATTGGTGAGCATTTCGCAACGTTGGCCTCTGGCTAACCACGCGCTCTTTCTTTTTCAGTTTGCCACCGTTTACAAAGCGCGGGATGCAGAGACGAACGAAATAGTTGCGGTAAAAAAGATCAAGATTGGCAACCGAGAGGAAGCCGCCGATGGTATCAATCGGACCGCTTTGAGGGAAATCAAGCTGCTGCACGAACTGCAACACGACAACATCATCGGCTTGTTGGATGTGTTCGGGCACAAGAGTAATGTGTCGCTGGTGTTCGATTTCATGGACACAGATCTGGAGATTATCATTAAGGATCCCAAAATAATACTAACCCCGGCCAATATCAAGAGTTACATGATCCAGACGCTCCGTGGCCTGGAGTACCTGCACATGCACTGGATATTGCATCGGGATCTGAAGCCGAATAATCTGCTCATCAGTGGGAGCGGCGTGCTAAAGATAGGTGATTTTGGTTTGGCCAAGTTTTTCGGCTCACCCAACCGCATCAACACGAATCAAGTCGTCACCCGGTGGTACCGGTGTCCGGAGCTGTTGTTTGGTGCCCGCCAGTATGGGACGGGGGTGGACATCTGGGCGGTGGGCTGTATTTTGGCCGAACTGTTGCTGCGCGTTCCGTTCCTGCCCGGTGAAAGCGATCTTGATCAGCTCACACGAATATTCCAAGTGTTCGGCACACCTAACGAAACGAACTGGCCCGACGTCAAGTCGTTGCCAGATTATGTGCAGTATAAGTTCTACCCACCCATTCAACTGCGGGACATCTTCACAGCAGCATCGGAAGATTTACTCGAGCTTGCGAACAAAATGCTTGCACTGTACCCACTGTACAGATGTTCCTGTACCGAGGCGCTAAAAATGGCTTACTTTTCGAACAAACCGGCACCAACGGTCGGTCCCCGGTTACCCATGCCCGCCAGCTACAATGCGGCAAGCAGGCAGGAGGAAAAACCATCACTAAAACGAAAGATCTTGGACAGTATTGATGGTGGAACCGTTCCGAAGCGTTTGCAATTCTGATCGAAGCTGGAGAGGCAAATGGAAATCTGTGTGCGACATCGCAATAAACAGTTGTAAATAATTTTAAGTTCCTTTCTGTCGAATATCCGAATAAATGCAGACCTTTCGTCGTTGTTGTATTCAGAAACAATGTTTGAGTAACCTTGATTAGCACATCAACCCATTATGATATTCATTTAATAAAGTAACTTCAACCAGTGAAGTAGAACATTGGCGACGAGAAAAAAACAATTCCAGTGCAATAGAAACAATCGATTGAACCATGGTACTAGCCGATGGGAATGCTATCATGCAACAATTGATTGAGCAGAACCTAAGATTAACGAAACAGATTGGATAGATTCAACATTGAAGAAGATTTCAGTTCAAGCATGCATTCGATAAATCCGGAATTGATCATCAACTCCCTCCCCTCTAACATCAAGGATTTCTACTACGATCCGGATGATCGATGGTACAGAAAATATGTTTTTTTTTTTCATGAAGAATATTGCGATATTGGACGATGCCGCAAATGAACGCATACTTTTGAGAATTCTCAGCGTAAATGTGTTGGACGTAAATATTGTACCCCCTAAATATCCTCCTGATTTTACGTTGGAGGAAACCGTTCAGAAATTTGAAGATTGGTTTAGCACGCCGACATTACTTTCCAACATGCGATGTGAATGTTCCCAGCTCGTGAAAAATGAAACGCTTCGAAGAATTCATATTTAGCAAGTTTATTGCAAATCAATTTGTAGAGTTTGATTTTCGTCTCTGAACTTCACTCTTCACAGGATGCAGATATCCAGAGTAGGTTGCTTTCCAAGCTCGTAGAAACGCTTGTCGTAGATTATCAATTTCTTAAGTACTTAACGCATGACACGGCAATGGTGGAAGTATCCAATTGTTCGAGCGGATCCCTGATATTCTCTTATTAGCTGAACTTTCTGGTATTGATTCTGAAACATGAATATGAATATAACGCATCTTCGAATATATCTTGATCAATAACTGGTTCAGTTTCTTCTTGGAGACGGTAATCATTGATGAATATCGTCAACGGTGAAACCGTCTCTACATAGGATTCACTGCTGCGACGCTTAATCTGATTTGTGTGCGAACCAATTAGCTTTGTTCTGCCATATTAAGCAGTTTGGAATTTGGCGAACATACCAGGCCAAATCAGATGAAGCACACGCAAAACAGCTCTCCATAACGAGCCCACCAAATCGCCAGTTCTTACCAAGCTATATACAAAACGTGTCCGCATCGCATCCGTGTTGCTCAAAATGTACCAGCCTCTTGTAAATCGCGTCCAGGCTTGTGTCAAATCTGACATCTGCAGAAAACGGAAAAAACAGAACAACATCTATCGCTCTCATCTCCTCGAAACATTGGCTCGACTTTTTGCACAAAAAAGCCGCAAAACATTGCTCCATAAAACCATCCAGTCGTACTAATTGTGGAGTTTGCATGTGTGAACAGCAAGAACGCTGGAGTTAGTTAAATAATCGCACCGAAATTTTTGCTGCACTCCGTGTGTTTTCTTCTGCTTTATTGCTGTGTGTGTGTATGCATCGTGGCATGTATGTTGCGTGTGTGTGCACCCGTCAAGTTGACATACCATCTGTGCTCTAGTGGTTCTCCGCACTACTCTCGCGCCTTCCTTTCGGTATCATCCCATACACCGAGCCAGCGGAGTGTGTTTTAACCTTTCTGACATTGAAAATTGTATCACTGTAAAAATTGTACCACTGCGAGTCGGAACTAAACAGCGCGCGGACTGCAATCCGGTGCACACACACGGTTTGCTTCCAAGTTTGGTGCTGGCCAGTGTGGAGCACGGGCACCTGCTGGAGTTCGGTAACACGTACACGTACCAGTGAAGGAAAATAGTGTGAAAGCATTGAGCAAGAGTGCTACCTAGTGGGACGTGGTGAACGAATTTCAAAGCGCAAAAATAGTTTAATCTACTTCATTCAATCGTTCCGTTTGTCCGTTGCTCGTGGTACAACAGCAGTACAAGCGTCAGTGATTCTACATCCTCATCTGTATCGTCGTCGTGGTCGGCCGATTCTACCGGAACCAGTGTTCCTGTCGATGCCGTCACCAGCAGTGAAGTTGACCGGCTTTTACTCAACCTAAACCGATATCGTTTATCGTACTGTGCACCAGCGCGTAAAATAAGCCTCAAAAAAAGGATGGCCAAAGACGAGGAGGATGATCTGTTGCCCGACAAGGATGCGGCAAAAGGATTCTACGCCAAATATGAACCAAAGGAAATTCTCGGCAGGTAAGAAGCGGTGGGAAATTTTTTTTTTCCCCCAAAAGCACACGAGAAACACCATCCACTTCTTACATCATAAATCGATCGTTGTTTGCTCCTGTCGCTTATGGCTAACGCCTTCTACCCAAACTATCCGTGCTGACGTGCCTGGTTATAGTTGAGTAATCAATTTCTTTTGGCAGCGCGATCAATTTATTTCAATTGATCGAAACGCGCTTCTTCACGAACGATTTGGTACGGTGACCAGTTTGTGCGCAACCGGCAACCATGGTAAGGGGCTCGTCAGTAAAATATTCACTGTTCGGTGGGTTTCACCTTTCGCACGTTGCTGACGAAAATGTGCTCAGATTCGCAGCAGGCAGAGATTTTTCACCGTAACCCTGGGGGACCACATTCCAATGCGGTGTAAATATAGGTAACATGCAACAGTTTGGCGTGTTTCTCACGTGTGCTTTATGTTGTGGCGTTGTCCATGGAAACCGTGAAATACACAGCGTTCTTTTGAAGAATTGAATATTCTACCGTTCTTATATGGTCCGCAAGTTGTAAGTAAATGATCAGCTTGGTTTACCGTAAACCTAGCTGCAAATCGGATGGACAAAAACATCGCAATTAAAGCCCTTAGCGCTTTGTCAATAGCCCTGCAGGTTTAATTTGCAGACAAAATAGAGCGTCTTATCAATCAGCCAATCCAGCGGTGATAATATGAAACGATACACTTCTTCCACTGGAGCAGGCAATTCAGCGAACGATTTATTGCGGCAATTGTGTAAATCCACCTGATTCATTGTTTATCTCTCAGCAGTATTGTTGAAGCCCTAGGAGCCCCTACGTCTTACAAACGGGCGGGATCCACATGTTCCGTTCTAAGCATCACGCTTTTCCTGCTTTTGCTAGACCTTGGAAGGGTTGTTAGATCTATGGCTGCGATTCCACGGAACCACCACGAGATAATGGATTGGCCGTGCCTGGGACGTACCCGAACAACGTGCAAACCTAACAATGCAATTCAGTTTTGCTGTTTGTACGAGCTTTGATGGTTTTGTTGACTTGAATTCGCTGCCTACAACGCAAGTGGAACGACGCGGTAAAGGAATGCGCGTCACGATTGACGCGTGTAAGGATGGACACCTTACCACGGCAATGGCCGGTAACTGCCGGTTTTGAAGCACCGAACCGCGACAGACGACGAGTGTGCTAAAATTAATTCTTCAACAATCGGGATTGCTAAAAGTAGGACCAATTCGCACGGGGTGGATACTGGGCATTTCAAAGAAGAAGAACATACAATAAAACAACAGATTTACTTTTTCGCGATGGGTGAAAGAGCAACTTCACCCCCCCCCCCCCCCCCCCCCCCCCCCCAACCCCCAACACCAACTTGTGGCTGTCCCGTTTAAGACATAAGATTCTATTTACGATTAATCTTTCCCGCTCTTCCCGCTCGAGCGTGAAGAACCGTTCCTTGGGACACACTCAAAAGGGATTTAGATGCTTGAGTTAAAAATGCTTTCGATTTCACATGTGTAGTCTTATTCTGGTGCACTTCATTAGCCAGCTAGTTGACTGGTCAGTGTGCCAGTGAAAACAAAAATGTCCTTGTGCTATTGAAATCCCTCTTCGGGAATAGTCGGAACTCGCGTAATGGTTATTTGGTGCTTTGCCGGCTTTACAATCTACTTGTCGTCTAAATCGTCAAAATTGAAAAGGATCTACCACTTCATTTAAACTAGAATTTTTATAAAGTCAGTAATGTTTTGCGATAATGTCCTACGAAATATAGAAACTATCCCAAGAACGATTTTACTTTTTAAAAAAATCACTATATCCCAATATCCCCAAAAGATGATGAAATACTTCCCCCAACCCAAACTATTTCCAATTGCTACGTTATTCTCGATCGTCTGACGCCATGATGTCGCGGTACGGTTTGACGTGCCCCCAAGAAAGCGAGCTACCGGTGTGTTTGTGTGCACACAATGCCACAATTAAGCTTCGGCGCATGTGTGTGCGCCGGGGGGGTTATTGTGCTATTTTTATAACAACCAAACTCAAACCACTCTGCTTTTCGATCGCGATCTTCGATCTGATCTGATCTGAGATCTGATCGCGATTTTGAGCGATCAGTGTAGCGTAGAAATGTAAACACGATCAGCTACATCGTATCGTTGCTTTTTTTTCGTTACATTTTTTTGCGCCATGATAGCGAAGACCCTTCAAATGAATCGCTTCGGAAAGAGTGTAACGTGAGCGTAGTCACGGGACTACAACGACGATCCCGGCAGAAAAGCATTCCAACTCTTGACACGCGCCAGCGCACCAACTCGTAATCGCGCGCGCGCGCGAAAGAGATGCCCGTATGACACAGAAAAGCGTGTGAGCAAGAGAGCGCGACTCGATGTCGCCATCGATCATTACTGCGCCGTTTGTGCCATTTGCGCGTGGATGAATGAACCAGTTGGTGATGCCCTTCCTCGAGATGGCCCCCACACGAGTCTGTCCCAACGTGGAGGGGGCTCGTTTGGTCGACACGTAACAACTGCAACGCTTGCAGTAAAACGGCAACTTGCTTCCGGACTCAACTAGACGCTACGCGTGCGTGTGTAAATTGGATTTACCAGCCCCCTTCCGAGGTATGATGATCTTCTGAGATATAGGCGATGGAGATCTGCAGTGATTGTCTGGCTGGATGCAGGGTTCAACTAAATTTTGGCCCAACTAAATGCGCACTGCAAGGGAAATTCTTGACTATCGAATCGTTAACCGCATCGTGGAGTGTGATCTAACGCGCGTCAATTGAAAATTGGACGTGATTTGTTGACCGACGGTAGAGGATGTTAATTTGCATGATCAACTGGTGGCAGGAGAAGTTTGTTGATGCTACTCGTCAATGAGTAAATTAGATTGTTCGTCTGTCCAGCTTTTCGTGCGCTATCTTGTGACTAGTCGTTGATTACGTTTTACCAGAGGAACAATGGCGATGGCCCTAGTTGCTCGAATTAATTCACGGCAAGATGTTAACTAAGGTTTGCGCTCGTCCCCGAAAAGGCGTTACAAAGATCCCCGATAATCTGCTGATCGTATGACATACGACACATACGTCACACGTGCCACATGTCTAGACTCTTTTTACTCGTCAGAATAAATTAACGCACCGATCTAATGATGTCTATCATAAACCCATTACCTGCTGTCATCAATATTGAGCAGCAATCTGTCGATTGCATATGTAACTAGCAACATCTGTCTGCTCTCGCATTCTACAGAGGCATCAGCTCAACGGTACGGCGATGCATCGAGAAGGAAACGGGCAAGGAATTTGCGGCAAAGATCATCGATCTCGGTGCAGCAGAAACGGGTGATTCCAACCACATGCTGGAAGCAACCCGACAGGAAATACAAATTCTGCGACAAGTTATGGGACACAAGTTTATCAGTAAGTGTAGATTCGCACGTGTAGCGTGTCGTTCTCGTTCTTTTATTCAATAATTCAATTGTTTTTCTTTTTCTTCTCCAGTCGAACTGCAGGATGTGTTCGAATCGGATGCCTTCATTTTCCTGGTGTTTGAACTGTGCCGACAGGGAGAACTATTCGACTACCTTACGTCGGTAGTAACATTGTCGGAGAAAAAGTCCCGGTACATTATGCGGCAAATTTTCGAAGGTGTCGATTACATACATTCGAAGAACATAGTCCATCGCGATTTAAAACCGGAAAACATACTGCTCGATGATAATCTCAACGTTAAGATCACAGATTTCGGGTTCGCCCGGGTGTTAAAAGAGACCGAAAAGCTGTACGGTGTGTATGAGTGTATTTGGGAGCGCAACTGTGACGGTTTTGCATTAACAACGTTTAACAAATTTCCATATCCCAAACAGATCTCTGCGGTACTCCGGGCTACTTGGCGCCGGAAACATTAAAGTGTAACATGTTCGAGGATGCACCTGGTTACTCGAAGGAAGTGGACATGTAACTATCCTCGAGTTTTGTACAGCCGAAAGTTTCCTCCACTTATCATTTGACTGTTTCCTTATCTTTTTGTTTTCTTTTATACTTCCCGGGCACAGATGGGCTTGTGGCGTGATAATGTTCACACTACTTGTAGGCTGTCCCCCGTTCTGGCACCGCAAACAGATGGTAATGCTACGTAACATAATGGAAGGCAAATATAGTTTCACGTCCCCAGAGTGGGCCGATATTTCAGGTGAGTATTGAGTAGCTGATCGATTAAAAAAGTAAATAAACGACGCTAAAGCATGATGCTCTTACTTCGCAGAGGATCCAAAGGACCTGATTCGCAAATGTCTGGTGGTAGATCCATCGAAGCGAATTACAGTGACGGAAGCACTGAAACATCCCTTCTTCAACACAGTAGTAAGTAGGATAGCTTGCCGATGGCTAGTTTTCGATTCGTACGCGCTGTGTGGCTTTGGAATTGAATTCTTGAATCGTTTCCATTGCTTTCACTAGCCATTCCCTTGCATTTTGTTTATTTTTTCGGCACATGTTGTGCAGTTTTTGTAAATATTTTCTTGGTTTTTAGTTTGTTCTTCTTTCCTTCCTTTATAATTGGTTGCTTTACCTTCTGTACACACACCACAAAAGTTTGTTTCACTCGATTGAAATGCATTACGATCGTCGGTGAACGGTGAACGGTGATAGAGCGATGGGAATGGAAATCGGCATTTAAACCTAGAGAAAGGCTACGGTGCGGCACATAATGAAGCGATAGCATTGGTATAGCTTGACGAAAGTTGTCGCGTGATCTGCTCATGGTGGTGAAAACGATTTAAAAATAACCCGTACTGCGATCCGTACGGTGATACGCGTGTAAGTTGATACGCAAACGCATTATTCAGTTCTGTTTGTTCTTTTCTAAATTGTCTCCCGTGATCATCTTGCTCGCGACCGCGTTTGCGATTGACGTAGGGCACTGGGCGCATCTGTTTACTACTGGCAGTTTGATATTGCAATGTGCGCAGCTTATTTGTAAAATATGAAGCGCGTTATGCGAGACAGCCATCTCCGAACCGCCTGGCAGATAACGTTAGTAATGAATCATTTATAGATCGTTTTCGATTAAGCTATACTGATGCTACACATTCGTTCGCCTTCCGTGCAAAACACTAACACTAGCTCCAGTTTAGAAGCTATCTAACCAATGCGTTATAATTCGAACATTCAAAGCAAATATTAACCATATCCTTTTTGTTATTTTTTTTTTACTTCTTCTTATTTTTATACTCACTATACATTGATTGACGGATTTGCAAAAATCGTGGAAACCTTCCAAATGTGTTGGAACGTTTTTGCAATACAAAACACACGCGCACCAACATATTGCACACAACTATGTGCAACGGTTCAATCTGTTGCGTGGTGCACACAAAAACAATGGACTATATCCATGCACGGCAACCCACCAACCCGCTGGAACATCATGGCTCTTCCTGGCAATGCGCATCATGCGCCACCCTACCGACATCATCTTCTAAATTCATCTCTCACTATCAAAATGGTTATGGCACGCAACCCCTTCTTTCCTATGCGGATCGATCATCCCGATTCGGTTGCGAAAAATAACAAACACGTGTATCGAACGATAATCGGGGCAAAACGATACAAAATCAAAAAACCGTGTTCCTGCTACTGTCCGGTAATTTGTTGGACAAATGTAACGCCGATAATGACACGGTGATTGGGTAATCGGTCCACCCTACCAAACACCAAATTCGGCCTGGGATGTGTACGGTTATATAGCTTTTCGAGCAAGACATTGGACCTCTGAAACGGAGCCTTTCGGTTAAATCGAGACGCTTCAGTCGCATTGCTGATCTGGCACTGGTAACGTTGATATACAGTTTTATTATGTTTTACCATTTTGTTCGTTGCGTGTTTCGCTGTTTGTCTTTCTTTTTGTTACGTGTTTATGTTTTGTTCATTCGTTCTTTATGTTCATGTTATACGTCACATTTGGTTTCAAATATTTCTAGTACGTTTTGTCTCCGGCATTCAAACGGCGCCGTTTCTAAGTAACGTGTTTTTATTATTTATTATTGTGGTGATTTTCAATTACATGTTCAAAATAATATTTAACTTTCAATGCACCATCAAACATCACCATCGTTTTATTCCAAGCTAAAGCTATTCCATGCCGGAATTATTTTTCTGTTTCAATTTGATCTCCATAATGACCGAACGTTCAACAACCCAGAGATTGGCGGAGCAATTTTCGCATTTGTCCATCATATGGTTGCATGAAGTTTCTCATATCATCGCTAATTTGGTCTCTATTGTGACGTGTGCCTAGCTAATGTTCGTAGCAACTTTCCTGCAGGTCAGTCGACTATTGAATACGATTGAAGATGGAGGAAGTAAATAGTAGTTCGCATGGAGATAGCATTTTCCAGTACTTGTACAATTGTTTTCAAATGGAAATAGTGAATTAAGTGCATTAGATCGAAAATTTGGCCTCAGTAAAACGATGGTGATTTTGTTGTTTTTTTGATTTCGTATTATTTTATTATCTCATTTTGTTTTAATCGTGCTTTCGTTTTGGTTTAGCTTACACAAAATTACAAGACAACAAGCGAAAAGACCTTTTCAATGCATCAAATGTGTATCTATTTATTGGCGGTCGATACTGACAATCGTTTCTTTTTTTTCATACTTGTCTTCCAGAACCCCACGGAAAATGTACGACTAGCAATCAAAATTGAAGCGTAAAATTTTTGAATACTAATTTTAGTACTATTGATCACTCAGTGATTATCGCTTACGCAGTAGCTATGCCCTGGTTTTTGCTAAGGGAAAACGTTTTTGGTAGTGCTGACCAGAAAGGAAAATTTCAAAAATCAAGTGGAGGTTTTTGTAGATTTTTTAGTCTATTAAATGAACGTTTTTCCGCCAGGGCAAAAAGCGCTTTTTGCTAATTTGGCTTATGTGTACTTCTCTCGACGGTCCATCGCTAAGTGTGTGGTTAGGGTGCACGTACATGTATGCAATGATTCTTTTTTTTATTTCGATTTATTGTGAAGAGATTTCAACCTAAAATTGTCCAGTGTGACAGAAAAACTAAAACTCGCATACATTAAAGGCGTGATAAACTCAGCACACAACTCGGCGAAATTATGTCGAAAGAAGTCATACATTTGTTTCAGCGATTCTGTTGACATCTTCACTTGCTATCGTGCTTTCCACCGTTGGCGTCGGTTAACATAGTTGCTAGTGTGCCGCTTTAAATAACAAACGCTTTATTTATGCATAGAAAATGAAATTATAAATTACTCTAAAAGCCCCCATACTCTTATCCCAATTTATCCGCACTGTATACTGTACCCGTCTGTTCGTCGAAAGGACGTGGCATTTGTTGTGACTATTAAACAGTTTGTTTCCGTCTTCTTTCCATCATCCACTAACCAATTTCGATCTACACTCGTCCGTTGTGAGAAAACGCATGTTTTTAACAATCGCAAATTGTAATCGTCCATATTAGTTTTTAGAGTCATTTGTATGGGAAGAAGATGAATTTCGCAAAATAAGAGCACATCATGCACATTGTATGGAAAGCGCATTACATTGAACCACCGTGACTATTCATCAATACAATTATTTCTTTTCTATCCCAGGTAGCATGTAGGGCATTGAAACTAACTTGTATTACCAAGCGAGTAAAGGTAGACTTTTTCTTATTTGCTTCTATTATGCTTACGATCGTAGAGCATAATAGTTTGTTCGCTATTTGAACACACTGGCTACAGTAAACTACCACAGAGCAGCAAACACTTTCAGACGAACAACACTACATGTGTATTACGGGTGTGTTTTCGATAGTAAGGCTAGTGAACAATTGTCTGTTGGTACATTTACGGTCGATTATAATTGATCGACACACACATACATACACATGCCACTGAAGACTATATACCAAATAGGGATTGGGATTTTCAAATACTTTCACAGCAAAAAACCTTCATGTATGTATTGTTCAATAGTTATGATGTAAAGTGATCGATATGTTTCCATTTTGTTTTTTTTTAATTATAATTTAATTACAAATGAAGTAAATGTTAGATGTGATCTGAGCGTTTCATTTGGAGGCTGGTGCATTGGGGCAATATTATGGTTTTCACTGTGTTACATTTAAATAGTTACATTCTTCACACATTTGTACATACACATTTCATATGCTTATAAAGTATTAGATTTGTTAACATACCAAAAAGAGAGAGAGAGAGACAATTCACATTTCGGACTATTGATAGATATGGCAAATTAAAAAAAATCTTTACGGCATATTAGTTTTCCCCATTGTACATAAAGGTGTTAAAACATGACTGATAATTTTACCAGTAGAAGAATATCTAAATAAGAATTAAATTGTGTTTGCAAGTCTTGTTATCCATATTATGCATTACATGTCCACTTGCTAAACTATCAGTCGTGTATAGGCATCTTCAGAAAAAATAAACTGCCCTCCTGTATCAACGTATATGCACCAAAAGATAAAAAAAGCGTAATACTAGCTTAGCTTGTGCCAATCCTTCAATAAGCACCGGTTTTTTATTGTGTGATGTATCTGTGTTTGCATAAATTTATGAAGGCAATATATTTGGCTTTGTTTGTTTGCTGAATCATACCCAGTGTAGGCATATCCTTAAGGGTTGGTTGGACATAGTACTGTGTTTTTTTAAAAAAAAAGCTTTTTTCCCCGGTGCATACATAAATACACGATTGTGGGTGTACATTAGGGCTTACCAAACGTTTGTAAAAGTGCTGTGTTGAAGTGATGGTGTTCGTTTTTCTACCGTTTTGTTGTAATGTTGTAACACACCGGCAATATAGAAGCTTTAACTACCCGTACAAAAAAAAACACCACAGAGTATCAAAATTGTGTAACGATCGTACCAAATTTGCCTATCTATCTATCTCTCTCTTTTTTTCTCTTCTATTACCCTTTTCTTTCTTCATTCGCAGGCTACAGTTTACCAAACCAAACAATCAGAATCCTTTAACTCAAACAATACTCATCATTTGTGCTCTTGTTTCACGAATATCCTCTCTTGTTACATCCATGTAAATTGCTACATTCTACTGTATTACGTTCGAATGGACGGGCAGAATCGTGTAGAGCGATATTAACGGATTGATTTATTTCTTTCTCTTTTCTCTTTCTCTTTCTTTCTCTCATGTTCTCTTTTTCTTAATTAAACTTGTCCAAACATATTTCATCTAAACCATTTAATAAAAAAATGAATCATTACAAACCTTCGTACCATTCCATTTCCATTAATGTTACAATCTTTCGCTAAATTCATTTACTATCTCATACTTGCAAAATAATTATCCCCCCCAAAACGTATTTAACCCGCGCTTTTTTTTATTTTCCCCCCAAAAATTCCACTTTCGTTCAATTTTGCATCCAATCCCTGACAAAACAACCAACGTCCCCATCTACTTTTTGTTCTCTTTCGCGTCACTGAACACACTTACAGTTACGTAAGCAAAGTCAGTTCAACGCTAGGAAAAAGTTTCAGTTTGCTATACTGTGCGTACGCGCTATGATCCGGATCAAGAGGCTACGGTACACGCCGGAACCGCTGCGTGTCGAGGATGCTCTAAGAGACCCGTATCGCGTCAAAGTGCTGCGCAAGGTAAGTTGCTGATGCAACCTCAAGACAATGAGTGAATAATTTAAAATTCTACCGTACCTCTTTCCTTTCCAACAGGTCATCGATGGATGTGCATTTCGAGTGTACGGCCACTGGGTCAAGAAGGGCGAAGGCCAAAACCGGGCTGCCTTGTTCGAGAATACGCCTCGATGCGAGGTTTATAATCTTTATATCAACAGCCTTAATCGATAGGCTGTAGACAAGGATGTCGTCAGCTGAGAATCGTTTGCAGCCAAAGACCGAATGATCGGCGTAAGGCTAGATTCTGTGGCGCACTGCGTTAGACACACAGCAATACACACTTACACACACACTACCCGTTGGGAAATCGGGTAATTGTACACAGAACGTTTGGCAGCATTAGGAAAAAGGATCATTCAAATCGCAAAATGCGATTATTTCAAAATGCTAAACGCTGCTGCAATAAGTTCGAATAAGCAATGATAGGGTAGCGTACGAATATAACGTGTAGGAATTTATCGCTGCAACAGTCGCGATATAAGGATCAGTTTCAACCAAACACCTACTTAGACGTTTATCCACTTTCATCCATGTTATGATTCCTGTTTCATCTCATCTGCGCTTGTACGTGTGCTGTAATGGAGTCAGCCGTTTTTTTAGACTAGTAAATTAAGCGGATGGATATCCGTAATCCTACTGTGGTTGGCTGCAGAAATTGCAGCAGGACTGGAATATGAAAGCAGTGAGCGATCATGGACAGAACAAATAGAAGCAATGAACGCGAGATGAAGGTTCACGTGATTATGCTGTAAAAAGAGGCGGAAGGATCTGCTTCTGGAGGACGATATTAAGTTTTGGCCCTTTTTGTTTTCCTTTTTTATACAACCATAGCTATGTACACTACTGTTAATAATAATTAAGCATAGTAATATACATATGAACTATATCAAATGAATATTGTGTACGTTCCTTTCATAGATTTTTAAGCCTTAAAACAAATTTCAATTTATCTATTTTTTATCCCAAAATTATATTATTTACATAATCAGAATTTTACCTACATTATTATTCGTTTTGGACGCACTAAACGAGTTTTACATATTAGAATTTAGAACAGCGGCACCGTGAAGAGGTACAAACAGAAAAAATCTTCTACACACTGGATAACGTTAAATTATACTAAAAGCACACACTTCCTCTCGATCTCGTAAGCGTCACGCTTGTAACGATAACGCAATGTAACGTTTCTTCCAAGACACAAACCGTAAAGCAGCGTAACGCCTTTCTGCAGATTCATGCGCTGCCCAGGTAGGGAAACGTTCCTTGGGTTGTTTTGCACCATCGATCCGTGCGTTCGGTTTATCTCAAGATCCCGTCCTGCTCCGATCAAAGTTCTCTCTTCTGTCAGCCGGAACGAGTGTGTACCGTGTTTGTTGTTATTATTTCCACCGTTCCGTCACTGTTACCGTGAGTTATACGTGCTTTTTCACGTACGTTGCGTATCGTGAAGCGGTTTGTAAAGTTTTTTAGAAAGAAAAAGCCCATTTGCACCATTTGCCAGTGCCGAGCGCATTGAACGCAGTTCACGCTTACGATACTACGCTTGTTCGGGGACGACATGCGCTGGTTGATCAATGCTAAACGTAGTGACAGACCGCACAGGAACGTAATACGACAATGGGAATACGTGAAGATCCGTGTGTTCTTTGTACGATTCTTTGTAAAAGTTGGAAAATTTTGCCCGAAACATCCAGAGAAGTGTTGAAAATTGATTGGATGAAAAATGTGTGGAATGTGCCGATCGACCGTCTCGCTCGCACTCGCATACTCTTAGCATGGATGGAGCAGCGAACGCCAATGTGACTGTGTGCGTGAAAAGGAAACGTGTCCGAAAGGTTTCCATATGTCGTCGAGTGCTGTTTATTTTAGTAGTATAGTGTTATCCTGTTTTGGGAAATGAATATATTGGATCCCTGCTACGAGCTACTACTGTCGATCGGTATGAAATCGTCCCCTTGATCATGGTACGATCGGATGCTGTTTGCTTCTGCTGCTGCTGCTGATCGACCATTGTGTGTAGTGGTGTGATTCCATAGAAACCCCCTTCGGCGTACAGGTGTCCGTTAGTGTGTAATAGTGTGCGTGCAATGCTGGTAGAACGTGTTTGTGGCGTTTTTTTTGTTGCTCTGCCAGTTGCTTTCCTGCTCCTTCGTAACGATAAACCGCACAGCGCGAGAAAGCGAGAGGGAGAGCGCCGGAAAATAGTTTTTCAAAGGGTTTTTTTTTGTTGTTGTGTGTGCTGTATAGTCATGAATTCAAATGGAGTGTTAAATATCCGAAAAATACTATCAATTTCTTCTACACTAAACGAAACGGTAAAAAGGACGGTCCCGTCGCTACCACGGTCAAAATAAACACGTTGACGACAGCAACCGAATGGACACGAAAGATTCGCCAAGCAGAAGAACTGTCCCATTCACGTTCCATCACTGACTTTGATCGACGCACATCTGCTGTCGCTTGGTTGCTTCCACTCAGGTATGTTTTGTACGCAATAGTGACTAGATGATTCGTGTCCGATACAGGTGGATTGATCCATTACGGAGCTTCTGCAGAATCCGCGCATGAACGTTTGACGCTTAAAAACAACCAAGCGTAATTGCGGTTGGTTAAGTTGATGAAAAGTGTGGCTTAAAGTTTGATAATTAGTAAGTGTTGTGTGTTAACAAGAAGCGAAACAATATTGTAACTTAGTTCCAACAGTGGAATTGTCTTGAAGAAGTCTTGACAAACGGTACGCTGTGTTGATGCAAAGAAGTAGGCTACAGAAGTCGGTGAACGTCCCGTGATTTGAGGGCAAAATCTTGTGCTGCAGCACACGAAGACCGAACAGAGCGGAGGAATCCGCCGGAAGGCATGGGAACCGCCGTGCTCTCCGATGTGAAAGATTCAAGTGTACTCCTATCTGTCGATGTTCAAGATAACGAAACGTTCCCGCCGCAGTGCGTCGAGAAGAAGGTGACAAGTGTGCGTTTCTGGTGCGCGCGCTGCAACGGGACGGATCGTAGGGGCTACCGTTCAAAAGTACCAACGCCCGGTGAGTTGGTGTTAGTGTCAATGCACTCCCTGTACTGAAGTACTTCGTGGGTTCGTGCATCCTCCAGCCTCACAGCGCCTCCGGTATGTTCATCGCAAACCCACTTTGGCGATCGACAGACGATAGATCGATTCCGGTTCATCATCATCGTGCTCATTGTCAACGTCGTCGTCGTCGTCGTCGTCGTCGACGACGGCTTCCTCCCGTTTTTGCGAAGCCTCCGCACGGTAGCAAACGAACGAGGGGCCCGCTCAACTCGGAGAGAAGAAGAGATTTTTATCAGCAACCGAAGAATGCAAGCGGCTGCCAGTTGCTGCCTAGATTAGCATGCAGATGAGCATCTGGAGCTGACGGCACAAAAAACGTAACCGGTAAGCAAACAGTTTAACAGATCTCTCAAACCCGCACCCCCGGCCCTTCAGCGAGGAAGTTTGTTCGTTTGAAAACGAAAGACTTCAATGCCGGTGGTTCGTATACCGGTCGCTTCCGTATGAACAAGCGACGAACCTTTTTTTTTGTTTTGTTTTGCTTATTGTGCATGAAAGCAAAAAGATCTCTCGTGATCTTTTAGCTGTGTTTTTTTTCTTTTTTCCTCAACTTCTCGTGAAAGTATTTGCAGGATTGTAATGATTAGTATTTAAATGACTTTCAAGCAAATTCCGACTCCGCTCGGAAGCGCGAGACACCTTTTTCCCTCATTTCGTTCCGGTGTGTCTTACGATCAACTTACGATCATTTATCAAATGTTGTGGTGGTTGTAGTAGCAAGTTGTTGTTTTTTTTTTTTTTGCTATTTCCTTTCCTAGCTTTAATGTGAAATGATTTACAATCATAGAACAGCAATTGCGTCTTTTCGGTTGGCGCTCGTTCTCGGGGCTGCTGGGCTTTTCTGTTGTGAGCGAGGACTTGTTTCGAACAGGGCGCGAGAATCGGATGATTTATGCGGATGCTTTCGCCCCTCTTGCACCTTCTGGCCTAGGTCGAGGAAGGTAAAGGCAAATCTTCTCCAGAATCTCGGTTGGCATTAAATCAAATGACAAAAAGGGCACAAAAATAGCAAACTCCAACACTCCCTCCCTACCTCCCCGTGCGCCGCGCGGTGCTTTGGTGCGAAGAAAACTGTACCGAACAGGTGCACCAAAGGCGAGAATGGCTGCGTTTGGGTTTTTTGTTTTTCCTCCCCGGTGTCAGACACGTATAAAAAAACGGGAGCTTATGCGATAGGTTACAAATGGCAGCGGCTGAAGGGGGCAATTTATATTGGTTTCTATTATTAGAATTATTTCCAGCTCATTTAGCGCTGTCATCGACTAGTAGCTGCTGCTCGTTAAATGTTCTGCATTATGCTTTTGTACAGAAATGATTTCGAATATTTGTTATCTAACCACACAAGTGTGTTTTTTTTTCGTCCGAACGAGAGTAATTGCTGACCATTAGTCATTATTCGTTTCATAATGCGTTCATCGACGTTCGAAGCACATTCCGCTAATGATTTTTTTTTGCCCATCGATTATCTTACTTCGAGTAGATATTATTGATTTGGTGTAATGACATGCTATGAGTTAGTAGCGGGAATATAATCGTATTATATTTTTACCTAAATGAAAATGATTCATTATCGCTTTCTATAACGCTTACAACTGCAGTTTTCAATTTGGCTCTATGAGCCATTTATGAGGATCATGTTTTATCTTAATGATCTTTATAATACCAGTAAATACCAGCAAAGTATGAACCCGAAACCGTTCTATCTGGAAGCTATATTTTGGCTTTAGTTTCAGCATCAAATCGAATCAGCTCCCGTCTATAATCCTTCGCAAAACGCTCCATTCTTGACGCTCCTCATTTCTCACAGGGTGCTGTGACTTCCCATTTTTTTTTCTTTCGATAGGATGCCCAGTTCCGTTTGTACCGCGCAGCATTCGAACGCGAGCGGCGCGTTTTGTCGCACGGTAGTTTTTGGCCGAAGTTTTCAACCGGATACTAAAAGGCACCGAAACAAAACAACGACAGAAAAGCTGTATGTAAATTGAATACAGCGCTTTAGCCGCTTGTAATGCGATGACAAGTAATAAACCCGCTGGAACGCGCCTGGTCGTAAAAATCCTTCATCTTTCTCGACCGCTTTTTACCCGTTTGATTTGCTTGTTGTTGTTTTCTCTCTCTTTTTTTGGTGGCTTAGCTTTACTTTCAATCTGTTCCCACCAAAAAACCAAACGAGGAAGATAGAGGAACACGAGAGCTTCGGTTTTGAATGCCAGGAAAATGTTTGCTTCGTTGATAGCGATCAACGGTTGGTTCGGTAGCATGGTTATGTTTCCAGTTTTGCCTAAACGACCTAAGCTCAATCAACCTATTCTACCGAATTCTTACCCTTAAAACTGTATTCCAACCATTCCCGCTAAACGATTCACCGAATGTGTTTTCAACACGTTTTTCGTGCAAAAGTGCAAAATGGAACTGCGATTCCCGAATCGAAAGTGGTGTGCCTTTGTTTTTTGGGACAATCGTCAATATTGTTAAAATTGATCAGGTGTTCATGATCATTATCGTCTTTTAATCGTCTACGCCTTCGGGCGGGGGGAGGCGTCCTCAGGTACCCGGCCCCATTTTTATGACCACTTGTTCCGGGTGTTTGAATTCGTAAATAAATTCCTGCCCAATGCAGTCCGAAGAACCACAGCTATCGAAAACGAACCGAACGCGCACCACGGGAAGCTCTCCCCGAAGGCTATTAAAAGTGGCTGGCGCGCTGTGATCCACGGATCATTGAAAGAAAGGCCATTAGAGAAAGAGATCCAAAACAAAAAAAAATCAATGCTTCGAACGACATAACGCCCGCGTTTCGATACATCCCGGACTTGCGTGTCTACTGCTACTGCCGAACTTGGGCAGCTTGCCGATCCCGGTGGTCCAGGGCTTACGGTTGCCATTGCCCGCGAGGGTGAATTTTTTTTTGGGGAAAATGAAACTCGCCTAACGTAGCAAGCGCGCCTCCAGTGGTGTGGTTTTTCCATCTTCCATGGACAACCTTTTTTGCTAGGTGGAGACACTTCACGTCTCGGAGTCTGCGGACGGGGTCTGCCCCATAAAGTTGAGGCCCGGCCGCGCACCGACAGCTTGTCTAAACATAATCGAAGCCCGTGAAAAGTAGAATTTACGATTATGATCCGTTCCGTTCGCTGTCCCTGGGAACATTTCGCCTCTCGCGGGGTGGTTTTTGGTTTCTGTTTCTGTGAACTACCGAAAAATCATAATCTGCTGCTAATGAGGCTGTAGGGAAAGAAGAAAATGTCTGCCTTAGCGGTGGTGAAAAAACGCGGTCAAGTACATTCCACCCAACCTGTCGCGAACTAGTGTGGTTGACGCCAAAATTCCAACAATTCTTCTCTATGTTAAGAAGAACCAAGAAAATAGAAAACCTTCCCTCGCTGCAAAAGATAATAGTTTTGCAATAGAACACATTTGGTTTTTTCATAATTTACAATAATTCACCAAATTCACCAAATTCACTTTTAAAAATGGGAACTTTATGCACCGTTCATGTAATTCCACACGTAAGCAGTAGGAAAAATAAACGTTTTTTGGTATTATTAAAATACCCACATAAAACTCAAACCCCTCCCCTCCCCCCTTCCCCTTCGCTGCAGCTCAGGGGAGATAAATCTTTCCGTTTGCAAATGCTCGAGCATCATTCGCGTACGGGTGCCAACCCGAGACGGATTAAGTTTCACAGCTGCTTTAAGCTTACTACGGCTTACGGGTTCTTCGTATTTTCCTGTCGCGTACGAGCTCCCCCTCTCTCTCTCCCTCAAAAAAGGCACCCCCAAACAAATGGCCCGAATGGCAATGGGCAGCAGGCAACGGTTAGGCATTACGAAGCTTTTATGCGAAAATAATGACCCCATCGGGAATGCTTCACGCGCTCGATCGAGGGTGGCGGAGCGCATTGGTCAATCCGACATGCTTAGCTTTGATGCTTTCGTTCGTTTCGTTCTTTTCATTGCATGCAAAAAAAACCCCCCTAGCCCCGCGTTAGGGTTAGAGGTTACCGAGTGGCGGCAAAGGCGTTACTTTCTGTTTTTGGCTCTGTGTGTGAATCGTGATGATGAATATTGATATAAAGTGTGTGTGTGTGTTGCCGCAGTAGCTGCCCGCAGTTCGACCTGACGGGTGGTTGATTAAATATGGCTAAGGTTGGTGGTACTTTCGCCACCCTCCTCCCCCCTTCCCCCCCTTCTTTTTTTTTCTCTTCTTCCCTATCGATCCCTTCAGAAAAAGGATGCTTTCGGAATACCGAAAAACGTGTTTGCGTGAAAACATAAAAAACCCTTTAAAAGGAAATTCAAAAGGGCCCTTTGGGGTTCAATTAGATTATGTTACGAACGTTAGATAAATAGCAATACCACAGCTTTTATCTTTTTTTTCCTTCCCCGCCAGTTTGCGATTAGTAGCAAAATATATAAATGATGTGCTACCGGCATTACGCGTGCGAGGTAGAAACGAGTTTACCCAACCAGACACCTCATCCATCACGTATCGTAAGGTTAGAGATCCAATCCAGGCAAACAGGGTTGGCCTTCTTACGTTGCACAATGATTCATCTCAAATTTTGAAACCACACGCGATTTATGGTGTTCGAGTGTCATGTCACGCTCGGTGGTTCAACTGCTTCGACACATGTTTTCGATAGGCAAAGAAAAACAAAACCACGGACCGCATGCTTTCCTGTGATGGGAGGGAAAATCTGCCGCAACCTTTACCTTATCGGTTCCCCCTTTTTTTGAAGAGCGGACGCAATTGTCCAACAGAGAAAACGAAGAGAAAGAACGAGAGAGAGAGAGCCGAGAGGTCGAGCATACTTGACATGATTTACATATTTGCCAAGTGGACACACGGGGAGAACGGCGTGTATATGTTTTTGTTCCGCGTACGGTAGTGAGTGTTTTCATTTTAATTTTCTGCACACCATCCACACACTTTTCTAGCCTCGGGGTGCGTTGTTTGTTTGCTCACCGTTTTCCTTTTTTTGCAACTTGGAGCGACCGTCCTGCTGCCTGTGCTTCACCATTCTCGATCGATGGTAGCAGCGAGCGGTTATGCTGGGTGCTGCTGGCCCCCCGTTCAGTTTGTAAAGTGCGTGATCTCCACGTGAGTGAACAGACGATGGTGTGCGATCATTTCATCGCAAGTGTAAGTAAACGCTTCTGTCGGATGGTTCGAAGTGTGTCCCTCTCGGCATTACCGCCCATTTCCAGGACGGGTTTGGTTTTTGGTCTCACTGTGGCGATTCACTTCACTTCGGGACAGATTCGCTTTTCAGCCATCTTACCAGACAGCGAACGTTTCGAGAACATGGCCAAATGGGTGAAATAGCTGATACGGCGGAAGGAGTTGAAAAGCAACAAACAAAACGTGGCAGATTAGCACGGTCGCATGGGGCTAAAGAAAAGGGATTTACACACGATGGGTAGGAGGCCGCTTCTAGCTGTGTGCAGCAGCAGCAGCAGCTACTACCCAGCACTTATGAGTGGGAAAAAGTCTATGGTAAATAGTTTTACAACCAGCAATTAACTGCTTATATGGTGCGCCGTTTGGATTTGAACGGTGGTTGTTGGGGGGGACGGTTCCCGCGTACAAATGCGTAGAACGAAGCGCGCTATTTATGGGCTCCTCTCTCTCTCCACGAAACGTATAAAAGATGGCCGCCGCTAAGAATAGGCTCCGATGCGATGCGGACCCAAACCATTTGCCACGATCGATCGGTGATGATAGTGGCCAAATTGAGCGGTCAACTCTCCCGGCACCCCGGCTAGAGGTGGAAAGTTTGCCCGGGATCCTGCATCCCGATCCTGCGCCATATTGCGAGCGACCGACCCAAACGGCGACATCGGCAGCGGTGAAGCCATGAGATTCGATATCGAAAAATCGATTTCGCTGCTACGGCGGGGTACGAAAAGCACTTCGCGGACGCCCGGTTTCGTTTTGTGCTGCAACGGTTTCAACCTATAATTTCAGCTCAATTTCAAGCATCAAGGGATACCTTTCCTGCCTCTCTTCTTGCCAAAAAAAACCCGTGCTTCCTTTCCATCGTGAACCCACACTTCCTGGTGAACCCTTTTTTTCTTGTGTCTTCTCTTTTGCTGGCCGGGAACAGCGAAATAGCTTTCGATGTAAAGCTTGAAACACATAGCCAGACGAGGGGGCTCTGGCAATGAAGAAACTCCAATATTGCAAAACAGCCATCGAAAAGGAGCCATATAATCACTCCGAATCCCGATTTCGTTGGAACCGGGTTCGTCGCTTGGTTGGGCAGTTGAGTCTCCTTTCGGCGAAGTTGTATTCGTACAGCTTTTGCTTCGGTGTAGTTACAACATTCGGTACATTGGCAGATGCAGATCGAACCGTCAGTCTGTGGCCCATCAGTCCGGTCCGAAGTGTTTCATTCTGCGTTGTTTTAGTGTGTTTTTTGTTGAATTTTTTTTTAAATACCCAACCGCTTTAACGAAACAGGATCGGGAACTCGGTCGTGCCTCGGTAATAATCACACTGTGTTCATCTTGTTTGCCAAATCATTAGGATCTTTTTTTTGGGGGGTGTTTCTAACCATTTAAGTCGAAGCTCTTTTTTCTTAATAATTAGACACTGTTTGGTCTGAAACAAAACAAGGTTTTGTGTCGTTGCACGAAAAAAGTTCATCCGTTCCGCTTGGTTTTACACGAATGGACCATAATTCACGGAAGGATAACTGCTTTTGATTATGATGGTTTTGCGAAAACTAATCCTTACCTCATCCTTTTGGTTTCTGCTGTTTGTTTTTCCATCTCAAGGTATAGTAATTATTTATAAAATTGTTGTATAATTATTGCAATATAAAGTTTCCCCCCGTCTCATTTGCTGCAACCACTATCGTTCGGAGCACCGCCGCAGTGGTTGCATCGTTTTCGATTGTCTTCTCTGCTGAAGTAAATTACCGGTGAACCGAATCCCGCCTGACCGCTGCATCAAATATCCTCATCATCATCATCATCTCGTGCTGCGCCATAATTGTAAGTCAACCGTCAGCTTTGTCGGCAATTTCGACGACGGTGACGGTAATAGCTTTATTAGAAGCTTCATTCGTACAATGCAATCATTGCAGCGCGATCCTCCAACGCTACCATTAGCGCGTTCATCAGCAAACATCGACACCAGCAGGAAGCGAACGGCCGTCACCGGCTTGCGGCAAACGTTTGTTGTTACCCTCGTGCAGTCTTATCGGAACCGACGAACTCACTCGCCCACGGTTAATGTCATCATAATCATCATCAGTCTTATCGTCTTATCGTCACTTTTGTTAGTGATGGTTCCGCTGCATTACCGTGTGAGGCAGCTAGTGGTATTATTCTACCTTCCCCCATAAAAAAAGATGCCATAATGTTTTTAGCTCTGATTTGTTTAAAAAACCCGCCTGAAATTATGCAATCTGCATGAATAATGAGTCCTAATTCATGAACTTTGGTTTGTCAAAATTATTTTTTTATACATTTTCTATTTTGAATAGAAAACCGGGGGCGGCCGATGGTGTATGTACTAAAGGGCGCCGGTCCACACGGCAGGACCGGGTTCAAGTCCCATCCGGACCGTCCCCCCCGTAGCAAGGACTGACTATTTGGCTACGTGGTTAAATAAGTCTCGTAAGCCAGAAATGGCCGGCATGACCTCTGAGTCGTTACGCCAAGAAGAAGAACTTTGAATAATTTTTGTAAAATAGATTTTTTTTTCATTAAGCTTTCACCGATTTGATCCCACGATTTGTTCAAATCAAACAAGGCAGATAAAAGCATGCTTTTAAAATATATTTTTTTGTAACAATTTTTCACATGTCAAGTGTCACATTCAAGCTTTATCACAGCCACACATCAATTAGCCATAACAAAATACTCGCAATAAACGTAACCTCACTCACAAACGAAACAAAAAAAAAATATTAATTTTTTACGTTCGGTACCGCATTGAACGTTGAATAAATGAGCTCCAATTTGCGGGTGCCTCTTTTTAATTAGTTTTGGAACCGCACACGGGGCCCCGTTAAGCCAGCTTTTTCATGTCGTTCCCGCCCAATCGTGATCGATTGGTCGGGGTGTGGTCGGACGATGGTGTGTCCCCATGGTAACGAATGGTACATCAAATCAAACCCGAATGACATTGTCCTGCCGGATTAAGGGCAATCAATTTTTCAAACCTTCGATACTTATCGCACCCGAGAGCAGAAGAAAGAGTGTAAAGAAAACTAGGAAGGAGAAGAAGGAAGAAAAAAAAACAGGTGAAACTGCGCTAGTGGAAGCCGCCGGTGAATTGTCGCAAAAATTTATGTCATCATTAAATTCAGCTTGGGGCAACTTGAGGTTTGTGTGATTTTCATCTTACCCGTCCGGTGCGCTTGGAAGGTAGCGAATGTTATCGAACTGCTGCAATCTGTACAACAAAACAAAAAAAAAGCGCATCGGAAGAAACCAAAAATGAACGCAGCTTGCGATACAATTTCTTCCCGATCGGTTCGCGTACGACTGATGCTCGGTCCCTTCCCATCGGTTTGGAGTGCGGTTTTCGGCACAAATTTCCCCGTATCACTAATGACGCGACCAAAAGGCCATACGACAGGCACGGATTTATGTTCTTAGAATCGGGCGTACCAATCGATCTTTAGACTACAAGGATTTGTGTGATGGTGCAACAACGGTTACGGCAGCACAAGACAAGACACAAAATCCTTCTGAATGTATTACACCGCCGCTTGTCAGCGTTTGCGTGTTGCACCGGGTGTGCGTAAGGTCGGTGTACCAAAAAAATATATATATTCCAGTGCACTATCTGCATCCTGCCATCGAATGTGGTTAATTTTTAATTAATTTGCGATAAGCGAGAGCCGATAATTTCCTTGTACTAATTTATCATGAAGGCATAACAACTTGATCGACTGGCTGTGTGTGTGTAATTTTTGGGAACGAAAGAAGCAGAAGATGTGACATGCAGCCGATCAAATGTATTGTCAACCATTCGGCAACGATCGATTCGGTTGGCTCTCCTTCGATCCTTTACTCTAAAGAGCTCCAATAAGATGATTACATGTTCGTTTTCCACCCCGCGCGTTTACTTCAAATCACAAACAAAACACTGTATGATTTTTAAAATGATCCTTTAATAAGCTTCACGAAGACCGGCCATCCCGAAGGGGGGTTGCGTTGCGGTGAGTGAAAATTGATCTTTGTTTTGCTCCACTCATCGTCGCCATTGCTGTGTGGCGCGGGCTCAAAATCGAGGATGCAACGTTCGCCGATACGCACCGATGCACGAAGCAGTGTGTACGGTGCGTTGCGATGATTGCAATTTTAACAACTCGCAAGAGAGGGCAGACAGTGGATCCAACTGCAAGCAACATGCGAAATGAGTAATAGCGAAAAAGGGAGTGGCCCAAAATTTTTTGGGGAATTTTTTTTTGCAAGTTCCCCTTTTTTGAGAATGGAGGAAAACACGCGAACTGCCAGGCGTCAGCGGGTGCTTCCTTGCGTGCGGGATAAGCGGTGTCTCGGTGTGGCTAAATATTGGCAGGAAAAGTGAAGCACCGTGTACCCGTGTAGATAGAAGTTCAATCATGAAAGATGTGAGGGCAAACGTAAACGAAGAAAAATTTTCTCCTATCATATGCGGTGAGGAATTAAACATGCGAAATGGAAAAAAGTACGGCTCCCCATACACTAAACTCACGATCATGTACGCTACATACGCGCTTAACAGGAGAGGAAAGACTTGATCGCATGCATGCGACACGAACCCCGTTTGCTGCGGATTGCTTGCGCGTGATCCATGTCGGCGTTTTATTTCTCTTTCACTCGTTATTTTCTTCCCTGTTTCCGTCCGTCAAAAGAAAAAAAAACCCCAACGACGATCGTCCGCACATCTCAACCCGATATTCAACCAAAAAGGGTGCTCCTTCATGTTGTTTTGCATCGTTTTTGTATACATTGTTCTCCGATTAACTGAAAGTAATGAGAATTGATGAATATCTTTCTTTAAAGTTTAATGTTCTTCTCACCATCCTTGTCCCTTCCACATCCCCGGGTTCCGTTACCATGCGGCAGTTTCAATGTGCAACATCGGGGGCCAACTTGCACACACAAAAAAAAAACAACGGAACAACAGCGACGAAACAAAGAGGCGTACGCGTGTGTGCAAGTGAAGAATGTGAGAATGTGTCGCAGTGCATCAAAAGCGATTTAAAGGGATTGATAACAAGTGGCACGAATGGATATCGCGGTCTCGGTGTGTTAAAACGCGGTGCGGCAGGTGGTGAAGTGGAAATAAAATGTCATGTCGCTCGTCACCCGCACGATGTGAGCGGGATTTAGGGTTATACGGTTTGGGTACGCCTGCCCGCCTGCCAGCCTGGGCGTCCGATCAATGTGTTTCGGGTGTTGGGTACGCTTGCACTGGGGGAGATGCAATTTTGTAGATCGAAGGCGACAACAGTGAATGTATTTTTTTTTGTCGCTTGTTCTTGTGGGTTTTGCAATTTTGTTGTTGCAGCTTGTTGCAGCAAGAATTTGCTGTGATTGCAAGTGACAAACATGGTTGTTTACATTTTACATATTTTTGTTGATATTTTTGACAGCATTTGAGATGTGCTTGTCGTATGGTGGCTTGGGAATAAAGTGAAGCAAACAGAGTAGAAGGATTTTTTTACGGTGTATAATTTCTTTTCCATAATAGCAATTGCTGCTTAAAAACGATATATTACAATTTACGTTCAAATGTATGACGACCACCTGTCCGATTTCCTCGCTGACACAACAGTTAGATTCCAACAAAATGTTGTTAAATTACTCTACCTAGTGTGCTCACTTGATCAGACAAAATGGGTTCCAAAACAACAAAAAATAAGGAAACGGAAAGCGTAATAATTATACTTCAAATCCCATCAATGCCGGTTCGTCGCCTGTTTGCACGCTGTATACTTTTTCCGATTGGACGAGAAGGTGGCATCGGACCTTAGGATCGAAATTGCAATCGAGAAGCTTTTGGGGTGAGCTGAACCGTACGAACCAAAGTCACCAGAGACCGTCTGCACACCGTCGCCGGGCAGTGCGCCTTCATATGGCTTTAGGAAGAGCAACAACAAAAAAAACTGCCTCCCGAACAAACTCTTAACGCACAGCTGGGCCGCACAAAGAATGTGCGCGCGGTGCGGTAGGGACGCTTTCCCCATGCCAGGCAAAAGGTGTATGAAATTAAAAACCAATCATATTTTTTCTCATTATCGTCATTACTATTATCATTCCTTCCGCGCGCTCTGGCTTATTGTTCTCTCCCGCTGTTTTTGACTCCCGAGGAGTAGAAGATGACGGCAGGAACGGTTGCTTGAGTCATCCCACATCGGGAAACGAGGGTGGGCAGAGCGATGCTTCTGGCGGCGCGATAGGGACTCGTGGACAAGAAAACCCGACGGTAACCGAATCATGCGAATCAAGAACGATCATCACTGTCCATTTGGTAGGAGCGCGTCAGAAACCGCGCTGTCTTCCGAGTCACCAAAAACCCGCACTACGGTGAACCCGAAATTCCGCTTGATCATCTCACTGTTGGGACGTGAGATAGCTGTTGGGAGCGATAGTTTCGTGTCGCATACCGAACGCGATGGTTTGGGGGATGGCTTTTTTCCCCCCGCCGATTTGCTGGCTGCCAACCGACGAACCTGATCTATTGCTCGGATGTCTACGATCGCCCAGGACGCTAAGCATCGAACATCACAATTCGGCTGTCGACGATGCCATTCCAGATTGATCGCGGTTGACGAGCTGCTGATGACAGTAGGCGGCGTGACAAGCGGCGTGTGTTAAAACACGCATGTGCAGAGCAGAACGTCCATTGGGGGAGGCGAAGAGGGACGCTTCTGATGCGGTGACTTCAACGGGTGTCTAAAGCGACGAACCACTGGTCGTGCTGGCATATCGGTATTTGAACGAATTGATCCGATCGGACGCCTGATCTGATCCAGCCCGGAAGAAGAGAAAAATAAGAAGCAGAAAAAAACATTCTTCTCCCTACTTGTGTGGATGATTGGAATGGGGCAGCTTGTGGTACAACAAACAGTGCGGGCATTAAAAACTCATTTGCTGTTATTATTAATATCGTGTTGCTATCGATGACTGGCAGCAGATGATGTCGGCCCATTTTTTTTTTTCATGTAATATGTGTTGTCAGAGTGGTTTAGTAGAATGTAAAAAGAACCTTTAATCTTTCCGTTTCACGGAAGGTTTTTTTCCTGCTCGCTTCAAATATAATTTTGTTTTATGTATTTTAACAATTTTATATGGATTTTTTTTGTATTGGTTCTACATGTTAAAAGCATCTGCTTTATCAATTATGACATGCCTTAGTCGTAATGTCTACGACTGCGCCTTCCATGTTATCTAATAGCTTGATGTACCTTGTTAGTGTTACGATACAACGGTAGAATATGATTGCCACGGCCACTTTTCACCAGAAACAATGGATACTCTAGACGCGGACCTGATAACAAGTTCGTAAAATTAAGAAGAAAAAAAAAGTATAACAAAACAAAAACAAGAATGCCGATTTACACGGTCTGCAAAATCGTAATCGGAAATGGCAGCAACAACAATGTTTTATTAGTCCACGGTTCCGTTTTCACCCGGTAGAACGGGATGGAAGAAGAAAAAAATCGGGCGCAACCAGGCTGTGCGTACATTTCAGCTAGTTGCTGTTATTTTCAAAGAGTTCAACCCTTGTTAGTCACAGCAATTAAGCTCCAGTTTCTGGCGATTAGATTTGCCTCGTTCCGTTGGCCCAGTGCGGTAATACTCGTTTGTTGTTTGCGCTTGTCAGCAGCTTGTTCGATAAAAATTTCGACCAAACGAAGACCGCGGGCTTGTTTGCACGTACCTTAAGGATGGTGAGTTTAGAACTATCAACAAACCAACCGCGTCGACAAGCCGGAAGAGTCGCTAAATTACCGATTTAAAAACATTGGTGAAAATGTTTCTCCCATGATGGTTTTTGGCGCAGGCGGGTGGCAGGAAGCTCTTTCTTGACCCAGGAACGAATTGCAAAGTGGAGCCTGTTTTAGGAGCAAATATTCTTTCTGTGTGAATTTCACAGGCAACGAGATGTACAATGCAAAGACCTCTTTTCACCGCGTCTCAGCAAAGGGAAGTGTTTAAATTGTGCCATCGTGTAGGTGTAGCTAATTTAGGGAGGTGTTGCTTAAAGGCATACCACTGTCAATAATA
This sequence comes from Anopheles funestus, assembly GCF_943734845.2. Classification (NCBI taxonomy): domain Eukaryota; kingdom Metazoa; phylum Arthropoda; class Insecta; order Diptera; family Culicidae; genus Anopheles; species Anopheles funestus. Next base: position 37,017,446 of record NC_064598.1, on the reverse strand, counting down.
ATATTTTTTACGATCAATCAAAATTTCGGAATGAAATTACTGCCATCCATGAGCGCCATGGGTGTATGGAAGCAAGTAAAACAAAAAAAGCATCATATTATCCACACAATGTTTACTTGAAAATACATATCCACCACCACCGGTGCCCTGGATGCCCTGGAGACCTTCGGCGCCATTCATCGTTTTGGGGCCCAACAGTGTTAGTAATTTATGCACCGTTAATTAAAGGTATATATAAATTAATTATCAGCCGGGAAACGAGTGTCATAAAGAGAGAAAAATATTCCACCAACATTCCAGTAACGAATGGAGGGGGGGGGGATGAGAAACCTCCAAAAACAACGCGCGTGAACATGATCCGTTGCCGAAAAATGCAGCTTAGCTGCGTTTTTCTTGTTTTAGTTTTGTTGTTGTTGTTTTGGTTCGGTTTTTGTGAACATTTTTATTGTCGTTTGTTTATTTCGTCGGTCACGATCAAGGTGATGGGCGCTGGTTTGGCGCTTTACATTGCAACGGTTCGATGCAAGTCCGGTGGGATATACACCTTTTCTGGGGTTGCAAGGATGGGCAATGATTTTTCTTTCCCACCGAAAGCATATCATAAACAGTGCTGATATAGTGTGAGAATTATTGTAAACTCATTAACGAACGCATCACGTTGCGTGAAAACGATCGTATCGCCACAATTGACCGCCCGGTGTGTGTGTGTGTGAGGTAATGTAACCAAAGGTGAAGCTGAAAACAAATATTATAACACAATTAAGAAGGAGCACAGAGAATGAAGTTCATTACCATTGGTGCTGCTGTTGAAATTTAGTTTGTTTTATTACGTCTCTTACGGTGAGGGGAAACAACCCGCCCAACGTTGATAGGGGCATTCGACGTCAGGTTACATAGGGAAGGCGTTATGTTTTTCTTTTATCGTTAAAGCATTGCTACAGCAACTTCCAAAGCAAACGGAAATGGGTGTTTTGCGGAGTTGAATCGCCCAGAGAGTAATGCAGTTCCTTCGGTGCACTTAAAGGCTAATGTCTTCATTAAGGTAGCGAGTTTCCTGTAGTTCGTCATGTCGCCAACGGGTTCGTTTATATTTTTTTGTTCTCACTCATTTACCCTTGCAATGCTCCCTAGCTATAGCCTGACAAGGTTGGTGATGGCTTGTGTGACAGGTACGGGCGTTTCCATCCAACACGTCCCTATCATTCCCACATTCTAGCAAGTGAATAATCGCCGTACTTCTCGTAAAATTTCTTCTAGTGAAACCCTTAATCATCTCATCACTGACCCATAATTCAAGCCAACCGTTCAGGACGCCAATTTGTTTACAAAAAATGGCTCGATTTTTTGAAAAAGGGAAAATATTTTATTAGCAACAAACGGTTTAACTTTTTTTGTATTCCTTCGTTTTGATATTGCACCTTTAGATTCAAACATTTTGATTTATTATTGTTGACAATATAATATGGATTTTACAGAATATTTTTTTAATTGTTTAGGTAAAGTAGTTTTTTCCTGTGCTAACTCATCTCAAATTGTCAATTATTCTTCACTCTGAGATGTTTTATATCAAACTTATTGATGCTTTTTTATGTTTCACCCTTATCATGTTACGGAAAAAACACATCTATTGCACTGTACCCGTACAAAAAAGGCGGGAATCCGCCATGTTTGCCAACTGTAGCCAATCAAATTAAATAAATAGCATATGCAAAAATGGTTTGTTTCTTTTTTTTGCTGTTTGCTTTAGTTGAAAGGATACGCTTAAAAAAAATACAATGCAACATACCAAAGGGTTTTCACGTTCCGCTAAGGTTTAAAACCCAGCACCAGAAGCTGAAAGGCATGTGAGAGATTTTTGGACAATTTCATTTTTTCATGTTTTTTTGTTTGTTTTTATTTCCTGGGGTTTTTGTTTTTGGTTCTCTCAAACGGAACCATGGGCTCAATTTAATTGGATAGCCAATTTTCTTGACAACAGTTTCTCACAGCCCCAGTTGCGCAGACCGAATTGCCGTACTCGTTTCAATCACACTCGGGCACACACGGGCTCGACACGGCACGTATTTCATCCAATCAATCCAATCCAGCATCCCATTGCAACGATTCCCCAAAAAAACACACACACACACACACACACACACAGATGCTTGTACCATGCAGCGAATTCACACGGCCCAGAAAGGTCGAACCGATCCGATAAAGTCAGCTGCATATGCAGCGTTGATGCACCGTTGTGATGCACATCACAAAACGGTACCAAACAAAAAGCTTCAAAAAGCCGGCACCAGCCAACGTATTTCCTGTCTTGTATTTTTTTTTGGTTTGGTCGTGGGATGTCCACCAGAATGCGCGTCCTGAAACAAACAAAACGAAAGATTGAAGCGCGACAAAGCGAATGAACAGGGAAAAACAAAGTCGCGCGGTAGCTCGGAGAAAGGATTCCGGCATCCGGAGCACAATGGATTCAGATCGGTCACCCTAATCTGGTGGGTCACCCCTTTGGTGGTTTGTGGACGAGTTTTGATGGAAGGGATGGAAGGGGTTTTGCCGTCCCAATCGTCTGATCTCTCTCGCTCTGATGAACGGGGCATGTCAAGCAGACGACGGATGTCGAATGACGGTCTCGTACTCAGGCAGGCAAATTTCCCGCCTGGTGGCCACAAATATTTTGGGCGAATAGTACCCGCAGACCTTCGTTTCCTTTTACCTGCCACACGGTTCCACAGTTGCATGTCCTAAAAGTGTCCTAGCAGTGTCCTTAAGGTGAAAAAAAGCTTATGGAATGGGGAAAAAGTACAGCAACATTGAAACAAATAACAGGCCCCCAAAAACAAACAAAAAACCCTCATCACCGCATCTTTAAGGGTGAAACGGACAAGGGAAGGGGCGAAAAAAAACAGTCCCAACCAAAACCCATTTGGAGTAGTTTCATTTAAATTTTCATCTTTTCTGCTTTCTGCTATCAGTTTTATCAAAACCCCGAGACGCCTTGTTTGGATACATCAAATCCACTCACCGTCATCCGTTGCCAGTGGTGTTTGATCGTTAGCCCCGGTTCATCCCGGTGCACCACCGTCGGAAGGAAGAATCCATTTTATTCAAATAAGTGCCACAAAAATGGCTGGCCACGAAAAATGTTCCCCTTCGGGACGGAAATTACACATTCCTCCCTTCCCTGCAGGAAATGTCACCAGGAACTGTAGTGGGACGTTCGTTGAAAGCCTTTTTTTGGGTTTTTTTTTGCTCAGTAGAACAGTTGCGTTTGCCCTTTCTTTGTATGGTGTGTTAGGTGGGGATCGGTGCTGCTCCGGAGGGGGATGTTTTGGAGGGTATACGAAAAAAAAATTTACATACCTTCATACCAATCGTAAATGGTGCAGCTGTATTATTTGAATAAAAGGTTTTCATTTTTCGCCGACCCCTAACGCGCTGTCGCTTCCCCGTGCCCCCCGAGCTTCCGCGTGCCGGGATGGGAATTTTTTTTTCGTTGTTGGTTGCTCCAACCAGTGTGTGTGTACGCTTAATTATATAGCTTTCAGTCTTACAATGAAGACATTACAAGCAACTCCGGTGTAGCGATGCAAAACAAGTGTTTTGTAGCGAATGCTCGCGTTACGTTTAATGAGCGCGCGAAGCTTTCCATTCCGAAAGGCCGGTCAGTTGCGGGTGTTTAGTTGAACTTCCATTGGAAGAGAGCATTTTCCCCTTTTCAAATCATCTAAATAGAATGTAGCTACCATATCTTGGTGGGTTAGAAATTCATCATCAGCTAAAGATCATTGGATAGGCATTTTTTCTTTTTTTGGGTGTCATCTAGAGCTTCCGAAAAAAAGCGACGATTTACACATGGATACGTGCTTGAGTTTAAGTCTTTTGTTTGCAAGCTTGAATGGAACCCAAAAAAACACACACAAAAAGACGACCACCTTTCGGTTGCAAATTGAAATTAGAAGCTCGATGAAAACGAACCCCGTTGGTGATGGTGGAATGGAATGGTAAAATGGGAGGAAAAACAAACCCCTCGCTTCACCTTCGCGGTTCTTTATTACACCCCCCCCCCCCCCCCCTTCTCCGGGGGCCATTATCTGAGAAGCATATCAATAAAAACGGGCTAACAAAGAACCCATCTAACATAACTACCACATAAGCCGCGCACGGTGAAGCTAATCCATCGACGTTTGCCGAGCACTCGAAACGTTCATCTTCCGCCAGCAACGGCGCATTCCACAAGCCCCGATTAGTGACCTGGCGGTAAGCTTTGTGTTGCGGTGTGTTGTGCGGTGCGGCACAACAGGGGAAGGGTGCAACAACAACACCAGCAACAACAGCAACAACACGGGCAATTAAAAACACCGAACGGTAGCAACATTGGCCGTGTGGAAAGCGGCACACTCGATTCTATCCGCAACTGGTTTTGGCTGCTCTAGGATTCCACCGTATTCCCGGGGGTCAAAGTAAATACGACCCTTGGGTTTTTGGGTGGACATCATCTTTCGTTCGTATTTTTTTTTGGTTGTTGAGCAAATGAAGATGAAGACGAACGACCGGCACCGGTATCTGCATGTGTGTATGTGTGTATTCTAGTCAGCTTTATTGGACATTTTAACAACCCTTCCGGAGAAAAGGAAATACAGAGTGGGTGAGAGAGAGAGAGAAAGGGAGAGAGGAGGATAGGGAGAGAATGGGTAGAAAAACAAACAAAATGGAAAGCACAGATCTGAATAGTGACGGAAGGGCCACGGGAACACAAAGATTCAATGATCATCAGGGACACCCGGGGTGGGATCAGAGCCATGCCGCGGTTTGCTGTTAATTATAAATCTTTAACTTCGTCCATTTCTGGTGGTACGCATCAGGTCTTTTTGGTCCGTTTTGCGTCTTAAAGTTGCGCTTTTTTTTGTGGGTCACGGAATCACGGAAAGCCTTCTATGCGAGCGCGGGATCGTGTCGAATGACGACTCACTCTGAGGCCCCTCCCAGTAGGGCCGGATGTTGAGCATATGCGCGCGAACCGGACGCTCGGTACAGACACACACACACATACTCTCAGCGCGTTGTGTCCTTTCTTCTATCAATGCCGGGTTTCGGGACGAGCCTATTGTCTGTGCGGTTGTGAATGCATTAGAAGGTAATCTTGCCGGGTTGATCTTTTCGGTAGCTTGAAAAGCGGCCACAACGAAAGCCGCTCACTGGTTGTGAACGATTGGGTCGACTTTCACTGCTGCTGCTTGTGAATTCCGTTGCGTTTCCTAAACGGGAGAACCCCCCACCGGCATGGGGAGGCACAGATTTTGAGGTTAGCTTTACCCCTCAAAAACACCATCCCTGGCGACTAATTCCCGTGATCGTTAGCAGCGTCATCAATCGATATCACTTAAGCAAGAGTGGTAGCTTAATAATATGCTCGACCAGGGCCGTTTTTGTGTGATTTTGCTCGACGAAAAGTGGCACTCTAAGGTGGTGTATTGTCGTGGCAGCTATTAGAATGGGGAAGTAATTTTGCCCGTCACTCGTCCGCTGCTGTACCTGGATGAAGTAGTCAAACAATTATGAGTGAAAGTAATCGTTATCCGTGGCTTAAGAAATGTTTTGCTGTTTAGCAAATTACGAATACAGGGTTTTGAAATTTTTACAACTAATCATACCAAACAAGTGGTAGAGATTTACTTGAGACAAATCGCGAAAAAATGTTTTATTCTTTACAAATAATATGGCAAGCAACTACCAGATAACGTTTGGCGATCGTATTGGATTAGTGTTCTTAGAACTTTCCCTTACCTTCAACGGCCTTACGCAACACGGTGCCCGATTGTCACCTGCACCGATGTTCAATGCCAACGACCATTGATTTGTAGCTTAGCGATAGATCCAGCAGCTCCAGGTTTCCGCAGCTCACATTGTGTCCCGTCCTCGTAGATCGGGGACCGTTTTCATCCGGGTCTTGTGCCAATCGAAACCTGTCATCATGCAACCCGCCACATAAATCTTCCCGTACGTCCCACGTAAATTTTGTATCAACATTCCAGCTGCGTTCCATCGACACCGACCACTTCGGGTGACATTTTCGCAACAACAAAAAAATTCCTGTGGGAACGCAGAATCGCTTCATCGGAAATCAAATCCTGTGCCGCGGTTGTCGTTACCGTCGGATCCGGCCCTTCCACCTTCATCCCATCCACATCGGATCGCTTGTTGAAAGCGACCCATTCAATGGCGTAATGTTCCGAGTATCTTCATTATCTCAGCGTGCCCCGGTACACAACACATGGTCCGGTTAGTGCCCGGCTCGTAACTTACGGGGTCTTCCCCATTGCGTGGAGCGTAATTTTTCCATCAAGAAGTTCGCCACGCACCGTGCACGCCAGACCCTGGCGAACAAAATGAAACGTGTACGTTCGTAAAAAAATATCGCTACATGTTTCGCTAATCTTACGCTCTCCGCTAGGCAATGATGGTGCGCAGGTTCAACCCCCCGCAGTCACTCCCGCCCGCACCCGTCCGCAGCAGGATACTGTGTGGCCTCCGTTCGTTGGCCACTGGGCCATACCTCTCAAGTGTTTTTTTTTTGTTTTTGCCATGGTCCACAACTCGTACTCGTAACCTCAGCGATCGTTGTCCATCGGGGCAATCACAAATTTCGATCACAAACCGACGCGAGCGCGTTCGTCGCTTGTTTGTGCATCGTTGTCGCATATAGCCCACCGGAGAATCGAACGTCCGGCGGTCGTAATCTGTTACCGACTGTTTGGTGCAAGGCGTCCAAATCCTGCAAAGCGCGCACGAGACATTCAGTGTGGGAGGAGGAAGGGGGGGCATGGGGCAGTAAAGGCTGCAAACGGGGTGGAAACGATGGGCTTCAAATTTATTAATTTATGGCAGAAATAAATAAAAATCGAGAAGCTAAGAAGCCGATCCATTCCAGTGAAGGGGTTTTGCAGCGCTGTACGCAGACAAACCGTACAACGAGAACGGACATAAACCAGCATACGCACACGAAAACAAAAAATCGACCAACCGATGCTGCAGAAGCAAGAAGAGCTGGCAACGACGAATGAAGATAGTTTAACCAACAAATTCATATCGTTTTCGAATGCAACCATCGAACAACGGTGAAGACACACCAATCGTCTTTAAAGTTGTCATCACTGGTATCAACCCCGCCGCAGTAGGCTGGGTTGGCAGCCATTCCGCCGCTGTTGTGCGTTGGTTGCTAGAAGAGGCCGTTTTTTGTGTGTATTATGCCTTGTTTCATCGATTCTCCCGTATCCACCTGGGTACTGGGCTGCTGAACAGGGGAAAGAACAATCATAAGGATCTCATTTCGGGTGGATTACAAGGGCGGACGCGTGGGACGGACGAGTGTGACCATTTACAGCAAAGCAACGGAGCCGAAGATCATCTCCGGACAACCGATACAGCTTTGCACCCGGCACGTTCTAGATGACATACGTACATTGCTGTCATAAACATAGGCGCATAAACGACGAGATAAATTATCCATATTAAGCATCGGAAGAACTGTTTCCCATACGTGGAACCGATGGTTTTGTACCGGAGTGTACTTCTGCTGCACGTACGTACGAGATCGTTGATCGACACCGGGTAATTGTCCCCGGGGGTACAACCATTCATTGAAATCAAACCCTGCGCATTAAATGGTTTGAATGAAATTAGACTATTTATTATTAAATTTAGCTTCGTTTCTCTATTCGTAACAAAGTGTGTATCGTCGCTCATCCGTCCAGCGGTGGCAAGCGTTTGTGTTTTAATGTTTCCCTTCCTACCGAAGCAAAGCGCCTAATGCTAACCGGTGAGTGGTGTGTGAAGCGATGAACCTGCCCGTAGCCGACAAACAATGGAGGAAACATGTCCAATCACATGTCGCACATGTCGGCATTCTGAACCCCGGCCATACAAGATCGATTGATCGTGCACTAGGACCCGGAGTGCTTTAACATACTTCCATATTCAACGAAGCGCGCAGCATGTACCGGCGGAACAGGCTTACAAAGGCTACGGATGCTAGACATTTTTCTGCCTACACAAAAGCGCTACTTACACTTACAGCCGGCCGGAATGCTTTGCCGCGTACCGTGCGCGGGTTGATGTTGACGCGAGGTTTGAAAAATGATGACGGATTGCTTGCCACAGTCGCTCGGTTGTCATTCGGATTCGGATGCTTTCCTCTGTCGCTTTGTTTGTTTTTGGGCAGTAGTTGGATGTGCTTGGATCGAGCTGTGTTGAGTTCCAATTAGGTAGGCGGTGGGGAGTGTTGGGCGGGGGGTGATCGGTCCGTTACCGCCACATTCCGGTAAGGAATGTAAGAAATCTAGCACAGGTGAACATAAGCATTTCTGCGATGTGCATCGATTGAGAAAGAAAGAAGGATATTTCCATTCACCAACTCTCTCCCTATTAGTGATTGGGTCATACGAATCATTAAACGGATCTGAACCTGGAGTCGAGAGCGAGTAAATTGGAATCGACTCCGATTTATAGGTGCAATCCGCAAATGCAAGAAGGGGATCATGCAACTATTAAGCTACTCAAAAATTGTTAGATTAGTTGACCTACCCCACCTCCCCACAAATGTTGAAACCAGTGATGGGTAACTTTTCAATTTTACCAGAGTCGGAGAAGTAAAAGGGGAGTGGGGGCCTCGAGTTCTGCAAAATATACAATTTATCTATGACTAGTCGGACTCGATCGACTCATCTGAACTAGTGATGGGAAAAATGAATTTTTGGTCGGAATCGATTCCGGCTAGCCCCGAAAATTTTCGGAATTGATTCCGGAAAGTAGGTTCGGAACCACTTTCCGGAATCGGTTCCAATTCCGGAATCGGAATCGGTTCCGATTCCGGAATCGGTTCCGATTCCGGAATCGGTTTCGGAATTTATTGTTTTTGTTTTCATTATTGTACATCATTCCATGCGCGCTTTAGTAATGTCGCTTCCAATGTTTATGTATGTGAGCAACAATAGATCATAAAAGATTTTACCATTATAAATCTGAGTTAAACTTATTTAATTTCCCATAAATAATAAATTTAATAATCCCATAAATTAATTAATTGCTTCAAATTACTAATACCATTAAATTCTTAGTTGAATCAGATTATTTCTGGACTATTACCACAACGCTTGTCAACAATTTGATTTTGATGTTCACATACATACATAAACATTGGAAGCGGCTCCGGAATCGGAACCGACTCCGGAATCGGAACCGACTCCGGAATCGGAATCGATTCCAGAAGCGGAATCGGAACCGATTCCAAACACGGAATCGGAACCAGGTAGTTCCGATTCCGAGTGCCCATCACTAATCTGAACCCATTCGGACTCATCCGGAATCGCTCGGACCCATTCGGACACGATCGTACTCGGAGTCGGCCGGGCTCGACCGGACTCGATCGGACTCCCCGGAGTCAATTTTGGTGTTTAGTCGGAGTCGGAATCAATTTTTCGCACGCGGAGTCGGAGTGGATCCACGATTCCACTCCGAATTACACATCACTAGTTGAAACACACCTCGGTGTTGTCCATGGATCAGAGTTACTAAACGTACTTGCACCGACGGGAACCTACTAGTGATGGGCCGTTCGACACCAACCTACCGAATCGGAGCCATCCATAAGCGACCCGAATCGGTTCGGGTCGGTCCGTAGATACAAGTAGGTTCAGTAGGTCCAGTAGGTGCAAGCTACCATAAACGACTCCGACCCCTGGGTGCGACGGGTTCGGGTCGAACTCGGGTCGAAGAAAGTTCAGTAGGTTCAGTAGGTGCAACGATTCCGGTAGGTGCCAGCTACCATAAGCGACTCCGACCCGTTGATGCAGCGAGTTCGGCTCGGAACTACTGAGCCTACTTATATTAACACTTTAGCTGGCATGGCTTTCATTTTTGATATGATGATGATTTTGAATTGTATGACAAAACGGCTCGGCCTGGCAGGAAACACGACCAAAATAGGTGTGGCAGCCAACGTGTTAATAAGTAGGCTCAAACCCGTTGCTCCTACGGTTTTTAGACGATTCCAATTCTGCTGCACCGGTTCAAACCATGAAATGAATCGTATGATCATTAGAACCTACTAGCACTACCCAAGTAGCAAAAAATCGATAAAACGGCGCCGCTTAGTACATGCTATCATAGCATGCAAGCGTTCAGTCGCTTAAGAGCTAGCGTCATGTCGAATTGCCATTGGTTCAGCCGCCTAAGAGCTTTTCAGGGACGATACTAAGCGGCGACGCTTTTTTCGTCCCTTAAGGCTTAAGGGACGACTTTTTGCTACGGGGGTACTTATGGATGGCTCCTTCCCGGTAGGTTCGGGACGACCTGTGCATCACTACTTCCTATACTCAGAGTTTCATATCGTCAGCTTCTGCATATGTCACATACAAACACACACTAAAGCACTTTTCAATGTAAAACAATGTAACGATTGATCGATTTCCCAAGCGCATTTTTTTCCCGCATCACTCGAAACCGAACGTGTAACATCGGGGGATGGTAATTTATAAATCATTTTTTTTTCTCGAACACCGCCCGAAAAGGTACCGTTTAGGTATTGTGTATCATTTTTCACCTTAACACCCATTCGCCCATCGGGGAGTTCTGATGGCGTTTTAAATTAGTTCTGTCATAAAGAAGCACTCAACCCGCTGCACCAGTGGTCAGAATGCATGGAAGAGAAAGCTTTCTCAGGAGGTGAGAAAAAAAGCAAAATGGAAGGGGAAAACAGACCATTTCCTCATCTTTATCTCACCGTTGTGTGTGTGTGAATTCTGGATCGTTTTTTGCTTTGTTGTGTACCACAATCCACCACTTTGCAAGGATTAGTCCTGCAGTTCTGTTCGTTTCGCCTGTACCATTTGCCGCAATGCTATCCCTTCCGCAACAACAAAGCGCAACATATTTTGTGTGTTCTTTTGTCGGTAAAAAAATATGCTGCAACATTTAATTTAAATCTCCCATTTGTTACTCTCGGGCCCGGCAGGAGCCGTCCCATTTAATTTTCTCCAGTGTGAAAATCTGTAAGAAACTCCCATCCCAGCCTCTTTCTCCTCGTCCTCCATTAAACTCTTCCGAATGCCGAAGGGCTTTCAAGCGTTTGTGTGTGTTTTTTAGCTCTTCAATTTTCGGAAACCACCCCATCGCGATCGTAGTGAGAGCCCTTTCGGCAAGGGTCAGTTGGTTTGGGTATGATCGGTGAGGTGGAAAGGAATGGGGTGGGGATGTGTTGGCAACTGAATATCCTTATGCATGGATGGTACCGTTAGTTAAGCACAAGCAGAAGAAGTGATTCCTTTACGTTTAAAAAAATTAATGGAAAGCCTTTTCCTCAGTAACGCGTTTTTTTCCACTCCAGTTGTGTACCATCTCGTAATAGTGTTTTTTTAAATAACTGTATTTTTTCTCTCTCTCTCTCCCTTTTCCATCATGCATTTACTACAGACAAACACAACCGATGGATGGAAATCCCTGGAGGACAATATCGTCATAATAATCCATCAACAGCTGCACTCGCGTAAAAATGGAACATCCTGCCATCTAGAACGAACGGCCATCCAGTGGCTTAAGCCGTTACCCAGCCAGACACGTGCAGTGTGCAGAACACAAAAAGAAGCTACACGACGTATGTGACGTAAAACCGTCCCTCATCCATTCGAAAACCCGTGGCGTGTTGATTCATCCCACGAGAGAACGAAAAAAAAACATTGATTCTACCCAACTTCCCGGAATACGGGCCTGGCTGTGAGGCGGAAGAAATTTATACATTTTCTTCCCGATGACCTTTTCCACCAAAAAGGCAGCAGTGGCGAAGGCTGGGAAACGTTCAACCACTAATGCGCGATGGAAAACGGTTAAAGCTGAAAATCAATTAAGTTTTATGACCGCATGAAAGTTATTCAATTTGGAACATTTCGGCCGGCAGTGGAGTCGGTAGGCCTAGCGGGGGTGCTCGCATTTTTGCAGCCGAATCTTTATGCCACGATGGATCCAGTTGTTTGGCGGGCTTACAAGCTCATCGATACATGTGCGCGCTTCGATCAGCATCGAATGTTCTGTTCGTCTGGTTCTTCTGCTTGATGAACATCGCAAAATGTTGCTGACGATGGTAGTACTGATGATGATGATGGGAAAGATCAGCGCAACAAAGTGGTGTTGACAATCGTTGATGACAACGAAGTCGACGACGAACCGACTATAGCGGTGATGAATAATACGTTTGAATGTATCGGCAACAAAAACTCGGGAACATCGGGTTCGTCGTCTTAGGACGGTTGAAATCTTTCGTTTTGTCATTCACGAGACGTACTCATATGGCTTCGGGGGGTACATTTAAATCAGTTGGAATGTACGGCAGTGGAACGAGCGTGTGTGTGTGTGTGTGTGTTTTACAGACGTAAACGAGCCGTGCAGTGTCAACCAAGAACAATCTATCCTTTAGTGTATATCGTATTTTTGATGATTTTACTTCCAAGGTTAATGATTTTGCATACTGATGTGATTATTATGCTTTCCATTTAGTTACAGCTGAATTAAGTTTTTTTTAAGTGTACCGTAAATGTGTTGCTCTGAATAGTGGATAAAAATCACAGTGAATATTGTAGTGGTGAAGTTTGCAAAAAAAAAGTGTTGCAGTCTATATTCATAGCAAGAAGCAAAGCGTTTTTCTATAGGGAAATGGCACGAAAAGGCAGCAAGGCAGAAAGCAAAACCTTGTGTTAACAACAATCATAGCTTACGGTCAGCATCGGCAGCGAATGCAGACACCTTTAGCAGCACGCGAGCAGACGGTGATATATCGGCGGCAACATGTCGCAACGCGATTTTTCAGAGGTAAGTCCCAAAAAAGGTCATCTGCCGAGTGCATATATGAATATTCGCAATTTAATCCCGAATTACATGGTGTCATGGTGGCGAAGAAATGGTTAAAAGAGAATAAAGATGTGTACGGGCTGCGCACCTATCAACAGGTGGTATAGCACACAAACAAATTAGACGGCGTTGCAAAAAAAAATGGAAACAAAGCTACGATAGTGAATTCCCTGCAGAAAGCCCACGGTTCATTACAACCGATTAAGCGAACCATTAATTCATGCCAAAAGGGTTTGGCGTGTGCAGCGTGCGATGAAATGCAAAATGCCAGGAAGAGAAAAAAAATCATATTCGATGTTGGTTTGTGTTTTTTGTTTTTTCGCCCCGCAAAAAGGACTCCCTCACACACTGAAGGACCTTCGATCTCGAGGGGGGGAAGCGATTTTGTTTCGCAGGTATAGGGATTGAAATAATTAATTGAAATATAAAGACGATTTATGTATTTTCCCACGTCGATTCCCCGTCGAATCCCGCTGCGTGTTTCCTCGTCGTTGGGATTTTTTTTCTTGGTTTTTTGCCCTTTTTTGGGGTCTTTATCAGCATTGCTGTTCATTCAGTCACCCTGAGCAGTATCGAAGCACCAGCGGGCACAGTAAGCACATTATGCTTCGTTCACAAAAACGGCTACGGTTGTGCGTGCGCCCGGAACGCCCGGAAGAAACTTAAGCAGCGAAGAATCGAATAATTAAGATAAAGTTTCACCAACCAAAAAAAAACAACCTCCAAACCGCCCCGTAGGGTGCAGTTTGTTAAACGGTAATTAAACTGGCAAATTTTGTGCTGGAATGTTAACAGATAACTTTCTTCATTAGCAATACATTTTTTTGTTTTGTACGCCGGGATAGTACGCTGTCGTCTCTCGACATTCGCTGGAGGGATTGCTTTTCTGGCTTGGTCTGCGCTCCGGTACGGTATCATTTGTTTGCCTGTCTGTCGAACGTTCCAAGTGTGCCAGCTTTTTTTTCCCGGGACCGAAAGCTCAATCGAACGATGGCTTAATAAGACAACCGAAAGCTGTCGGTGTGATTCCACTTTAACTTTTTGCAGTGTTCAATTCCTCTGACAAGCAGAATTAAGGATGCAAATTCGAACCTACGCGCCTAAAGTTATTGCATAAGTCTTGTGCAGACGATGCGTCACTACGTTACGTGCCGTAACCCAGTGCGAACACCAATCGGTAACTGCACTTTGGAAACATTTGTCCGAATGACCATCATCATCTATCCTCGCGTGCGTGTATGAATGGAATCGGTTTCGTAACACTCGCTACTTTCCCATTTCCGCTAGCATCACTAAAAAAACCTGCCGAAGCAGGTGAAGTAAGCCATAATGCATCCGCTTCGGTGCAATACTTTATTGCCACTTTGGGTCGACGTTAATTGCAAACGCAGCGGGTTCCGAAATTCGTGCATCGTCTTCATGTTTGCAAACCTACGAAGACAGAAGCATATTTCGCAATAGGATTATTTCAAAAAGCTTAGGCTGTTGAATGTTTTTACTACAAAGTGTATTTTAACACTAGAAATGTCTCTCCTTACATAACGCCACCTGATTGTTGCCACAAACGTTAATACCCAAGAGTCGCCTCTTTTTTTTTGGGACATTAATTCCATCGAAACGTCAAAACATGCGCAAGATCTTCCGGCTTTTGGAAGCAAATAGAAAGGAAAGCTCACCAGGTAAGCGATTAATGCTGGAGATGACTCTCCTTCCAATGGTGCATTAATTAGCAGTCTCCTCGAGCAATTCCGGTTCGGATGGCAAACTGTGGCCAGGTTTGCGCGGGAAATGTGCCAATTTGCACACGAACCTTGAAGTTCGATCTGTACGTCCGTTGGCGGTACGGTAGCTACGGGAACAAATCTAGCCCACCGAGCACTAGAATCGGAATGTGTTATTCCCGATGCACACCTTGCAGTTGTATAAATATGAAAATTTTCTCATAATAATTTCCATCCTTCAGTTGCACCCCTCACCCTTTTAAAAGACCTCACGGTTGCACTTTAAAATTCTTGATTCCCTTGCGCCAGTACTCGCCGTCAGCCAAGTCCTGTTTTCGCAATGGTGTGCGCCTTTGGTAGTTGCGATGAGATACGCGGTGGTTTGGTTTTATTTACGCACAGATGTGCTGACCGCTTACGACCATTCCCAGCCAACCATTAGGTGATGATGTTCATTCATTTCCTTTCCACCAAACCCCAATCAAAACCAGGGTACAGGGCGTGTGCGCCGCCAGTGTATAAACAACAGCATTTGGCTTTGGACATACTTGTGTCGCTTCATTGCAAACGTTCGTCCGACCGGCCTCCCCTGTCGGGGCAATGTCGTTTTCGGGCCTGCTTAACGGGCTTCATTAAAATTTTATTCACTGATTTTATTTCTGTTGTTCAATCGTCGTTCGTGCTCCTTCTGCTTCACGGGCTGCCCCGAATCGAATAGTTCCCACAAGCTGGTGTATCAAGCGAGATGATGATGATGTGTAGCGTTCAGACCGGTGGTGACACCGAACCGTCTCTTTCTCGCTCTCTCTCTCTCTCTGTCTGTCTTTATTCCTTGCCCGATCACGCTCCAAGTGGTGCTGATCAACTGTCAACGCGTCAGGATCAACCTTGAGTGTGGAAGGCGGTTGAACAACTGTAACATTACAACTTAATATACTCCTAGACAGCCGGTACGATGTGTAGCAAAAGCGTCCGGACGCAGGTTTCCACTGATACAAGACCAACCCACGGGAATCGGGGAAGTCGTAAAGGTCGCCAGTTGGTGATGTCTTAAGAAATGCCGAATGGTAGGTTGAATGTTTTTGTTATATCGCCACCCAACGGCACGATCGATGCGGAAGGAATGAGCATGTACATGCTCTAGTTTTTATGTCTTGCCTTAGTACACAATAGATTTTGAGAAGTAAAAAACAAAAAGACAACATTCAGGTGGGCTTTACAACACAGATGTTGTCCTGTGTGAAGAGATCTTACGAGCAACTCGAAGAAATCGTCCTTTGCGGCGTGATAAAAATAACTCGCTGATGAACTCGCACACAGCAGATAGACACATTTGCATTCTACATTATTCCTTCATTTCCTGCGAGTGTTTTTTTGTTTTGGTTGTTGTAGTTTTGTTTTTGCCATCTTGAAGTTTGGTTACTTGCCGGTGCTTCATCAGATGCACAACGCAAGGAATCGTCGCTAATTGAGCTTCGAGTTGCGTTTTGTTTTTTTTTCCTTCCCCGATGGCCGATGTTTGGAAAGATTTAACCTCCAAAACGGGCATCAGAACAACCGTCATCTTGTTAGTTGCAGCAGCCGCGTCAAGGTAAGAATGGATGCGACGGCGCTGCATCTCGTAAACGGCAATCGAACGAACGAACGACGACTAATTTTGGGAAAGTCACATGAAGTCACATACCCTTCTGGTTGAAGTTTGATGATTTCATTAAGTAGAAGATTAATGGTACTTCTTGGTGGTGGTGTCCGTCGTGTTCTCTACGGTTTTGTTTCAAAATAAAAAATAAAAAAAAAACATATCCCTAAATTGTACGTTCGATTTCATTATAGCTCATTCGGTGTGCTGAACGGGAAATTAAAACGCATTTTTTGTTTCTTTTTCTTTGCTGCTGCTGTACAAATTGAAAAGTAAACTTTGCTTAGCATTAATTAAAGGATTCTCGTTAGCTCTCGCTCGCAAAAGCCGCAAACAACATTAACTCCAGCACATTTTATCCGCCGGGTGGTCCGCAGTTTGATGGCTATCAAGCACAATAAAATGCTGTATCTTATGCTACCGCGGTATGTCGATCCGGTAATGGCGGAATGCGCTGATCGTCTCCCCAGGGCCTGAAAACCGATGCCGTTAGAAACCACTATCAGATTAGCTAATTTGGAGCTGAATCTGCCTCCACAAAACAATGCTGCGCAATGTTTATCTGCTGATCGAAAGTCGGTGGAATGGGAGTTTTGAAAAAAAAAAACAAACACAAACACGAGGTCGTCTCCCTTAAATTAGATTTTTAAAATAAACTAATCATGGGTTAAGCTTGTGCGAAATATCGTTCACAGGAACGAACGCATCATTTAGATCGATGAAAAATTACACCCCGAATCCGCTGCTGCTCGAACTACTACTGATCACCGCGCGAACTTCGCGCTCTCGATCTCGATGATAGAGGGACCGGTTTTTTTGGAAGGTTCGATTCGTTCGAATGAAAACAAAAACAACAAAAAACCAATGGAGACACATGCCGCCAGATTCGACAGCAGTGATGAAGGGGTTACCAAACGAAAACAGAAATAGGTTTTTATTCTGACTCTAGTTGCCACGAATTTCCTCATTCCCCGGGCGAGGTGATTGGATGATCCCGGTAAGCTTCCGTAGTTGTGTGTTGGGGGTGAAGCACCAGGGTCTCGTGGGTTTTTGGGCGTTGAAAGCCATAGATTAAATGAAATGTGTAATATTTCAACCGGCTGTAGATATCGTTTTGGAATGGCAGCGAACCTCCGGTAAACCGATCGGAGCTGGTCGCTCGTAGTCGCTGGTTCAATTTGTTTCGCCGTTTTGTCGAAAACGTTAACCGGATCGAGCAAAAAAAAAACTGGGAATATACACAAGAAGAAAGGTTCGTTCTGATAAATATATCCCATTTTCCATAAATATTATTTAATCGCTTTATCATCGACCACGGACTAGACAACGCCTAACAACTACCACCAAAAACCAAACCAACCGTCTCATGGATCGCTGTGTCATAGAAATGGAGGGATGCGATCGGGGGCTGATTTTTTTTTTGGTTACCGTTGAACGCTGTACAAATGCGAAGTTTTCTCCACAAATTCACTCCAATAAATCTGCGGAGTTGGAACTATTTTTCTTTTTTGTTTTTTTTTTTTGTTAACTTCTTTTCGTTTGATGTGGTTGTTTTCAAATTTCGATCATTTGTTACAGATGTTTAAGGCCGCTGATAGCTGTGTTTTATCGATGGTTTTGTTGTGGAGACAGAACGCCGTGAGGGTACCCTTGTTAGCTTTATTTATGGATACTGCTCCGAATGCAACGAAGAAGTAATCACGTAACAGATTTATTTGCCACACAATATGTACGGGTTTGAGCGTGTTTTGGAATGTCCATTTTGCTATCTCATTTTGGAGACACTTTTTTTCCCCTCCCGAACTGCCGATGCGCTCGGGAATGCGGAAACCATAACCTTCCCTCCCCAGGGTTTGGGGTTATTCGCCAGGAAGCGAATCGTTATTTAAATATCTCATGTTCACAACTCATTTGGCAAGTAAACGATCACGATTCGCGATCGCGATCTTTTTTCGCTAGTAGAAAAAGCTGTGAAAAAATGTTCATCACTCCAGCTCCCGGAAGCTGCAGTGTTGGGAGGGAAGAGGTGTAGTGTACGATAATGAAGCATAAGATCGTGGACGAGTATCCCTCGGGCAGGGATGTACCACAGCCTGACCGGATTCTCGCGCACACACAGAAAATCACAAATGCTGGTCAATGTTGCTAGATTGCAAAATTTCGATAGCGTTCCAGCGTTGACCAAACAGTTTGGCTAATTTTCGTCCAGCGCCTTCAACTTTGTACGAAGCAAATGATTAGGCAAACCAAGGCTACCGACTTATCCCTGTCTGCTTTTGTTTGGTGCATGGTTTCGCGACCTTTCGGTACGTACTTCAGAGGACTAACGTCCAGAAAAGCTGAAGAAAAAAGAACCAAACTCCATCCTCACACCCATGGTCCCCCGAGGGGTCCGGTTATTGATCTGATAGATTTCCTGTTTTAATACATTTTCATGATTCACACCTTCTCCCTGTTCACGACTTCCTTGCTGTTGTTCCACTTTTTACGGGTGCGCACCGCCCAACACCGACATCGTTCGGTTCCTTCACCGTATGAAGTTATCTCGATCCAAATTGAACATGACCCCTCGGGCGGGTTTTGTTTTGTTTCTTTTTTTTTTTGGGAGATTTCGATGGAAGCGAGACGTGTCGCGTGTATTGGTTTCGATCGCACCGATTTCGATGGTTTGAAATTTCTCAGATTTCCTGCCACCACAATCGCCCGGGCAAGCCGGGACGGGACGGAAATGGATCCGGTCCCGTTTGGTTACCTCCCGGGCGTTAGATGGACGACGCGTGCAGAACCACTTTTCAACGATTGTGTTGATTGATCGATATCGACAGATGTTGGTGGCGACTCTCGTCTGTCGCACACACTCACATACACTGGCATACACACACACAAGCACAGGTGTGACCTTTTTGGGTTCCTTCATGTTTTTTTTTTTTGCTTTGCCCCGATATCGCCGCCATTGGGATGTTAAGTGGGAAAATGGTGTGTTTTTAGTTAGCGCCACTCAAACGGCGATAATTTCATTATTAAATCCAAAGCGAGAACGCAACAGTAGAAAGCGTGATCTCGGCTTTCGCTGAAGACAGGTATTACGGTAGGTTTAAGATTCTGAAGACGAAATGGAGCAGTCGCTTAATATTGCAACAGTGTGGGAATTATAATTCTCATTAAAAAAGAAGTGCAAAATGGGGCATAAAATCAATCCCAATCAACAGTCCCTGAACTACCGGTTCGCAAACGAAGGGCGTGTTAGTACTCCCAGGAGTGTACGCAACTCCCTCGATCGATCCATTCTTTCTAATCACGGTCCCACAAGGTCCCAAGGTGCTTGGGCATGTCCGGAAAAGAAGAAAGAAAGAGAAAAAAACATTGATCCACTGGAATATCTGCTCCAAACCACGATTGTTCTCCCCCATCTCCCACACTCCCACCCGGGACATACCGCTAATTCCGGGAACGATCTTTAACGATCGATGCCAGCGCTAATAAGTGACAGTTCCGAGACGTTGAGGGTGTTTGAGGACTCAACATCAACCAACGATAGGGAGGATGCTGCTACGGTGGTATAACAATATTCTTCCGACCAGCAATCCGTGCAATCGCTAACTAGCTTTGCTGCATGCTGAAACAGTGCTGTTTTGCTGTCCTGCAAACCAGTTCCTGCCAAGTGCGACCCATTCCATTGCTTGAGAGAATCCCCTTCCGCCTCGTGCGTGTCCGATGATGGTGACGACGGCACGCAACAAAACCAATACCTTCAAAAGGAAGAAAAACAACACGACAAGAATATGGTGCGCCCGGAACATGGGTTGCTCAGTCAGTCAGGGGCTTTTTGATTTAATTAAGTCGGACAAGTGAGAGCATAATATTTTTTTTTGCATTGCTACTCTCGGCGCGATCGAACACGCTCCTCCCTTGACTCCTTCATTTTCTTGCCGTTTTTTTTTGCCAACTAGAGCCGGTTTTAACCCGCCGTGTCAGGCCGATCTTGGAACCCGATGGGACGTGGGCTAGAAACTGGGCAGGTGTTACCAGGTTGAAAGGAAATATTTTAATGACATAATGCCGTAATATTGAGATATGCATTCCAAACAAATCTACTACATCGGGCTGCACTTGCGCATTCCATTGTGCACTTCTGGGCGAACGCTTCTTGAAGATTCGCGCGTGATCCACGGGAAGGGAACCGAAGTATCGAGCTAACGAGCCGCATTGGTCCCGCACATAGGTATAGAGTAGGTTTAATCTGACGGCGGCTGATGATGATGGTATTTGACGGTGCTGATCTGGCCACGCTGAGTGAGAAACGATCGAAGAAGATGCATGTGATGTATTTTTTTTCTGTTTTATATGCGGCTACGCATCTCACGCCTTGTTTGCAAAATTTCCCTCTTGTTTTCGCGTTAACCTTCGGATATTTTTTTTTGAAGCGATTAAACAAAAGCACAAAATCCCACCATCGTGTTGTCCGGTCTCAATCGTACAATCGGAATGCGTTCGATTCGGCACTCGCTGCGTCTCGGTGGGATTAAATTGGATGGTAAAGGTATTCGTGCGGGTTGAGCCCCGGTTCGACCTACCCGCGGGCCGTACGATAATGTGGCGGATCCGCCACCGCCCTGCTTTTCCCGCGTAACCGTACCGGAGGGGGTTCGGCTGCCACCTCGCAGGAAAGTAATTTATGCTCGCCAAACGCTCACCAACAACCGAGCTGCGAGGCATTGGATGGTACTTAAATTTTATAACTATTATTACCCACCTCACCGAACCCCCAATCAAGGGGCGATAGGGTGAGAGAGAAAGACGACTGGCAGGTTCTCTTTTCGGAGCTCTCCAACCCTCTTTTTGCTAGACCGGTGCGTTGAAATGAGAGGAAAATCTTCAGAAGAAAAACACGCCCCAACAACACCGATCGTTGCAAAAAACCCGCCCGTCTCATTCTTCTCCTGGCGTTCTCTACGCTCAGTTTTGTCGAAACAGCGGGCGTTGGCCGGGCAAACCCGTTGACGAACGTACCCGGTACCGATTAACACAGACCCTTCGGCAGTAGGGAATTCCTTCTGATGTGTTTTCTTCGGCCATGTCCCATCATTCCACCCTTTCGTTGAGTATGGGGTAGGTGGGGAGAATAAGGGTTGAAATGGGAAAAGAATTTTCATTGTTTTCACCTTCCTGTTCCGGAAGAGATTGGAATGGGGCAATCGGTGGACGGAAGGGGATCAAGAGGGGGCCGGGGGAGGTTCAGTGAAATACTTCCAGGGGGTGGAAACGAAAGCTGGAAAAAAGGTCCGCAAAAATATCTTTTCCCAGTACCGCCCTCCCCCCTGCCTCTGTCCACGCATGCAGAAGATGTATAATTTCGCTAGAGATAAAGTCATCCGAAAGGTTCCCGTCTTATCCATTCGGTGAAATATTTCCTGGCTAACAATGTTTTGTGGGCAAATGGATTTTTTTTGTGGTCGTTGTTTTCGAGCCAAAAGATATTTCGATTTTTGTAAAACCAAAATAACAAGGGAGTATTTTATGAGTTTTCTTTCGTTGAGCTGGTCATTGGCTCCAATGGTCAAAACAAAAGCAAAAAGAAAAAAACACAAAACGACACAAGATACATATTGTTTGGGAGTTGATAATTTGCAAATAGTTTACGGTTTTTGCGCAGCATTTCTTTAGCGGAAACGTACGTGTGTATATTCTGCAGTTGTTTTTGACCACCAGGCTGGGTACTTATTTTATGTAGGATAATAACACGTTCGGTAGCATCATATTTTGGGGTCGTAAAATATTCTTAACTTTCTCGTTTGGTGTTAATTTTTGCGAGCGAGAATTGAAAAATAAAAACGCACAGCACAACAATGTGTCAACAGTTGACTGTTTGCCTTCTCTAATCGGTACCGTTGGTGTTAAGGAGAAGGGAAAAAAAGCAGCAACAACACTGAAGCAAGTGAGAACTACGCTAAGTAAAATGTATGTTTAGTACCACAACTCGATGAAGGGAGACATCGAGACAGCCATAAACGGGCGAAAGTGGGCAAGAGATGATCGTTAGGCTTTACGATGGCACCAGACAATCCCGCCCGTCCGCCATAAAGTGGCATCAACCTGTCTCGCGACACCGCACTCGCACATAGCTGTCGTTTATGAGCGCAAATGTTGTCCGTAGAATCTGGGAGGACAACCACGCCATGACACCGTTTTGAGCTGTGGTGTGTCCCAGTAAACCGTCCACATCTGCATCTGCAACCATTTATTGTACCCCAGCGTTGCTAGCGGGCACTGCGAATAGACACGCGGGTGCACTTATATGTGTGGATAGTGCCGGATCACCCTGACCGGACTACCGATCGTTACACTATTTCGAAGAAGCTGCCGCACCATCTTATGCGATGACTTAAATTGTACGCGTGGTGAATAGTCTTCACACGCAGGCACACGAATCCACCGGCCGGAGAATGATTTAAAGCAGAAGTGAAAGCGCCGCGTCCGGAATGGGCGCAATTAGAAGTGGTTTTGAAAATATGATATGCGCGCCACGAGAGAAAATGTGTCGCGGCGATGTGATTTCGAATCGTTTCGTGATCGATCATGGTGTTGCGATTCCATCGACTGGTTCGTTTTCTGAAAGGTGGGGGGGGGGATCAGGGTGAGACAGTTCCAATTACACAGTCCGATGGGTGGCGAATGCCGGTGTAACTGGACTGCAGGACGGATGGTTTTGCAACTTTTCTGCAAACTTTTCCTTTTTGGTATCCACCAAGCGCTGCTGGTGGAGGACAGTAAATTAAGGTGAAATTTATGCCTCATTAAATGCAGCATCAGGTTAGAGATGTACAGTAATGGGCGCAGTAAGATATTCGTTCACCATTACAATCAACTTTTATCGGAATTGGATTAGACAAAAAAAATCAATTTCTGTTGTAGATTCCGCAATAGATAGAATACTGGCAGTTAATCGGGTAACCGAGTGAAACACAACCGAAACATTACTGTTTTGGATTTTAATTTTCGTGCACAGTTTAGTTTAAGTTAGTTTCATGCGCTTGTTACAGTTTTGTTAGGCTCTTTAAGAACTCTTAAGTATTGCTTTTATACATCTCTTCATTGGAGGTCGGTTGTCACCTGTTTTGTCAAATGATTCGACTTATACTCCTACGGTATAGTCAGTCTGCGGTGGAGATTATAGAGATGTCGGTCTCTACACAACATGATCTTTTATCAAATCCCATCCGGATCGTATCGTAGACTGACTATCCTGCTACGGATATCTCAAAGTTAAGGAAACTTTGAAGTGGACAAAACACAAGACCTTTTCTTAAGATGTAGTGCCACAAGAGCAGGAGAATTCCTGGGCAATCCTTGAGAGATTTTAACCACCATACGTGTCGATCATACCATTCAAGATCAAGACACCAAGATCCTAGACTTCATTTGTGCTTGGTAAACAATATTTCGCAGCTCGTTTTGGTCTAAACCAGAAAATGTTCATAAATTGCATTTTGGTCGCTATAATTAGACAAAACAAAAGTTACGTTATTTACATACAACAAGAAAATAACGAAAGTCTCAGATTTAGATTTACCAAATCTCACATAATGGGTTCTGTTGCTAAGATGTGATCAATGCCAATCAATGATCAATTTAGTAAAGAAGCTTTAAAGCCCAGCTTATCAAGTTTAACTGACTCTCGAAGAGTGCCTACAAATCCTTAGATACACATTCGTTTTGGAGATCATTAATTGATCCTTAACTTTTTTCCATAAGGCAATAAAGTACAATAAGTCTCACCATCGAAGCGATTATTGAAGAAAGGTGTTGGAAAGCTTTCGACGGGTCTTTTAGTTCAAATAGAAAAATTAAATTGTATTGTGTACCTTTTTCTTAACACTGCCTTAACACATTACGTATAATCCTTACTAAGATATTAAAGAAAAAAATTCCCCATCCTCATATGTACCATTCAAGACCATACAATCAGATCACTAATTACGCGATACACATCAGATTGGTTCTTCTTCCAGCAACGCTATACTGTACCAAATGTCCCCCAAAAAGGAACACCCCCCATTCCCCAGATGTGGACCAATCGTTCCATACAGCTTTGTCACTCTGTATCTCTCTCCAATGTCCCACCCGGGCGAAAGACCTAATTTGATACGGCACGAACATAAATCTTGCCAATTACCGACGGGCTGCAGAAAAGGGTCCCAGGATCCGCCCGCACACCCGGTACCCGATGGTACCCAAAATCAATGGCTGATTTATTGCCACGCGGCACATACAATGTTGTTCGGTGCTCGGGGTGATGATGATGCTTTCGCAAAAGGGATGACTCTGTTCATCGTGCAATGCGGTTAACTCCCAAGGGGGGAAAATGCTAACCTCGTCCATGGGTTCCCGTAGGTACCACAGGACAAAAAAAAATCCAAACGATGAAACCATGCAGAGCAACATGTGAGACCCTAACCTGTATGTATGTTCTACCGTTTTCTCCACGCCTCACTTCATTTCCGGTGGATTGTATTTTTGGGGAGAATCGATGAACCGCAGTGCGACGCTGCTCGTTGTGCAGCAGGTTGTCGACGGTTTTGTAGCGCGAACTGAAAACGAACAGAATCGATTTATAGAAATTTCAAATGCTATTGAATCGTTAGCTCTCTGAGGACGATGACGATAAGGCGCAATAAAGAAGGCACACCGTGGCAGCTGAATGGGGTTGGACGGGAGCAACTGCGATTTAGATTGTTATCGACGCCATCGTGCGCATGTGATCCGTTGAAGAATGGGATTTCTTTTTTGTGTTTTTCTTTTACCGAAACGTGAAATAAGACATCCCCCTCACTTGGGGGGTGTTAGTGTGCAGTACATTAAATAATAGACTCTACCGTAAGAATTTACTCCTGCGCCAAGGTAGGCAACATTCGTTCCGCACTGTAGCTATAAATCATTGCCCGATGCTTTCGGGGTTTCGTCCAGGCTGGCAAATATCACGACCAAATTACATCCAATTACATCCTTCCTGTGCCGTGCGTGTTCTGATTGATGTTGTGCTCCAATTACCCGATCCACCGGTGGAACCCACCGTCACGGAAATGGCGTGTCTACCGGTTTTATGTGTGTGTGTGTGTGTTTTTTTTCTCTCCCATCCCGATCCGACCAGATGTTGATCCTTACTGGCTGCTGTGCGTTTCCGATTCCTGGGAAAGCGCATACCGCAGATCCGCATAATTGCAGGTTAATGGCCTTTTGTGCCGTTTGGGGAAAAAATGGACCGGCAAATTGGAGATCGCTTATACGGCTGACTGTGCTGGGTGAAAATATTCAAAATATTCCCGTTCGTTTGCTGGCAAAGCTTTTGCTAAGCGGAATATTCATTTAAAACAAACCGAATGGCCAACGCTTGGTATTGCAGTTTGGAGTAGAAGAGTTTTTTTTTATATTTCTTCGATTTCGGAAGACTACCCATGATCGCTGTGGTATGCGCGAGTCCTGTCCACAATGTTTAATTTTTTGTTGTTTCATCTCTTCTCAATGATGCAAAGGATTGTTTTTGCTTTGGAATTAGGTTTGGCTTTGCTGAAAAAAAAACCATCGCGCCGCGACAGACGCGGACCACTTTTAGTGAGTGCATAAAATCTGCTGCACGGTTACCCGAGCGAAAGGAATGCAGCACATCTGCATAAGTGTGCATCGTCGTGGCCGGATCTTTCTTACCATCGTCGATGCAGATTCCGGGCGTGCGGAAGAACACAACAACCACCGCTGTACATGAAGTCGCGTAGCGTATGTGTACTGTTTAACTTTTGTTTCTTCTTGGCAAACGGTTTGTCTTGTTTTGTGTACCACTGCTTGGGAACATACTCACAAGGGTGGTACGAAAAAAAAACCAAAACCCACGAACAAACGATTTGTTCGGACAAAATTCACTCTCAAAATGGGACAACAGTTGGGCTGAAGTTGAAGTTCACATATTCGAACCCGCACAGTATCGTTGTCGTCAGGGCGAGTTCTTCGTTTCGAAATTCGGGTCGCGGTAGATAGGGACGCCTAAGACAATAATCTGTCTGCAGGATATTTCAGGCTGGTGGAAATCGGTAGTAAGAGTAACACTCCTTCTATCAGTCCGCTTGTTTGGTAAAACAGAACACAAAACTGTTACGGTGCTACTACTAGAAATGAACCTTAAAAGAACCATCGCCACACAAGCGAGAGAAAGGAAGAAAAAATCGAAAACCCGCAAAACCAAACCGGGCGCAAAAAGAAAGCAGAAGGAACTAAAGTACGAAATAATTCCATATAATTAAGACTTCTTTATAAATTCAATTCTTTTCGCTTCCTGGCGTGTACCGTGTAACGATGGCAAAAAAACCGGCCAGCATCAGATTTTTGGAACCTCCACCAGAAGCCCCGGTTCGCGTCTGCGTCATCAAGACGCACTGCTACGAAAGACTTCAACGCAGCGATAGGAAGGGAACGGGAGATACATTGGGGGAAAAAAATTATAACACTCTTTTCCTTTGGTAGGATGGGGAAGAAAGGCAAAGGAAAGTGACCGAGGAGGAGGAGGTCACGATCAATAAGAATGTGTGTGTGTGTGTTCGGTAGAAGTCAGTATGATCCTCCCGGCCCTATGTTATGTCCCTTGGGCGTCCATTTCTTCTCGCCCTTAACAAATACACGTATGAAGAAGGGGGTGGTGGGGGTTGGAGGAAACCAAAAAAAACTCTCAGCATTCTACTGGCAGGGAGCAGGATCATGGAATTGCGTTCGTTGGAGCAAAAGGAAGGGAAGCAAACGGGTATATAAATTCCGATTGTATTGAAACGTTTAAAATTCCCCCCTTGGTTAGCCGCTGGTAAATTACGCATTTTCGATAATGTTGATAAATTTGTAATGTGAGCAGACGGCATTTCTTGCATTGCCCAGGTATGCCCAGGTATAGGTCGGTCGATCACGTGTAGATCCGCACGGAAACTATATTATTAGTTTATGCGTTTATGCAAAAAGTAAAAGGCCTGCAAATAGCAGTGCCGCCGCTTGGCCGTTTGACCCGTTTTTTTTTGTGCTCTCTCGCAATTGTTGTTTGCTGCCGCTACACGTGTACGTCCGGGAAGGATCTTCGAAACCGCTTAACAGAACGAACAGAGTACTGTGTGCCCCAACTACCACACAGACACCAGCCAGGGCGCAACAAAATCAGCCCTCGCGAGCCCATTCGATGGGATAAATGTCAATAAGTCGGTAATTTATTTCGGCATCTATGTGCAATAAATTTCGCAACGGTGTCGTCTTTCGCAAACCCGTCCATCGTGTCCGTGTTGTGGGTATGTGGGGGCCAGGGTTTTTAGGAAAGGCGTAAAAAACGCCTCTACGCTTTGTGTCGCTTTGTGGCCGTATCGCCCGTGAGACATTACCGAAAACCGACAGATGGTTAGTAGCGGTGGCGGTTTGCCCGGGGTTGTCCCCCCGGTCGGTTGTGGGCAGTTACGCTCGTCCCGAAACGGTGTGACAGTTTGTGTGACCGTACGTTACGATCGGTACGATCGGATACGAAAACGCATAAGTAAATGAAGTCCTACCATTAAATTAGACTCAACCTTAAGTATCGGTCACGGTGATTTGTTGCGATTTCTTTATTAATGCTACTTTGCATCGCCTTTCGATGAAACGAAACTGAGTGAGAGAGAGAGGGTGAGAAGCGGAACAAAAATCGGAAGACTCCGACGGTTGGCGACGAGTGTAACGATGATTGAGATATTTATGCTTATCGTTTAACGTGTCCTTTGATTTCCGGTTGCAACTCGCACCGACACTCATCCGGTTTTATTTCATGCCATAAGCGTAACATGCTACTTTTAACTAGCTGCAAACGATAGTCGCTTGTCTTGGCAGCCATTGTTTGATTGGCTGATTGTGGGGTTGTTCTTTGGGCAAATAAATAGTCATACACAGGCATACGAGTAGCCGGTCTCATGCGCGCTCTCTCCTTTAAATGCTTATTTATAGCAAAACTCTATAAATTAATAAACCCCTTTCGTGAAATTGTTTCATCCAGCAGGCGAGGAATTTGCGAAGCTTTAGTGCAGCAACCGTTCCGAGTGCGATTAGATATGCCACGATAAGGAAAGAACAAGTCCCACCGAAGGTACTTCGCATACGGGCGTCCTATTATCAGCCATTCCAAGTTGCTCAGAGCTGCCGCGAGAGACTCTCGTATTTAAGTTCCTTCAGTTCGCCGGCAAAGCATAATTAAGTTGTACTGTGCTATGCCGCACTAAGCTATGCGATGCTGTTAGCCACTTTCAGACACTATTTTGCTGTTTCTGTGTCATTCAACTCACGCCTATATCTCGGCCAAATGGTTAAAATTGGCACGTTTGTTTTCGTGGTGCTGTGTTTTTTTCTCTCTTTCTCTCCCTCGTTCGCACTTCTTAACTCCATGGTACCGAAATCAACCATTCCTCATTCCCAAGTCGCCGGTGTGGCGAAGTGTTACGGATCGAATCGATGAGCTACAACCCAATCGATAGCCCTGTGGGCAATTTGCAGACCAGTAGTCAAAATGATAAACGGTCATTTTCCTTTGCACTGCTACCATTCCGGTTCCCGGTGACGGGTGCCGATTGCCCTGTGGCATGCGCTAGGAACGAGGAGCAGAGGTTCGAACAGGGCACGCTCCTTCGCTTCTCTCAGTTATTCGCAGGACACACTGTGGCTCACTACGGGACGGGCACCCGTAGCTGTTAGCAAATCGCCCGAAACGAAGGGAACGGGTTGCATTTCATCATCAAAAAACCAAACAAGACAGCCGATATTCAAACTAGCACAAACCGGGGATGAGTATTTGCAGCAACGAAGAAGCGTTGCAAAAACGAGCGAGCAAAGGAACAATTCTTGCCGTTCATTATTGATGTTTGGTGACTGGAAAAAGGGATATAGCGATATAATTTTCGATCCGATCGTGTGCTCTCTTTTGCTTTATTTAACACCGGCGGCCATAGCTAATGGTTGCCTTCAAACAGGTGAAGTTGCGTTTTAGTACGTGCAAGATTGGACGGTTGATCGCCAAGGGGGGATTAATGACAAATTTGCTGTGATTTTTGCAAATGTTTCCAATTGTTGTCTTTCTTTTCTGTTTGATACAAATACAGTTTTAATATCAATTATTGTTATAAAAGTTTGCGTTATGAAGATCATCGTCAGATGCATGTCATACAGTTCGATTGTAGCTGAAAGTCTTCGGAAAATTAACTACGTTTTAGGGGAGGATACAACGTCGGAATATTAGTAAAAATTTTACAAAGATCTTCGAATCGATTTTCTGTTGGTATGGTATTTTACCATTTATATGGAATCATTATGGTTTAATTGGTACTGACACATTTTCAATTAAGTAGTGTTTATTTTCAACGTAAAATGTATGAAATTTTGTAACAAGCTGAAATGTTAAAAGCCCAACTTATCAAGCAAATATTTCGAATCTTTTTACAATTTAGTTTAACTTATAATTTAATATTTAAAACCAGAAAATTTTAATATTTTTTTAAAAACTTTTTGCACTTTTTTTTGAGGGTGTAGTTGAGGTAGTTATGCTTTTTAAAATCCTTTCTTCGGTTCTACATATTAAAATCAATAATTGACTTTCTTGAAGTAAAACTCAAGTCTTTTTCTAGAACTTTTCTCTCTGTCTCTCTCTGTTCCTCTCTCCCTCTCTCACTCTTTCTCTCTGCAGACAGAGAGAGAATTCCGTTGATTTTTTTCCTGATGAATACCTCAGTATCCACTGATCTCAGTTTGTAAAAGGTTCAGTCAATAATTTCCACACAGAATGTCCCCATCACGCGCCAATCCTTTTGTGCAATTAAAAATGAGTTACCAAACATGCACACAAAATAAATCTTAGGTGTCATAATTAGAATCGTGGATTAGAATCGTCACCATTGGCAGAAAAATAGAATTCCACCCCGTACACCGTGAATCAATTAAAGTGAACGTCAAACAAACGTCAAGGAAATGGTAAACTAATCCGCAACGCGAGCAAAAACAAATCGATAGAAGGCAAGCCTAACCATTCATCATATTTTTATCGGAGTGAAACATACTTTCAATAAATTATTGCCTGTTCGAAGATTTGTCTTAACACTGGTACGAATGATGTTTGTGCGTCTGCCCTACCACACCCCACAGCACCGCACGGTCTCTGTACGCCGATCGATCATCAAATCGGTACGGAAAAGTCCGCTCCCGATACGGCCGAAACGATAGGACGTTTGTAGTGCAATGGTTTCAATTTCATAACTTTTCCTTCGTTCGACTGTTTTGGCCCCGTCATGATCATGTCCTGTGCCCTACCAAACAGACCCCGTAGTGCGGAGCTCTTTTGCATAACGAACATGCACGCAGCTCTAATCCTGTTTATCCGCCTCCGGATTTGCCGGCATTCGAAACAGGTTAGCCGCGGAACACTGCGGCGTGTTTGCTGCTGTATCCGGAGGTGGACACATTTTCGCGTCCACATGTCACGTCCTGTTGCAGCGATCCAGTCCACCAGTCCAGTGCGACTCATCGGTTTGCCGGTTGATCATCGTGATTTATAGGGTAGAATCCGCTTGTTAACGACACATTCACACGTCCCTTCCTCCCCCCCCCCTTTCCGGTGCGAAAGGAGAGCAAAACAGCGGTTTTGTCGGTGGCTTCTTGCTTGATTTAATGCACCGGCGTTACTTTTTCCACGGCACGGTGCAGCAAACGGCAAGGCACGTCTAAAAACAGGCCACTTCCACGCGCGAGATGGATGGTTTGAGCAAGAAAACCAAACAAAAAAAAAGAAACCCGGCGAAACACTTTTCGTTTTCCGACCTGACAGATGCCGCCATGTCACCATGCCTCCAATCCGTTCTATCGCCCGGGTGACCTCTGCTCCCGTACACTCACTCGTGAGTGTCCATAGGCTGAAGGACCAAAAGAAAAAAAAGCCAGGGCGTATGCGGGAGGATGCAATGGAACGAGGAGCGAACAAAAAATTAACATTCCTTCGCACGAAATCTCACCGCACATCACGTACGCGGTCTGTCGGCTTATGGCGGCTCCCTTGCGGCATTCCCAAAAGCCCGATGCACGATGGAATACGAAATTGGCCCCTCAAAAATCACCACACTGCCGACCAAAATCTCGAAACATCCAAATCGGTCGCAATCACATTCAGATCAACTGTCGCGACCCTTTTGTTGGGGCTGAAGTGTGGCGCTGTTTGCTTCTTGATGTGTTGAATGTTTGTCTGGGGCTATCCGTTTTGGAAATTTATTTTTCGCTTCAGCATGAACGTTTTGCAATACGGAAGCTATATGCGGATTAGGGAGGGAAAATTTACATGCAAGTAAAATCGGTTTTTGGTGATCGACTGACCCGAACAGTACGATTCGTATCTTATGTAAATGATAAGAAAGGAATTTATTTTTGAAGAGGTCGTAAACAATATGTGTGTGTGAATTAGAGATGTGCATACTGAGCAATAGTGAGTGAGTGAATGAGTTTAATCATTCAAAGGAATTTATGGTTTCAACTCAGCACAAGGAGTTGTTATGACTCTTTTACTTACTCCTTTACGTTTTTATTCACTCACACTCTGTGCCGATTAATGACTCACTCCTTGGCGTTTCACTCACTCACAATCTGTGCCGATTAATGACTCATTTGTTGGGGGTTTTATTCACTCACACTCTGTGCCGACTAATGACTTACTACTTGACGTTTTTACTCTCTCACTCTCTGCACCGATTAATGATTCACTCCTTAGCGTGTTTACTCACTCACTCTCTGTATCGATTCAGGACTCACTCCTTGGCGTTTTTCTCATTCAAACTCTGTACCGACTAATGACTCACTCCTTAAGGTTTTTACTCACTCACTCTCTGTACCGAATAAGGATCCACTCTTTGGCGTTTTTACTCACTCCCACTCTGTGCCGATTAATGACTCACTCCTTGAAGTTTTTACTCACTATTAATTGCGTAATGACTCGCTCTTATTGCGTGAGTTGAAACGCTAAAGAGTGAGTGATTAGTCGGCAGAGAGTGTGAGTGAGCAAAAACTCCAAGGAGTAATTAAAGGATTAGTTTAGAGTAATATTTTTAAGACTCTCAAAAGAGTAAGTAAAAGTTCCAAATACTTACATCCACTCTTTCACTCTGTTTCAACTCCCTGAAAAGAGTGAGTATTCTCACCTTTAGTGTAAATGGAATGTTTTATGCAACCTTTCAGATCATATGCGAACTAACAACCAAGATATTTAAATTATGGAATTTAAACAATACTTTTAAAAACATTAGCATCTCCAAAGATGTGACATCTAGACATTCAACTACTCTTTGTGATGATGTTTATGCTTCTTTTATGCTACCACGAATTTTTCCGAAGAACATTCCACAAACGTCTACTTGCTAATAGTCGCTTCATCTTCACTTCATCCGTTGCTAGCATGCCAGAATACCGCATGACTGACAATACAAAAGAGTGTCCAAATGGAGAATAGGATAGGGAAAGCATCGATTAGAATTAAACATTTTCCCATACTCGCCCATGCTTTTCTTCATTCATTACCAAATGCTCGACACGATTACATTCCCCCAAATGACGTTTTGTACATGTATTTATGGATTGTAATGTTCTTCGTTTTTTTTCTCTTTACAGGTAAGAAACGTGCCCACACATTCGACAGCATCTAGGCATGTTAATGAATCCAGCACGTGATCGTGAAAAAAGTTCCAACCGTGTGGACGTGTGGACGAAGCTGTTAACGTGTAACAACACAACGCCACAACACACACGAAACGCATTTTCCGCTTCATTCTTATCTCACTGTCACCCGAGTAACTTGCTGCTACTTGTCGTACTTTTTTTTTCATTATAAACTGATTAGTTTATTGATTGTCGTATTACGCCAAATTACCTTTAATCCTATCACGGCGCCGATGGCCACGAGCACCACTCGGTTCCCATTGCGTACCTGCGTCTGGCTGCAACGTGCTACAGCCGCTCTTTCTACCAAAACCGATCGACTTATGTTTCGTATGCGTTTTCCTTACACGATCGTGATACTTCAAAGTTTCCTACTCGCGCGCGCGCATGCGGTGTATATGAGGCTTAGGATTTTGTTTATCGCCTCCCAGACTCGTCGATGCATTCTTTCAAGCTTCAACCAGCAGAACCTTCATTTTTCATACCATCCTTAAGCTCGTGGTCGGCGCTCGGTTGTGGCTGGTGTACTGTTTAATCCCTTCCCTTGGTCCGTGTTCGTAGTCAACATGCAAGCGCAGCTCGGAACGATGCGAAACTGCGACACGATGACGGCACTGCACATTTTGAATAGCTATAAAATTTCAATAAAAACCACCTATTAATACACTCCGCATTAGGGGAATCATCCGGATTGGATGGAAAAAGGTACCCCGGGGGATGCTTTGGTGCAACACGGGCCACCATTATATGCAAATCAGCTGTTTTGTTTTCCCTCCCTGGTGTGCGATCCAATTTCCACCCCGTTGCAGTTGTAACCCGTCCAGGCTCGGGCCAGCCGACAAGAATGCAATAAAAAAAAATCTGCATACAAGCTGGCGGTGGTTCGCTCTTGAAGACTACGAGCTTACGCTCTCTGCTTCTCGGTCGATCGAAGGATGTGCTTATATATCCGTTTGGACGAGAAAATCGGCTCGATAACAAAGCGGCGGGAGAATGCTTTAAAAATTTCCTTTTCGACCAGAGATCAACACAAAAACCTTCAGGCAGAAGGGAGAAACGGAACGTCTCTTCCAAAAACCAAAAAAAAACACCAGTAGCGATGGCAGTTATGTGCAATAAAATGTACGTCCTCGCGACGTCGAGGGCGACCACGATGAACGCGATGACGACAACTGCAACTGCAAACCGCAAAAATGCAAAGTGCACGATCGAGCATTTGCTGCAACGCGCGACGTTACGAATTTATGAGCCCGCAAACTTCCTTTACTTCGCGGTTTCGTTTTTTTTTTTGGTTTTCTTTTTTATTACGATCAAACCAAAAGCCTTCAGAAGGGGGTAAGGATCATTCCTTTCGTCTTTGAAAGTGTGTTTCTTTTCGTTTTTTGTTGCTGTTGTTGTGTACTTACAATCGAACACTGTAATTAACGTGGTGTGATGGTAGTGGGAGGAGAAAAGAGAAAGAGAGAGAAAGGGACAAGGAAGTTCAGAAGATGAGGAAGTCATCGAATCACTCCCTCAATATTCATTCGCTGGACGAGTCTGTTTATCTTGAGCTGCGTCCGTTTTTTTTTGTTTTCGCATACCATTTGTGGTGCCGCAAGCAGTTTTGGACCATTCGTTTACTTTTGCTTTGTGTTTTCGGATTTTGTTTTGTTTTGTGTGTGTAGATGTTTATTTCCGCCGTTTTGTGTAGAAGATGTTTAAAGTTTCAAGGAAGAGTTTGTCTCGTGGTCGAATAGTAAGCATCTTGTCTTCATGTCTTTTGGGGGGGGGGGGGGGGAGTGTTATGTATGTTCGAACCTGGAATTCGTCTTCAAAAAATACAGAACGATAAACATTTCGATTTATAGCATTTTATTAAAATTTTTGAAGAAAGATTTTAGTTTACATATTTAAGACGTGACATTTTCAACACAGCTTCTATCTTTCTTAATACCCAACTCCAGTACATTTAATATGTCCTCCAAATCCTTCAAATCCAAATCCAGAATTTCTTCTTTTTCTATTAAATTGACAGAACATTTCCTCCTATGGCAGGGATGTTTCCTAATTAGAGGCCTAGTATTGTTGATTCTTTTGTATATTTTGTTATTTATTTTTTTTAGTTTTTTATTCGGTGTGTTATTATCTTTAAGTTGTTTTTTCCTTCATTTTTTTATTTTTAGTTTTTGTTTGGGTAAAATGATTTTTTACACTTCCTGACGTATAGAAGATTTCTTCACAGTTTTGTATATTTTTTATATTTTTATTGATTTTTTTGCAAATGTACCTTTTTAAATTGAGCGATTACAATATGATTGCGAGGAAAATAATCAAAAAGAAGAAAAAAAAAATAAGAAAAGAGAAACAAAGTTTCAAAATTAAATTCTTTTCAGAACCTTCCAACAATTCTGAAATTTCAACAGCAAACAGAAAAACTAACGAAGAGTGTTCCCTCCCGTGTGCCTCAAACGCTCCACACCATATGAAGTGTTTGAAAGCGAACACCCGGTAAAGGACACACGACTCATTTAGCACGCGTAACCCACTGTTCGCGTTTTCTCCCGCTGATATATTGCTGAGCGGGTTTTAATGAAATAATTAATTCATTTCATGTTTCATTAGGCTTAACGTACAGGCGCGTACATTTTGCACACGCTTTCGTGGTTGTTTTTGGGGTGGCTTTGGCGAAGTAAGAAACGCGAATGCGACAAGCGTCGGAAAGGAAGCAACCCTTTTTCGGGTTGGTATCTCCTTTTTTTTTGTTGGCACACATTTTTCCCGCACCATTTTATCGTCTTTGTCTTCAATCTTTAACACCTTATGGCGTTCACCGTTCGCGGGAGATGTTTTGTTTTCATCGCTTCGTTCATGCGTTTCTCCTGTTGTGGGTGGATGTTGAGACCATGTTCAGCCAATTTCTGGTCGAATCTGTTTTTTTTTCTCTCTCTCTCTCCACACTTCTTCATCCGGTGATAAGCATGCGGGTTTGTTTGTGATAGATTTCCCACATGATTAACAAATCCAAAATCGTCGCCAGAGATGTCACCAACCCGGGAACATGGCGCAATGGTGAAAGAAGCTACGCGTTTAGAGTGGTCAGTATAAATCAACGCACGGTCCTACGCTAATGGGAACATTTGTTACAGCAAAGTGTAATGCGCGAGAAACCACATCACCAAATAAAGGATTTCAAAAACCACTAAAACAAGAACCTCATTGGAAACGGTTGGTCTGGTTGTTTTTATGTTTTCTCTTGCGGATGAAATAATCGATCTTACCATGAGCATTCATTAGCGAATCGGGAGCTTTAGGCAGTGGTTTGAATCATTTTTTTTTTCATTCGAAGAGACGCCACCGAGACATACCCCATGTGCAACCAAGGACATTCTCAAATTAGGATCGTACCGTGTACGGCTTATCAGACCGAAACATCCACCAGAGCACCAATTAATCACCCTTTTTGCGAACCATGTAGTGCGGGTGCTGTCTGCCAAGGTCAGCCGGCACGCCGGCAATGTTTCCCTTTCGCGCCACACAAATCAGCGGCATTGTGATGATTGACGATACGTGCGGTGGACCAGAATCTACAGCCACAACGAACGGCACCAAAACGCTCCAGTTTGGGCAAGTTGTCATCGCGACATCTCGCCAACAGCATTCTGTGGGGGAGGGGGAGACGCTGACTTCATTTGCATTATGCAAATGAACTCCCGCGTATGGGTTTCGGTGTGCGAGAAAACGAGAAAACGGTGAAAACATTCTCCGAAACGCCAGCTCTCGTGACCGTTACTTGCGCGACGATATTGGCCAGCGAAAGGATGTTTGTCCACGGTTCGTTCCATTTGATTGCCCATTACGTCAGTGCATTTTTTGTGATTAATTTTTGATTAAGCTTATGGTCGATTTCGGTTGATTGCGCTAAATGGATGACATAGATTATCGAAACGATATCGGCCCGTGATTTTTTTTTGCTGTTGGCTGTGTGGTACGCATTTAAGGATGTGTGGGTATAAATAGAATGTTTTTTTTTGCGATTTGGTGAAGATGGTCTGTTGTTAAATTTAATTTGCTCTTTCTGCCCCTTTCCGAAGCAACAAAGCGGATGATACAGTTAGTGATTTTTCACATAATTAATTGAGGTTAATGAATGGTACGAAAGTTTTGTTTCGGTGGTTTTAGAAACAAATGAATTAAAAAGATAAATAATACCTACCATTATAAGCAAAATACTAAATCTGATAGAAGAAGGAATAAAAACAAACACAAAAGCCTCTTTTTGTACTAACGACACAATGTTTTCCGCATTTGTTCCAGCCGGATAATCAGACCGCACCTGTTTAAAAGGTTACCAGTAAATGGTAAAACCTTTCACGCAATAACGCTAATCTATTAAATAACTACTTTTTAGCTGCCGGGCGTGTGTGCATTCGTTTACTATTTACACTGCCACAGCCGGTGTGACTTATCGGTCCCCTTGTACCGGAGCTTGGCGCTGTCAAAACTAACGCCTGTACCGATTGATCATGCCTGCCCGCCCGGAAAGCGGCTCTCTCGCAAATACCCGGCAGCGTAACGCGATATGTGAACCCGCGTAAAGATCAGGTACGTGAGCCTCTTTCCACCGAGGTGTGAAAGAACCCGGCCTTCCCGCACGTAGCCAATCGAAACAGTTCACGCGCGCGCAGTGAACTGCCTGTGTGAAGGCACAGTGTTGCAAGTGTTTTGCGGCAGCAACCGGTCCAAATTGCACCATTCCAGGCGAAGGTTTTGGCAGCTAATGGTTGTGATTTGTGCAACAAAAAAAAAAACCCCTCGCGGGCAAAAAAGAAGGAAAATCTCCGCCAGGAAGCGATCGAAAGATGGCGGCGTGCGCGTATGTTTCGTGTCATTTTCTCACTATCTCCCTTGACGCTGGGTGTTGATATTTTGACAACACGTTGAAATATCACCCCAATGTGCACGGTCAGGACGAACTGGTAAGATGGCAAACATTTGTGCGAACGTTCGAAACTACTAGTTAGGCCTGGAGGGCATGATTCTTCTCGAAGATATTGAAGTCGCAGCTTCCAGTCTCCAAATCGCACGGTACTCCCCAACCCGATAGAGGACCCCCTCCCAAACCAGTAAGGTAATTCGTGTCCAGTCCAAAATGGATAGAAAATGTATGATAATTTGTTACGGCAAGCGTT
The DNA here is from genome assembly GCF_943734845.2 of Anopheles funestus. Classification (NCBI taxonomy): domain Eukaryota; kingdom Metazoa; phylum Arthropoda; class Insecta; order Diptera; family Culicidae; genus Anopheles; species Anopheles funestus. The sequence goes on along the minus strand of NC_064598.1, from coordinate 36,979,302 downwards.
CGGTGAGTCAGTGAGCATCGCTATCTAAATTGTATTAGCATTTTGGCCCTATCGACGACCGTATCGACGACAGCTGCAGGCGAAGATTCTGTGACATAGCATGCACTAGAGTGCATACGTACAGGAAGCGCTTTTCTTTATCGGGCCTTCGTTTTTTACAACCGATGATCACTAAGGTAGGACACCGCCTCCTCCCCTGGTACAAGGAATCCCATCTCCTCCCCCAAGACACCAGCGCAACTTTGTAGCGACATCAGCGTGTTCTACCGCAAACAGTGTGCCGCCCTTTGGTACGATTGAATGGTGGATAGTGTTTGCGCGAGTATGTAAATTGCACCCATAACAGGCAGATCGGGATGTTCTGCTGCCGGTAGATAAACCTTTTCGTTCTGCCTAGTTAAGCTATTTGACTGCTGGTGATGGGGGGTTGCCTCGGTTAGCATTCGGGATGCGCTGCTCGCTCGTACAACATAGCAGCGTCGTGTTCTTTTGTTCTGAGTGCGCGGGCAAAGCCGTGAGCAGCATCCGGCAAACAAAGCTAATAGTCGGTGACTTTAATTGCAAACTGTCTTCATTCCATTATTGCAGCAAACGGTTTATTTGACTATATTTGTCCACTGATGAAGCTTTCGTACCCCGCTCATTGGAGGTTTTTAGTTTCCCATGGCCCGCCGAAGAATCGAGTGTCTACAGGATTCCGTCTACCGAGCTAAGAGACCTACACGATGCAACCGTCATAATTGAATCATTGCCGGTAGGCATTTTAATTGCATTTGACCATTGACCATTGGGGGACCGTGGAGTCCTGCGATTGCCGAGTTGCCTACATGGCGCTTGGACAAGTATACAGAAGACCACTACACAGTACACCCGGTTACTGCACAGGGGGGCCCCCGGTAGACAAACGTAATCCTAAGCAGATAATACGATGCCATAATAATCCGTGAGTTACACAGCGAAACAACCCAAACGGAACGTCAGCATCAGACTGAAGCCAACCGATGCAAGGTGTAGTGAACGTCAAGCAAGAACGATAATGCGGTGATGAGTGGAAATTCCTGCACCAAACGGCAATCGCGTACAATCATCACCCCTGGTACCGCTGGTGGAAGGTTGACGCCGAACACGTTCGTAATTAAAATACCGCTCATATTTTGTTTAATTGATTTCAATGATACAGTCCGTCCCCGCCGTCCTTGTGCGTCTTTCTCTTGCCGCACGGTTGTCCCAACACCTCACCTCTATATGTTTGACCACAATACCACCCGGACCCGTTCCATTAGGTCTTTGGGGGTGCCGCTTTTAAATAATGTGTAATACGGTTTAAGGCATGCTATTAAGCTGGTTTCACTGCACAACTTTGCTTAATTGTTAATTTTTGCAATCGCTTTTTGTTTTTTAGTTTCTGCGCTCTCGTATGTTGCTATATTTTTTTTCGCCTCCAAAGGCCTTGAGTGTACGGTTGTACGTTACAATGTTTACGAGTTCCCGTATTAGGGGTCAGCTGGGATTATGAGTACCCGAAGGAGTTTACAAACGTACCGAAGTCATCATGGCCGGTGGTAGGACCACCTGACCAGTAAATTGTACGAAAGGATAATGTTGGTCCAACTGTCAACATCAGGTGTAGTAATTTTCATATAAAATCTTCAAGAGTACCTTACTTAGGAAATGAGTGCTGAACTACTGGACAATGGCCAGACAAGTAATTTGTTGGAAGATATAAATTTTTAGACAAAGTATTAATCTTAAGTAATGTTGTACTTGTTGAATCTTTTGAAAAGAATCATTCTGAATCTTCAGTGAAGATTCAAATCATGAGCTGACTCCCAAAATAATAATCAATTTGCATAAATTCCAATGAATCTTAAAAGATTCATAAATCCTTCATTATCCTTCAGGGAGGAGGGAAGGGAGGGGGCCAGGGATGGGGGTGAACTTATTTCAAAAGTGTTGACAGGGGGCTGAAGGGGCAACCACATCCATCATTGGGCTATCTCGAAACTTTAAGGAATCATAACTCAATGAGGATTCATGAATCTTCAGAATAGAGATTCAGAGTCATCCATTCAGTTCAAAGATTCGTTCAGATTCATGAATCTGAATCTGATTCACCGAACACTAGTCTTAACGTATTATGGTTAAATTTGCATTAATTCTTGTCAACTCTCATATATTACCTTTTTGAAAAATCTCACAACTTCTAACACGATTCCTCAGAAGCTTGCTTTACATTTATGGCTATTTCTACAAGTACCATCCCCTTTGAACTATCGGACATGCGGAGAAAAAGCTTCCTTCTTTTCTCTTTTACTTAACAGCCAAACGCTTAAAGACAAACTGCAAACATGACTGCTTGGAGAGCTATTTGCTTATCAAATTTCACGTCAAGTTAACTGCGATAGAAATTACTCTCACGCCACTGTACACTGCACCGTCGATACACCAAGCTTTTGAACACTGAATCTCCAAAGACCAAAGGTTCCACAGAGTGCATCAAGGGTCTAAACGGCTTTCCCACCGTATCACCAGTGCTCTCTAATCCTTTGTTTATGGTAATGAAATCCCCTTTTTACACGAATCCAGCAACGACCCTTGCGCGTTGCTAGCTTTTCTCAACTTATTTGCACTCCAACCGTGGCGTCGATGTCGCCACTCGTTCTTGAGTTAACCTTCCTCTCCTTTCTTCCTCGCCAGTAATTGACCATCAACTCTCGACATCAGTGAAAGTAAACGATTTGATCTTTACTGATCTCGCGACACCCCAATGGGATCCGATGTCTTGTGTGTGTCTCGTTGGCACGTTACACCAACCGTCGTAGGGCAACATATCTAGCGATCTGAAACTGTGCACCATGCTTGGATCACCTTGGAAGGTATATCCTCGTTCTCGTGAGCGCACCAAAATCAGGATTGAGAGGGAAGAAGAGAGGAAGGGTGTTGAGAATATCCGACGGTTTGCAACAATGGCATGTAGCGGTTGTCACCTTGTTCGGATAATTTACGAATTTGTCATCTTCGCCTCGATGTATAACGTTGCTGCAACCATCTTCCTATCGTCCCGTGTAGGTGGACCGCAGAACGCTAACCCTACCCGGTCGTACGGAGCGGTCCGAGGGTTGCGGCATCGATGGGTAAAAATATGTTTTACAGAATATGTTGTACAGCGTTATCCAATGTTTGCGACGATGCGCTTGCTGATGATGAAGATCACGAAATGGTGAAGGTGGTCGACATCGTGGTCGGCGGCTGTATCTGCCTCTCCAGAGCAGAGCCAGAGCCATTGAAGACGTGCGCACCGATTAACCGATTCCATATCGCGATATACAAGTGGCAGGCGATAACCTTTTGCTGATATCTTTTAAACTAACAAATAATTGCAAACTGAACGTTGGCACATGCACCAGGTTGGTACCATGGTTGGTCTTCGTTTGCCGATCGGTCCCAATTCGAGCGTTCGATTAGTTCGACGAAGTGAACGGCGACCGGTGGTAAGGTCTATATTAAATTATTGTTTTTGTTTTCTTCCTCATACCCGAAAGGGTTTTGAGAAAGTTAGCCTCACCTTCGCGATTATCGCGATTCCGGCTATGAGGAATCCCGGTCGCAGAACAATAGTTCGCCTTCGATTATCGATCGTTCGAAAATCTTCGAAGCACAGGAGATTTGTTACTTGCCTAGCACACCCCTTTTTTAGTTGATGTGTTATTTTGTTGCATTTAGTCGCTGAGAAAGTCTTTCCGATTTTGGGTAGGTTAAGACAAACAGCATACAAAACCAAAAACAATCTTTACCAGTGAAAGGAAAGTAAGATGTGTGGCACTGTCACAACGTGGCACAGCTGCAGGTTTCGTACGGGACCGGAACAGACAACAGATCTGTACAGTTAAATGGAATAAAAATGTCAAATCTCTTTTCCCTGGTACAACATTGTTCCTCGAAATGATGAAAATCCATTGGCCCACACTCGCCACTCGGTCAAATCTTCGACACATTGTATGTAACGTCGGAAAGCGTTTCTTCCATTCCCGCAAATAAAACCAGGACAACCGGTAACAGTCTCGCACACGAGACATGGGCAAAGAATTATTGCAAGAAAAGCGATACAGGTACGATACATGGGTCTGCGCAAAGGGCCCCCAAAACGTTGTACGAAGGTCGCCCCACGATCGATAAGGTCCGTCACATCGCTGGTAACGGTGGAAGGTCAGTGTGTTTATGCGCGCGGTCGAAGTGGCCTCAACCCGGAGCCTAACTTTGTAACCCCCAAGTGCAGCTGCAGCACTGGGATGATCGTTCGGATAAACGGTTTCATGAACGTCCACAATTCAACTCCTCTCGCTTCTTCCGGACAAGTCAGATCGCCGCACTGCTTTTTAATCGATTGCGGCAGCGAACCCAGGAAGCAGGAAATGGTAACGGGCAAGAAGGGATGTAGAAACCCTTTTGCTTCACCCGTGCAAGCGGAAGCGGGGACGAACCACTTGGGGTGGGGTAAGAGAGGCAGGAAAAATCCATTAAAACATTTTGTAGATATGCCGGGGAGAACATCTTAACTTAATAAGAAATCCAAACCAGAACCGTCACGACCCACACGGATGGATCGATGCTTCGGATCGAACGGTTGGATAGGTGAGGGCAGGATCCGTCGGTCGAGGCACTTGTCAGCAAAGGGTGACCGCGGAACGGTGTGAGGCAAAACCCCGGGTAAGGGCAACGTTGAAACAACGTCGTCGTACATGATGTCTTGAAAAAACCAATATTGATACATATCCTGTGGTTCGCATCGGCGTCATCCTGCCCCGAACGTGGTGGAGGTTAACCGTCCGATGCGTTGCCAACAACGTTGCCTTCCAGTTGTGCAGCACGCTTTTGTCCAAGCACAGGTACCCACACTTCGTTTCCCCGCACAGTTTTTCACGGCATCCATTTCCATTTGCCAGTTGATCCAATTGCGATGCCTTGGATTCTTGGCTGACGCTGGTCTGCTGCAACACCGCACTTCACCGTCCTGCCATCCCACCGGTTGTGCATCCGCAGTTTGCTTCGACGTTGTCATATTTTGTTGATCATCATCATCTTCCACGATCCACCCACCCGCCTGGATGAAGTTGGAAGCGAGGGCCCTCTTTTTTGTGCTGTTTGTTGCATGCCAGAATCTGTACACCAAACAAACCCTTCGTGTATGTGTGTGCACCCTGGGTTTGATGGAGTTTCTACTTTTCGATTTCTTTCCACGGCAGGTGCAGGTGGGGGAAAACGGACGGAATGGGAGAGAAGGAAGAGAGGGAGGAACGGGAATGGAAAAAACACAACTTGACCACGGCCGTCCAGACAGGAAGCCAGAAATGGTGCTACCCTACCGTGCTGCTTGTACGCGCTGGTGGCTCTGTGCACCGGTAGAAGGTGGTTTGGAATTTTTTGAACGGTTTTTGTATTACTTTTCGCCCGATCACCAGGGACCCGTTGGTGGTGCTTCAATTTTCGATAACAATCATCCTGCTTGCACTGTAATGAAATGGTAGCGAAATTACTATTTTTGTCCCGACCCGACGATCGAGCGGCGGTCCGAAAGTTCCTGCGTAAAAAAAAATCCCCCAACAACAGGAAGGCACATTTCGAAAAGCAATTGTCGACCGCACATAACCGGTACCTTTCGCAAGGTACGAGTAAATGGGCTCCATTTGATGATCCCCGGTATGCCTATTCCATTCGGATGGGGTAAAATGCCAACGTATATTAATGAAAAGCTGGATGAAGAAAGGATAACGCTTCACCAAATGAGTTTTCATCTTTGTGTGTAAGTGTATGCGTACCGAAACGCTACCTCATCGGCAGCTAAACGCGTACCGTACTGGATCTTAAGATGATCGCAGTTTTACGGTTCAATCAAGTTTAAAAAATTCAATCATCCTTCGGAAGCGGTATATTGGAGAAAGTTAATCTACCCAATAATTGGTTGCGCTAGTTTGCGTTACAGTAAATTGGAACCAAATAAGACACAAGAAACAAATGACTGATTTATGGTATAAGCGACGAACCTCTTGTACGATATACATGCATTATTTTATATTAATTACTTAGGATGCTTATGGTTTTGAAAGAAGTTTTTTTTTTATCTTTTTACAAAGTTTATATATTAAATACTTTTCATTAAAGTTTGTTATGTTCGTATTGTTCTCAAACAAGAACAAAAAACTTGTATAAAAAATCATATTTTCTTCATTTTTTCTACAATCTTAACACTTATTACCCTGTGTACATCATCAAACGATCGGATCGCGTACCCATCCCGGGATGGATGCATTTACTGCTGACATGGTTTTTTTTCTTTCTTTCCCCGCCCTCACCACTCACTATCACCGCTTGTCTCCTGCCCTTTCGATCTCGCTTTCTTAACGCTCTAACTCAACGATTATCGGGGCAGGAATGTCGGGTTGTAGCGAACTTCCCATTACCGAACGGGCCCGCGAATGCGTTGGCCGATCGTACAAGCAATGGGAAAAATATTGATGTTTGAAACCGAGACCGAGAGGTTGCCGCTGAACGAAATGAACGATGCAAAAGAACGACAAAAAAACGCAACACACCAAGAAACGAACCTGGTTCCGATGGAAACAAACTCACCTTGGATCGATGGTCTTGTTTTCCCGGTAATTCCCCCGGCCCGGTCGGATGGATCCGAATGAAGGGCGGAGAAGGTCGACTGTTTCAATCGTCGCCGTCATCATTCCGGTCATCGTTCGTCATCGTTTCGTCGCCGGCACACCGGACTGAGAAACCGCCCCGAAGTGCTGATCATTAGCTGGTGCGGATGCCAGATTTCTTCACCGTCGCGCCATATTGCTGATGGAATTCGCATCACAACCGGGAAGTGGTGCTTTTCGATTATTATTATTTTCCACCAACGGCGAACAGGAACACAAGTTGGAAGAAGGTTAGGAAACAGGTAAGCAGCTAGTATCGGTACCGATCGGTACTGAGCCATCTTTTGCCGTCTCGCAGGTGCGCTTGGTGCCGGTGCTGATTGCAGGAATTTTTCAGCACAATCTCTTTTTAATTCCTGCACCAATACCGACCGAACCGGTGACTGAACTGATGAGTTTCGCACACGCACTAAGGCGGCGTGGTGGGTTGAGTTTTTCGCATGCATAATTTTTCCCGGTGGCCCGAGTCTAGTGAAGAATGCTGTTCGAATTTGTCCCAATCGGCAAAAAAGGTCGACAAGGTGGGGAAAAAGTACGCATGTTTATTACTCCGTGACGAGCGAAGGAACAACATTTTTGAATCACTCTAAAGACAATAAGGCACAAAGAAACTGTACATCATTACGCAAACAAGGCTTCATTTTTATGCCCCCAAACCACCAACGATTGCATTCGTAAGTAATTTTGCTTGCAGTAAAAACCGCACAATCTCATTACGAACCGCTGATCTGGCTTACAGCCAATGGTGGCTTATTTGCTAGGATTATTTACTTTCTGTGGTTTCATATTTGCTCTGCGGGCGCTTGTTTGTATTTCGCCCTCGCGCACCTTCCCAAAAATCATCCTGTCACCCCTTTGTTGCGCTGTTTACCGATCCAGCGAACCGGCATAATTCCCATCAACATTACGCACAGATGCACATCCTGTATCCGGTTATTGCTGTGCGCACAAAAAAAATACACAAAAAAATTAGCCAAATGCAAGAAAGCAGCAAAACAAAAGGACGTCTTTTAATGCTTTGATCCGCCGAGAAGTCCCCCCGAGTCCCGTCCCATTGATGCGTATGCGGGCTTATTAGCCCATCACTGATACTGGTCTGATCCACGGCCTAAACCATGGGAAGCAAATGTGTGTCGCTGTGGGGCCCAACTTAATGTGGTTTTGATTTTGTCCCGATGAGAAGTTGGCGAAGTTGGAGGGAAAAAGTGAACCGGAAAAAGCGAAACAACACATCCGCACGGAAATGATCATCAGCTGAATGAACGTTGAATGTAACATGATATTCTGTCATTTTTTTTTTGTTTGCTGACCAACCGGAGCCAAATCTTAAGGCCTAGTCTTAATTCGCAATAAATCTCCAATTCGCCGAACGCATTCGGTACGGGACGCGGAACAACATGCAACCGTGCCCTGCGTACCGGTTGGTGGAACTGTAGCACAAAACGATGTCTACATAAAGTACAACCAAAATAAAGTTTCCACCCCTTGTTCTTCTCCTCACAACCCCCCTCCCTGGCCTGTTTTTTCCACTTCTTCAAAAAAGTTCGGCATCTTTATCGCGAAGCGCAAGCCAGTTGTAACTAAAAGGCATTGTTCATCGCATTTGCCCCATTTGCACTGGGAACGATTTAATGTGCTATAAAAGTGTGGATTGCAAAAAGAGAAGAATAAAAGAGGTGTAGTTTTCTACCAAACCATAAACAGGGCGAGAGCGAAAGGAGTAGAGAGGGAATAGTCAGAAGACGCAAGAATGATGCGCTGTACATTTTTCATTGTCGGCTGGTACATTCTTACCGAATGGGTGAGCTTTTTCTTCGACGGCGCCCACATGATCTTCCTTCATCGAGTGCGAGAGAGAAAGGGAGAGAAAGAAGGTAAAAAAAAGTTTAAACTCACGATTCGAAAATTACATTTATATTCGATTTTAGCCGGTCCCGTGCAACAAAGTTGCAGCGTGAAATTCCGCACCGTGAATGTGCCCGGTACATTTCGGGTGTGCTTGTTTCCGCGGATTCATCGATTTATCGTGGTTCCTGGGCTTTCTTCTGTAACCCCCTCCCCCCCTGGTCCAGGCGGTACAAATTGTGTGGGGCCGTACGGGATGGGTATGATGCGACACCGATGGAGACAAATCTTTGTTTCGTTTCGAACGAGCTAAAGACCCGCCAAAAATCCTTTTATGCGAAGTTTCATCGGTGCACTTGTGGGGAGCGGCATATGATGAGGCAGGTGAGAGAGAAGAGCTTCATAATAATAATAAAAAAAAATCCACCACCCATGTAAGCATGAGAAGCGAACAAAACCTGGAAGAACGAATCTCTTCTGCGTCTTGCAATCGGGACAACACCCGCCGGCGCAGTGTATTATTGATAGGACATAATTGAATTAATGAAATCTGGCGACGGCAATGATGATGGAAAGGAGTCTTCGAGCCAAGAAGAAAAAATCTTTCTCTCAAAATGTGGTTCTTAAGATAATTTTGACAAAAAAACAAAAAAAAAACACACACACTCAAAAAAAACGATTTTTTATTGTGTTTAAGAATTTAGCTTCAATATTGATTACAAAATCGTTCGTAAGCGCATATAGCTCGTAACAGTGTCTTCGTTTTCAAGTTTCTTCAATCACTTAATTTTCTTTTTTTTTATTTGGTTGACAAACGCATACCGTACAGATCGGATGACTTTCCACCCACCCCGAGTGGCAGACTTAACCTCTTTAAACTCTTTCGATCTTCTTCGGCGGTACAATAAGTTTTACATTTCACGCTTGCCCACGCTTTGCGGTATCGACAACTGTACCGTTTGGTGTATCGTCTTTGTGCGCGAATTGAGACATAAATTGTCCTTTCCGCGGACCATAGTGCGCAGTACCGCTTGGGGTAGCTTAATCGGCGATGATTTCTGCCCCGATCAACCGTGGCGGTTTTGGTACGCCGAGGTGCTCCCTCGATCAAATGTCCCTTTCATGGTCCGCCACACGAATATGTCACGAAGTCTTTCTGATACACCGCGTTACAGGTCGTTTTGCGGACATTGCGCCACCACCAGCCCGGAAACAACGCGACGAACGGTACGTAAAAACTGTCTCCCGAGGGAATGATTTCAAACTCCTATCGACGGGTAAGCTAACACACGGTATCTACACACCCGTGTGTCCGTCTGCTAATGCTACGCGGATACCGGCTGACGGCCGTGGGGTCATAATCGTAAAAGTTAAGTACTGCGATGATTTCTGGCCCATCTGGGCCCCCGTATCGATACGGTCTCGTGTTGAGCGCTTGGACCGGCCCGCCGAAGTAGGCAAAATAAATGATTTTGTCACGTTTCGACCGGTTGAATCGGTGACACTTTCCTTATCCCCATCGCCAAGCAGAACGGCGGACCGTGTTCGTGAGGGCCGTCCGAAAATGGTGCCTTCTAACAAGGGAATTTTCGTAGCGCCTCACGCCGCGCGCGACTAAAACTCTGCATACGAACCGTTAATCTGGGCACGGGAAGAGTTGTGCTTTGTCCCTCGAACGGCTAACTATTTTGCTTGTCTTGCAATAGCAAAATGGTGTGTTCGTTACATTTGTAACTGGCGGTTTTTTTCCTCTCTATCTTTTCTCTTTGCGATTCGTTACCTCTTGGGATTGCGCGGTTTGCTGTCATACCTGCTGAAATGGTCACATTTCCTCACCAGATGGCCGATGAACCGTTGCGGTTCGAGGATCGTCGGTTTTTTTTTTGTTCCTCGCACCAAAATTCTGTGACTCAACCAGGCGCGCGCTTGCCCGGTCAGTCATTTGCTTTCCAAAAACCCCCTTCGCGATCGCGTGTGATCGCACACTTCTTGCGCTTCTAGCGCCGGTAATGCATTACGCAAGCTGCACTCCGGCCGTTTTTTTTAGTTTATTTGTGTGCGGTCGGGCATGTACTACGCCACATCTCGATTTAACGCCTCGATGAGCCAGCACGACATTTGCGAGGCGCGTATTCATGCGCATTCACCACGGGTGTACCATGATCATGATGCCTACAACTGAAGAGTGTAGCACGTGTGGTATCGATCTTCGCTTCCTCGCTCTCACACTTTCTGTTACTTTTTGTGTTTTTGTTTTTTGTGTAGATATATACAAATGCTACTTTTTTCCACGCATTTGCCAAAGCCCACAAACCAACCGGCACGAACGAGGGCGTGCGGTACTACTGCTTCCTACAAACATCCATAATTTGACACCGTCAGTGCGCCGCCAGCAGGCGTAAATGGCAGCGACGATCCTTTTTCAGCCGGGTTCGTCGCTTACCGATCGTTGCGCTTGATCGTTCGATAATAAAGTGGCAATTACCCGCATCGCCCTACACAATTTCGCGATAAAGCGCACGGGGAGATTTTCTTTTGCTCTTTGCACATTTCTTCATTTTTTTACAACTCTGCTTAGCCGCTTCTAAACACACGACCTTTACCCACACATGCGGCATATGGTGAAGTTGAAATTTTAATCGCAATCAAAAGATAATGTTAATAACATGGATGGAAACAATATGCGCCCCGTGATGGTAACCTTGCAACATAATATTATTTGATTTCCTGATCGGCAAATTCATCGCCAAACATGTAAAAAGAGAGGTTGCAGTTTTATAGGACCCTTCGTTTACAGCGGGTCCAGCTAATAAATGTTCCCAATCGAAAAGAGATTCTAGCATCAGCTGCATAAAAAAAGGGAACACTTTGATGGTGCATTTAAGGTGCAAAACGGTTAGGCAGATGTTTTATGATACTTCGCTTGTGCTCTGTTTTTAGCATCCCAAGAGTAACAGTTTCCACTTGGAAACATAATTAAAGCCCACCCGATCGATGTGTTGCACCCGTTTGACACACTTTGTATGGGGTGGGCTCGGTTTGGCTTTGCAGCTAATGTGAGAGGGTGAGAGTGTGTAGGAATCGAGTACGAATCAAGATTAGTTCGGATCCCATCCTTAAAAGCGATCCAGGAGACCTTAAGAAAAATGATCGTGGGTACAGTACATCCGCCTCCTCTGCGTGGTATTCGTGGTCCTTACGGGCAGGTTGAAGGTGGCACATGGTATGCAATCTCTGCCTACGGTTCACTGCAAGCACGCTGTCCAACGAGTAGCGGGACCCTTAAGCTACGCGAACCCATCGATCGAAGCAGCGAGATTACGAATTACCACCCCGCGAGAGGCATAAGTCAAACCGCCCCAAGAGTGTCAAATGGTACTCCGAAACGATCGTACGATTAGGGGTGCTCCGTGTGCACATTTTCGGGTTACCTAGTGGTGCCGGTGGTGCTAATGGAAGTCCACACTGGGACAAAGATATTGCACTCTAAACCCCATCGATGCAGCGAGGGCATCACCGCCACTGAGCTGTGGTGTTCCGCTAAATAGTTTCACATGGGCTTCGATCGCTAGTGACGGGGTTCCATTTGCGTAACGTTTCGAACGGCACTACGGCTCGGCCCATATGCATGGCATGTACGCGCTCGAAACGGTCGCCGGCAAATGTCAACGGTGAAGCATAAAGCTTTGCTTGGTAAAACAGCCCCCGAAGCGTTATGATGAATCCTGCGATATCGTGGCAAAAAGCCCCGGAGGGGAGGCAGCAAACTAATGGGCCATGATGTTGTAATTGGCCACCAAAAATGGTTTCGATTTTCGATAGTATATTTAGTTATGGAATGTTGAACGTTTACAAGCTGAAGAGATCGAAACTATAAGAATCTTTTTGCGCTCGTTACACGAAGCTTTCGGTAAAGTTATAGTGAATATTTCGAACATATGAATATTTCGAACAACATGTTGGAAAACATACTGTTTTTCTCCATCTGTTATGGAAGGTTCATTCAAATTCCAACCACACATTTGCCCCGAATTCCATCCAGGCCTATTTACGATCGTGAAGATCCCCCCGTGGATTCACAACAGCTTGTAAACGATCGTTTCGATTGAGGGCACTTTGCTCGCCGAGAACTATCAACAAACCGCGGTTCAGGTCGGGTAAGATTTCCCTATCCACTCGCACCGGATAACACACACCGAACCGCCCTTACCTTTTGCTGCTCCTAGCTGCTCGCGATCATGGGCCACAGTCTTTTACTGAAGTCGACGATCGTCAACGCTGTCATCGAATCGTCATTCCCGGGTAGTCTGCTGGCATGGGATGCTGGAGAGCTGTGTGTATATGCGATTGTTTGTGTGTGTGTGTGCACGATTGCCTTCTACTACGACGGGCGACGGGCGAACCACCTTACGCGCGACAGCATTATAGTGCCATTATTATTTTTTATTATTTTGCCGGATGAATTTGAATAAATTAATTCCAGTGCCATTTGTATGTAAATTGAATATTTTGATTTAATTTATCGTTTTCGTTATTATTTTTCACGTTTTCTCGTGACCGTTCGTGCTGCTCTCCCGAGGCTCTCGTTCGTGTTTGCTTCGAGAATGGTTGCTTGACCGTGTTGTTGCGCGGTACGTGAAAATGGTTTTTTGACTTTCTGGAAAGACCTCCATATCGCTCCGCGCGCGCGCGTGCAAGACGCTGACTTGGGGGAGCTGCTCGCGATGTAAAGAGAAAGCAATTGGTACCACGAACGGTGGGATGTCGAGGAGTCCGGGAAGGAGCATTCCAGCACCAACGGGAGGATAGTGTGAGAAAGCCGGCGTAGGAAGGTCGTTCGAATGAACGAAAGATTTCTACCTCGTGCCAAGCGACGAACCCGGGCTAGAAGACACGATAGACATTCTGGCACACGGGTGAAACGGGTTTATGGTACTGCTATATGGCGAAGGGAATGAAAAGATAATTTCTTTGAAGCGAAAAGAAAAACTCTGTATTTATCTGAGGTTCTTTTTGTTGAAATTACTATGCTTCGTTGTGTTATGTTGCGCATTACAATTGCATTACCATGTACCGTATGCCGTTGCAGAAAGAATTTAGCAAATATTTTGTCGTTTTTGTTGTTGTTGTTGTTGCTCCTTCTGATGAACTAAAAAGACAAGCCTTTAGCATAAAAGCGTACAACACTTACGACGTACACGATCGACCACAAATACCGGAAAAGACTGCGCAAGGAATCTCACAATGCACTCACGTCTTGCGCCTGTGTGTATATATTCACATATCCGTACGAATTGTTTATAAATCACGAATTTCTTCAACCTTACCTTTACCATCTTCAAACCAGCGTGTACGAAAGAGGAAGAACATTAACGTCACCAGTGGTTTGGGGGGGGGGAGGTTCTTTTTTTTCTGTAGCGCTCGAAGTACGCGCTCGCGACCTCCCGACGAGTGTGGGCCACCGTTCGGCAAACAAGTCCGTACTGCCAATGCCGAACGGATGCGAATAATTTGTGAACAAAGCAAAAGTGCAAATGGGCCTTTCATCGTCGCAACCGACCATCGAATCGAATGGTAACAGAAAGGGCTTGTATGGGAGGGAGGATCGCCTGACCAGATACAAGGGTGGGCACTCCTTAGCTGCAGGATTCAACCAAAACCAGACCCCAAAAGGCAGAAGGAAGCTGACTGTAATCGTGTTTTTGGTGTTTTTTTCCTTCCTTGCCTTTACCCTCCTGCTTCCTCTTCCGTTCAGCTGTACCAGCTGACTTGTGTCGTGGATTATGGAAATTCTTTCGCCCTGCTGCACAGTCAGCTAAATATGCAAGCAATTGCTTTGTAAGTAGCATTCAATTGCCTTTGCGAAAAGTGGTCCAACACAGAGTATCAAAGCACACAAAGAAAGTGGAGGAAATGCGTCCCCAAAACGAGCACAAACGAACTGCTGGCAGAGTTTGATTAGTCGTTGATCACCACTTCCATTTAAAGACGATCGATGGCAAGAATGGAAACTTTGTCGTCGCTAAACGTAGGTACGAGTTTTGGTAAGCAGAAGGAAGCTACCATGGGTACGAAGCAAAGGTTTCTCCCGGAATTGCTTAGATGTCTGACGGGGGGAAGTTGGAGGTTTTTAATAGCGAATGTCCCCAAACCCCGTGACGCTCCGTAACCTTTTTTCCGTAACGTCGGCTCACTGTTGCAATAAAACCAACAAATGTGTTAATGTTCGATAAATCACCCACATGATCAATGTACCGTCCCACGGGTATGGAATCGATTTTCAACGATTTTACTATCGGTGGCATTAAATCGATGTTTTGCTGCAAATTGCTGCAAGCAGCATTACACGGCCAACCGATCGGCTATTAAGAGTTTGCCGAAGAATTCTTCTGCGTGCGCTCTTCCCGCCCGCCGGGTTCTTCCTTCGCCGGAATGCAAGCGGGAAATGGATGTGCAACGGTAGTAAAACAAACAGTTAATTAAGACCCATTAGATAGCTGCGAAGGAACCTGGCCTGACCTGGCCGGCGGGCTTCTTATGATGATGCGATGCGTGTGCCACATGAACACCGCACCGAAAGGTGCATTATGTGGCTGGCGAAGGTGCTGCTGATGGTACGGAAATTAAACAACAAAAAAACACACATACCAAGAATGAAAATAGAATTATGTTTTAAGATCCATCGCGGTGAGAAAATACGAAGGTGCCTGGGGGGGGTGTGAAGGGTTGAGTGACCACGAAATACAAAAAAAAGGAGAACGGAAGAAAAACCTCCGTTACTGGGTTTGGGTAACGTTGGTTTGCTAGTAGCGGACAGGCAGAAAGCCCGAAGTGGCTAAACTACTTCGTGCACCGCTTGGTGGGTGGTATTTCTAGTTTCTATCCAACCCCTATCCGAGGGGTTTGCCCTTCCTCTTCTAGTGCGGCCCGACACGTTTTCGGTCATCGGGTGACGGTGATGAAGGGGAGTAGGTTATTCCCAGCATTATCTAGTTGCCTTCTCCCGGTCTTTAGTAAAATCTATAGCCGCGACCCTCAAGGGTTCCCCTATCAGCCGTCCCGTGATCAATTGGCATTTGGCAGGCGAAGGCCATTACACTTCGACGCCTTTTTTGCCCACCCTTCCACCGACTTGTCCGACTCGGCTGGAAATCAGTTTAGTTTGAAAATCATAAGCATTTGTACGGTTCCTTTTTTTCTTCTCAATGCTTCTCTCCCTTTCAAATCTTGTTGGTAGGGTTTTTTTGCTTAAAGTTTGCTCAAAATGTTGCCAAAGGGAGATTTGTAACGCAACAGGCTTTTGCACGCAAGCGCTCATTCTAAATGAACTTTCAAGTTTTTCTTCCCTATCGATGCACCAGCTGCGTCTGTTACAGGTGCATTCGTTAGTTCGGCATGGCATTTACGTGTATTGAAGAGAAACGCTTCTTTTTGTTGTTGTTGCTGTTTTCTGGTAAACAACCTTCTAATGAACAATCTAACAATCAGGAAAAAATCTACCACGTCAAATGATTGGAAAGGGTTCATAGTCGTGGATGAAAATGGCAGTAATGTTTTTGCTAAGACGAGAAACTTATTTTTTTACCCTTAAACAAAACTAATTCGCTTTATATTACAACTGCAGTGCTTCAAATTGCCAGTTTTACAACATAGAAATGTCACCTTTAATTAAGCTACACGATCATAAACATATTTCGCAAACATATCCAAACACGGTTTGGCTACGTGTTTGTTGAACTCATTCCGTCATCGGCTCAAGGACACATGGCAAAACAATATTTTTTTTTAACAATCACGACACTATCATCAGCTACTGTTTCGATGTGGGTTTCGAGTGTGATCATTAATCTAATGTTGGTTCGTTGCAAAACAAAAATAAAACAAAAAAAAATCGAGTGAACTTAAATGAAAACGAAGGATTGATTGTGTCAAAGATGGACGGCAGTATAAGCAGTTGATGATGGTCATTTTTTTAATCGAATATTTAAACAAAAAGAGTTGGAGTTATTTTACAATTGCAAATATGATTCTCGTGTAAAAGAACATTTCAAACCATTGCACTTCTGGTTTGAGGCGCGTAATGCATCATATTTGTGCAAGCATTTTCCCTCAGTGGTGTGGCTCTTACCCTATAACTGCCTTGCCGTACTGTACTCTCTAATCTTACCATACGCCACCATGGGGCCATATTTCCTGTGAAAGGTGGCAAACGTACTAACGGACACATAAATTACCAAAAATATCTTTACGCGTCGATTTGACCGCAAATTGTTGGTCGTATGCTCTTTCACACATGATCTTTCCCTCTCTCTCTCTCTCGTGTTCGTTTTTTGTGTGTTATTTAATTTTCATTCGGTACGGCCACTTTTCCCACATTGGCGCATCGGCACCCATCGTACGTACAGCAACACCTACCATCATCCCTCGGGGGTAGGCTAAGATAGCGAACACCCCCGTCCTCACCTCATAACGCCGGACGGCCGGATTATCATGCCAAATAAATCACGCACATATGCTGGCGTATAATTACCGCTGACGTCGAAGTACGAGATGAGGAATATTTACTTTCGTCGAAAATTTATGACAATCTCCGGCGTTTGGGGTTACAGATGTGGTTTTTTTTTTTGGTTGCCATCCTTCTTTTTCGCCATTTTGTTACCTTACCCCACCAATACGGCAAACGTGGTGTTCACGTTGTGCTTGTCGTATTTGCACACGGCTGGCGAATCTTTGTACGGAAATGTTCGAAAAACCTGTAAATTAGTGTATAATCTTTGCAGCGAAAATATTCCCGACCACTCATAGGATGCACCGGTGTTTGGTGTGCCTTGTGCGATACACGGCACGCCAAAATAATATATTCCCGGTTTTCCAGAAATCAATTTTACAATTTATCTTGCGTTATCTCACTTTGCCTCATTATTGAGATGCGCCACCATCACGTGGTGGCGGTAGTGGATGATTGCATCGGGAATTTGCACCATACTGACGCGACCCCGTGTTTTTTTTTCGCAGCGTTATTTTACAAACGTTAAGATACGGCCACGTACATAAAAGGGTTCGTCGCTTAAGCGATTGCCGAAGTCTTTCGATAGACGTTATTTTTGAATACATTTTATTATTTAACAAAAAAACGTGCAATTTTTTTTAACGGTTCCATTATTTCACGCTGAACTTAATTATCTCGGCTTTGTGAATGTATGCTTCACACCTTCATCGTTGTGGATGTTTAATTCGTCCTCCGTGTTCCCTTCCCAGCCGCGACTGTCATTCCTTATTTGAATGGTAAAACAAGATCACGCGACACGAATGCTTGATGTCCCATTCCGTTTGCATCCTTTCGAACACGATTCGTCTCGATCCACCTCAACCAGCCCCCCGGTTCTCATTCTCGGTCCCATCAGCAATGCCGCGATGAGAATGCGTTTGAATGTCGAATCGCATGCATCATTGAACGGTGCCGCCGGTTCCGTTTGCCGCATGACACGCGGTGTGTGTATGTATGTATATATCTATCTGTTATGAAATATTACTCACGATCATTCGATCGCCACTATGCCGCGCTCCTCCAAGTTGTTGGTGCAGCACAGTTGATTTATGTTTGGATTTATGTCAATTGGCTTTTACGCCCTCTGCTCAGGCCTTAAGCTCGGAAGTTTTGATCTCGAAGCATTAGCACACCCCGACGGTGAAGGTGTGTGTGCGTGCACGTTCGCACCCTCGCTTGGGTATTTGATCGACGGACGTTCACACCCAAGCAACAGGCGAGGGTTGTCAAGTGATGGCAAGGGTGATTACGCACGGGATATCAACACGGTACCACGACGATGATGACGACGACAGGTACAGCACGAAATGTCCGATCACCACCGGAGGCTAAGCCGGATGGCGGCATGTATTTCACGAACCTCAAGTTCTTCATTCGAGCTAACCCTTCACTCCCAGTCTCGCACGGGTTACTCTCCATTTGCCTCAGATCGTGGTCAAGAATTAATGGAAAACGATGGTCGACCGTTTTTAATTGAAAACAAAATCTAATTCCCGCCGTTTTTGCAAACCTACCCGGTTCGTGAGCTTTTTTTCTTCCCGCTTATTCGCATACGGTGACCTGTCCTAGCCTGTAAAACGGGATAACAGTGGTAGAAGGGTGCGAAAATGGCCACCAAATCATGCCAAACACACGGTAACTCCGCGCTTAGAGACCGCGCGGAGTGTGAAACGGTCACACATTAGGGTACGTTCGTGCGCACGTTCGGTGTGAAAGCTTATTTCCCATCCGAAAGGGCCGAAGGGCTTCAGATTGGTCGAGCTTTTTTTTCTGTTGTATGAATCGGGAATTGTCCTGTCAGCACGGTCAACACGATCTTGCCATCGCTCAGAGGGAAGTTCAGTCTCGCGACGGATGCGCACCTTTTTTTTATTGCAACGCATCGAATGCAGCGAACTTTCAAACATAAGATTGCGCAGGACGTGTCGTTGGGGGTTAAAATGATGTAATTGGAATTGGCGAAATAAACGAACGAGGGGATGAAAAAAATTAACAACGATTAAGCCTTTAGAAATGGACAAGTTTTTTTTTATTTTTTATTTAAAATGTTTGATTGATAGTAAAACATAAAGGGTACTATAAAGAAGAAACCTTATCCATAAATATTTTAGCGCATGGCGTTCTCTTCTTGCTATAAAAAATGCACTTCACTCTAGTGCTAGTTTTTCCCCGAGCGCACCTTCATGCAGGCACATTACATTCGCACCAAATTATCACCTCATCATCAGCCAATCGTGGAAGGATCGTAAATCTTAAACCCAGCAGCCTAGAAGCTAGAGCACCATCCATCCAACGGATCTGGTGCATAAATCGACGATGACACTTACAGTAAAATTGCTCGCAATAAAATGTGTGAATCAGTTTTCGCTCGCCAGGGTTGGCGCAGTGCACTTGCAATACCGCGCAGCATCGGCAGATGCAATCATTAGCCTCACCCGGTAGAGGGGGGGTCTCCCTGCCTGTTGGCCGAATCCAAGTGTGAGACGCCGAACGCACCGATGCGTGTTATTAGACGAATCGATTCGACATCTCACCCGTTTTGCTAGCACAAAATTCAAACCTCAGCAAACGGTTTGCACTCATCCCGCTTCCCAGGCATGGATCGAGCGCAACCAACCCAGCACCAAGCCTTTTAAGTCCGTGGTGCGTACATGAATAATTTATTCCGCTTACTTATGCAATCGTGAAATCGTTCGATTGCCCCGTTCGCTCGTCCACCGTTCTGATGTCGGTTCTTGCACAAAATCTCGCACAAAACACTGATCTGCACAGAACCCGTCAATCTCTGCACAGGCTCTCTCTCTCTCTGTTCTGTTCGGTCGGGTCTATGTTTCAACGGCTTCCAGCATGATTAACGCACCGGGCACTTCGGTGCACTTCGGTGCGGCATTCCTACCATATCTGCTCTTGTCAAAGTCAATAATAGTTATAATATGTTATCTCTATCTTTTACCTTTCTTTTTCCCGCGCATTCCTATCCGGACGAATGCCGCGGTCGCAAGATGTAGCCGGATGGCCGGATGGCGTGAGCCGATTTCGTCAAGATTGCTTATCTATGTTTTCTCATAATCCGGTGCTAATTTTCATAATTTCCCCGCCGCCTTTCCCTGCGCACACTGGCCCGCCGGGGAAGCGCAACAAACGAGCGAAATGATTTCCGATTAAACAAATGCATTAGGCAAGGAGTGGTGGAAACGGACTTACCCCGTACACTGGCTGAAGGATATTTGATGGCACCGCACTCGTAATGTGCCACGGAACGGAGGCAATCCACTGCGAACGGCGGTGAGGGTCAGGTTGATCCACTTACTTTTCCAAGACACTCGCAGTATTCTCATAGCTGACGAACTGCCTGCTTGGCTCTGAGTGAATGCCGCGTTCTGGATCTTTGGGCGAATGGTGGAAGATAGATTACCACGGTCTCCATTGCTCTTGCGGTCTTCCTTGTGTGTGGCTGCGAACGATGCGGAAAATAGATGCACCCATCGTCGGACATTGGTGGACGGGTTCAGTCGGCTTCTCACCGGCCTGTCAGGCTGCGTGTGTGTGCACGGAATGATCCGCCTGCACTGATGCGCTCTGACGGCTAAGCTTTGCCTCCGTGCCCGTCCGTCCTTCCTTTATCCCGGGCCGAAATGGACGATGGACACAGTGACAGATCCGTCAGTATTTGCAAATACGATGGCATCATTATTGAGATTGAGTTTACTCTACTCGTCACACGCCCAGCATTGCGATCTTTCGCTGATCGTCTGTCCCACGGCGTACATTCAGCATCACCTGCACCTGGTTGGATGCGGTTGGAAGATGTATCCATTACAAATCCCACAGATTGTTTTTACACACACACCCGGCTGTGCCCGGAGGGGGGAAAATATTTTGTCATATGCACGGTCATTTCTGTGGCCGGCTCTTGACGCCGTTAGCCTGCACCATGGATGGATGGGATGTGATTTGAATGACGCGAGCTTTTAAAGACGACGGCCATAAAATTTCTGTCAGGTTTTTGTGGGATGACCTCTCAAGGATGAATGTGTGATGTGAGAAGTGTTAAATAATTGTGAAAATTTTACAGCTGAAACAAAATGGATTTGAACGTTTTGGGTGGATATTTTTATTGCATTAAAATCTTACAGAGCGGAATATCCTTTTTGATGGATTATTTTGCTCCGACTAAAGTATAAATCTTCCTCAAGATGATTTTTTTTAACTGCCGAAATAATATTCGAAACACCTGCCTTATCTAACTGGCTTTCGGAATGCGCTATTATGGATACGATGTGAGCTAAGCTTACTGGTTTACCACTCGTGCCATGTGCACAGGGACCCGCCCCAATCTGGACACCTGCGCAGGTGTGCAGCAAGTGTTATTTTATGGCCACCATTTGTCCATGCATTAGAATTCACGGCATCATTATCGCTGATTCATGGTGCCCCATAAAATGGGTAAATAAATTCTTTTCCGTGCAATTTTTTTTTGTGTTCGCGTGCTGCAACCCATCCACCAACTGGCCAACTGGAACTTCCTGTCCCAATGTGAAGTGTGGGTCCCGTGCCCGCTGCGTTTATGTCTTCGTTTGTTGCACGACCTTTGAGACGACCGGGAAGGCGACCAGTTCTGTTGTCGTGCCAGTGGTAACGCTTGCCACCATCCTTGCCAGGCGTTCGCCTGATGCGAAAGAGGATTTTATTAATTCACCCAATCTTCCTTACCTCCACCCCACCTTCATTCCGTATCGTCCGGTGCTGCACTTAATTAATAAGTCGTTAAAACTCACGGATGCGTAATGCATGGTATGCAGCGGTAGATCGCAATGGGCAGATTTTTTTTTTGTTTCTAGATTGCAAACCTGTGTGTGTGTGTTTCTGTTTAATTTTACCCGTACCCGTGACCATTTGCAGAAATGTTAATACTAATAGGGCTAGCAAAACGAACATAAAATTCAAATGCTTTTTCATGCATAAATAGCTACGAAAAGGTTCGCGCTCGTCACGAGTCATAAACGAGTCGTAACGTTCGATCGTACGCGAGCGGCAAGCAACCCCTTTGGCAGAGAGGGGTAAAAACGGATCTTACAACAGGACGGATCGTCGGTTAACGATTAGCTAAACAAAGAACCAATGCTCATAAGCAGCACATTCTCGAACGGCGGGAGACATCAAATTAGTGATTGAAAAATTATTTTGTCGAAACGATCTGGCAAACCATCGTAAAAACCCCCAGCGGCATCGGGACACCCAGGCAGCAATGGGTTGTGTTTGTGATTTCCTGCCATCATGTTTTGTTTTTTTATTTTACTCCCTAGCAAATTCATAGCAAAAAAAAAGGAACCGTCTCACAGCCGATAGTGCGCGTTTCCGTGCGTCAGAATTCCGCACCGAACATCAAACGCGTTCACTCGCTTGTTCGATCATTTGAGTCGCCTGGGTGGAATGCTGCCGAACGCCGCTATGGAATGATTCTGTCATGTACCGGGCCGTACCGAGCGATTTCCGCTTCGCCTTTGGCCAATGGCGGAGGTGATCAATAAATCGAACCTTTAATGCCTTAATACTTCTCACTCGCCGTTGCTGTGAAACGTTTTATCCGCATAAAGTCGCAGCCGGTCGGGGGATATTATTACCCGGTCCCGGTTTTTGGTGATAACGGGGCTATGAAGAAGCGGGAAGCAAAAATGTTCGGAAATGTCGGTATCGGCTACGATCGGTTAAAGAGACATGGTTTCTGTAAGCATTTGTGTTTTCCCCCTTCGCCATTTCCCCGTGCGAGGTATTCCTTCTTCTGGTCCACCGGTTATCGATAGTATATATGTGTCCATTCCGGTAGTTTTCAGCATCGATAAAAATCGAATACGAATCCGATGACGACGACAATTACGATGACAACGGCATCCGAGCCTCGGGTCGGGGAGGTGCATACCCGAGCTGCCACAAGGCTAACATCATCTTCATCCCGCTTCCAATGTCCTCTTCCAACATGGCCGGTAATGCAACAGATATTCCCTCCGTATCGGCGGTAAGGCGGTAAAACTAAACCAACGATGTCCTTGTCCCTCCTCTGCCAAACCCTACTGCCTTCTTCCCAGCAAAGATCGCGAGGTACGCGATGTTCGGGTTGGTAAATGATCGCGGCGATATCTATTAGATCTAATTGATGACTAACTCCGTCGCATTTACAAGCACTGAAATACGACTTTCGAGGGGGATTTTTTTTTTGCAAGAAGCTTAACTCGTCCGTAGTTTAGCGTCTAGTTTCTCAGGCCGCACCGGTCCTGTGAGTTGTTCGCTCGCAGAAAGAATGTTGGAAGTACGGCTGTCCTTTGCCGCATGCGCCCGCACGTACACAAAGTACGAGTACGCATTTATTCAAACTTATTAATTACCAACGATTGAAAATTAAATATTATTAGCAATAATTACCTTTATCTTGTCGCAGTCTCTCTTTGTGGTCGTCATTGATACGCTGTCTTACCCGTGGCAAGGTCGAGTGAACGGTTTTTTGTTGTTGCAAAGTGGCCAAGTCGCCTGCAAAGGTAATGACGCTCACGTTCGGTTGTTGTTAATGCTGCTGACTGTCCGTAACCTGGATCGCGTGCTTATCGGTGGGAAAGCTGGCACCAGAATCGCACGGTCGCACGATTAATTCGTTAATCCGTGCATATCGCGAGCGCAACGGATTAAATGAAGGGGTGGCTGTCTGCAGTTGTACCAAAAGGGTGCAACATAAATTGCGATTTTAAGTATTGTGTAAAAGGAAGCTCTTGTTGCGTATAATTGTTTTATATGAACGAGTTTATTACATACATGTTGCAGATATTGATTTGCATTATTATTTATTTTTTGTTGTTTTTTTATGATAAACTATTACTTGCTTTAAACAAAATTGGGAGGTTAATTTTAATGTTCATAAAATTTTAAATAATTAATTGTTAAAATATCACTCCGAATGAGAAACATGTTATCCACAACACCTTCTCCGAACCTGGGGTGAAAATTACGATACCTAAACACATGTCATTACAAACTGAAACGTGTGTTGTAGATGCTGGAAAATTTCACCCCGTTGCAACCAACTCCCTCGGTCGGTATTTTCTAATTACACAGAAAACGTGTGCCACCTGTCACCGAGGTCTCCCACACCGCTCTCAACATCCGTGCCAACCAAACGCTCAACAATGCCACGTGTTTTGTAAGCTGGGCAGCATCTGAAGATACCACCAGAACGAAGGCAAAACAACCACACAAAACAACAAAAACTCCCGAAGAATTCCTTTGCCACATGCGAACGGATGCGAACCAGGAAGGTGAACCGTTTCCGTGCAGAACCTTCCTTACTGGAACCGATTGCAACGGGTCGATAAGAGCATAAGAAGGAGCTACGTTGGAGCAGTGTGGACAAACCTTCCCTCTGGTGCACGCTTTTTTTTCTCTCTAGACGTAGGATAACGGACATTGTTTGTTTGTGCTTCCGTAACGAAACCAATTACAAAAGCACAGGTTCCGGCAGTGAGAAAGGTGGCAAGATTAGAGTCCATTAGCTGGAGCATTTTGCGCTTGGATAACAGAAGGGATCTAGGCGCCCGTAAGAACGTTAGCTCGGGATTTTTTTTTTCGTTTGTACAACCGACCGATTTCACTACGAACGGAAGCCGCGTCACATTCTACCACACCGATGTGCATCGTGCCACAAAAAGGTCCGCCCGGTTAATCATAATGAAGATATCGAGGCGTTGTGTGGGATGTTTCTCTGTTTTTTTTTTCCTCTCTACTACCCCCGCCGAAGACATTAGTTGGATCAGCGTGCCTAAACTAAGATCTCGCGCTTGGTATGGGGATGTTTGCGGATGTAAAAAAAAAACGATGCATGAACACCGCTCTCGCCACAATGTGTTGATGACATCTAAACAAAGCGAAACCGGGCGATGGATAATCTGCTCCGATCGGGACCGCGGTCGCGGGTGTGGCGTGACATGTGTCTTTGCTCACCTAACCGTACGAACCGCGATGCACGATGAAGATGTCGAAAGAGAGAGGATTCGGCATATTCCGATGCTGGAATCTGATGGGAATGTGACAACGAATGAAACGGGTATGCCAGAACGGTGATACCTTCGCTTACCGCACCCGGTTGATATACAGTTATTATCTGTCGGACTAATTGAAATTCCTGGAGCATCATCCCGCAAAGGGGCACGACCCGAGTGCCAAACATCGCATCGCTCCCGTGTATCTATCTCCGACCGTTCTCTCCATCCCTCCCTCTCTCTCTCTCTTTCCTCAAACGGTGGCACCGGGCAAAGGTAATTATCGACCAGCAGAACCTATATCACATATGTGGTACGCTCTGGGAGGGTAATGCGTTGTTTCGGTCAAAAAGATTTCAACGCTACCGTCAGCGAGGAACACGCGCGAGGAAGAATTTTATTTGCCCCGTTTTAAAATGCACATCACAACTACGGCTGCATGCGAGTTCCTTTCCGCGGTTCCGTTTTTGCCCACCCCTTTCATCACGTCGATGCATTTTTACGCACAGCAATATCATACACACAGATGCACAGTAACACCTCGCCCAGGTCGATGAGTAATTCCTTAGCTGCATTTTGTTACCGCTTGGAACAAATCGGGGCAAAAAATGGCTGAAAAAGGTGTTAAATTATGCTTATTTAAGAATCCCATTCGTGGGATTTTTGCTCCACACACACACACACACCATTCGCCTTATTCCGCCGGCGAAGGTCAATCTTGATCTGCGTGTGGAATGCGTGTGGTACATTGTATATCGCACAGGGAATGCCATTTACCCGGAGAAGGCGGATGATGATGGTGATGCGTACGAATCGTGATTGTCGATGATTGCTAGCACTAATTCATGTTTCTCCCGGTCGGCATTTCTCGGCACGATCGAGCGTTATTTAATTGCCACCCAGCGATAGTTCAATCAATGTGGCCACTGCTTTTATTGCATTTGCAACCCGTTGGGAAGGTAATTGCACATAATGCTTCGAACCCGCCAAATACAGGGAGCGTTCCCTGCAGCTCGTTCGAAAGTCCTGCTTCGATCCAGAGTAGTGCAAGGCAGACCAAATGATGGATCATAATTGTGGCAGCAATTGAAAAAACTCAGAGAGAATTGAGCTACGATTTTGTGCAATAAAAAAAAACTGCATCCCTATCGGAAAGCTCCCCATGCTGAAACAAAACCGAGCAGCAACTTTGAAAGCTTCTGTCGTACTGACGCCTTGTAGAACACGCGGAACGGTAAGCTGGATTAAAGAGCTGCGGATGAGCATGCCGTTTGCTGGGATGGAAGTGCAATAACCTGTCCGCGGCCAACCCGTTAACGAAATCATCACCGTCCCCCTCCCCCCACCCAGAGCAGAATGGTGCATTGTGTTGCCTAGCTCTTTCGGCGGCTCTTTTTCGTTTTGCTCGACTCCGGCTGTAGAATGGACCAGAATGGCTTTATCTTGATGTAGAACGACGGCTCCGAAACGACATTCTATTGAACCGGGAAAGCAGGTGATCAAAGCGCAATCGTGTGCAGTTTGCCACGATATTTGCAATTGGATTTAAATGCGCCGATGCTCCGTTCGATAATCGGTGGGCGCGTAATTTGTGCTATGACGATGCACACTCCTAAAAACGAAACATAAACCCTTATCGGCGGCTTTAGTGTACGCTTGGTGTACGATCGACTTTAGTCTCGCTCTCTTTCCCATTCTCTCAGTACTTTCGATAATTGACAGATCGTTATCGGGGGTTTTGTTCCCGCTTTCCGGCAAATCGATAGACTTCGCAGCAGCGGATCGCAAATCAATTGCAACCAGAATTGAAATTTCTATTCAACGAGCGATATTATTAAGCTACAAATTAGCTTTCCCCCTTTCCACCGGAAGGGAACGGACGCGATTGAACCAACCGGCGGCGGCGGCGGCAAGTCGATAAATAAAATCGCAACATTCTCCACTGACGTCAAACGACAAGGCATAAAAGAGTGACCCGGGGGGGGGGTTTACCCCATCGTACCATGCTCCGCAAAGGTACATTGTTCTAATGCGCTCCGCCTAATCCTGCGCCAAAATCGAGTTTACCATGAGCACAACCTGCAGCTCCGATCTGATTTATCGATCCCTTCCGGTGCTTAGAATTGTCAACCGATCCAACAACAGACGACAGCAGCTGACAGCTGACTTGATTTATTCGGTCAAACAATTGTCAACGGGCACCAGCAGCAGCAGCAGCAGACAAGCAGGAAAGTCCAATCAGCGAAAACAATTGACTACAACGGGCACACAGAGACAGCGAACTGCCCTCCCACCGTGCTGCGACATCGTTGATCCATTTAGAGGTACGATAAAACATAAGTGCAAACGCGCAATCATTACCACCAGCAGTGGTAAACCATTCACTGCAGATGATGTTCTTTGCTTACGATTCGCAAACTAATGCACCGGACGGCTAAAAGGGTGTTGATGCTTCTAAACGATCTGCTACTCCGTTGGGCTAGCACCTGTACCTGTACCATCGTTGCACCAGGTTGCACTTCGCGGGTGGAGGGGGCAAAGAATCGTAAAACTTTATTGTCCCATAACTAACCAGGGATGTCTATGAAGATGTTGCATTGTCCGCCCGTGGTCATAATGACTCGGCAGCACCGTGGTACACTGTCCGAAGGTGTTAGCCTATCAGCCGCTGTGTACCGTACGATACGGGGAATAAATCTTCCGCAATCAGTGTTAAAAGCCCGAGAGACGGAGAGCTCAACCGGTCGCGACCCACACCAAACCTACCGGGTAAAAGGGGGGAAGAAGGTCTACGATGAGGAAGCCATTTTGCCCGGACGGCGAAGGCATAAAATATAATTTTAGCCCGCCAATAACATCAATTAGATATATTTTCAATTAAAAATGCATTTATCATAGGGCTAATCCAGCGTGAAATAATTTTCTTCCCATGGCCGCGTGCACTGTGCTGCCAGTTGGATGATTTGGTTCGCTTCGTGTTTTTTTCTCGCGGCCTAAGAGTGGCCATAACGGGGAGGTTGCGCTGTACTGTGAGAGCTTATCGCTTCTAGACGGTAAGAGTTCAAACTGTTCTACTGCTGGTTGGGATAACGGGTTGGGATAAGCTACGGGAGGTTACGGCTCACCCATACATCAATCCACCCAGAATCAAAAAAGAGGAAATGTTATGTTTCGATCAGATGAAAATAAGGTTCCATCTAAAAATGAATTATTGCAAATACATAGTAAAAAAACATAATTCAACTATATTTTTATAATCGCAATCTCAAATTGATAAGAAAACAATCAAACAACTTAAAAATTCCTTATACAAATAATTTCAAACTCTTTTGCTACGAATTAATAGGCACCTAATCTTTACCACCACCCAGTGGTCTTATTCTCATAAAATCTAACCACAGTCTTCATCGAATATCGACCCCGATTGTACGTCGTACCACCATTTCAGCAGGCAGTAAGTAATCCAGCGGTACATCATCCGCCCGTTGATTCGCTAGCTTCTTTTTGTGCACTTCAAAGTAAAGAAAAAAAAACCCGCAACAACGTCATGATGGCGAACAGTTTGATGATGCACTGATGGACAACGGGCTGAAGTGTACTTCGGATGTACGACTGTGCTGCAACCATACACCGTACAGAATCGTACGTTTGCGATCGCTTTCTTCAAGCCACACTCATCACCAACGGGACGATCACGATGATGATGATGATGGTAAGCATCCGTACCGGTGGAATGCTTGCGGAATGTTGATGGACATACAATTATAAAATAAATCGATAAAAATAGTGCCTTTATTTACGTCTACTCACGACGCTGCACACCACCAACAACGGCGGTTGTTGAGACGCTTTTGCTGAAAAGCGACCGTTGCTCATCCTCATCCGGGCTGGGTGTGCGAGCGGGGAAGCAAGCTGGATTTATACTCGGTGCAGTCAAAGCAATAAATTTGATAAGCTTGAGAAATTAATAACTAATGCACTGTTTGTTGTGCTGATCTTTCTTCATCTGGTCAGGGACCGATTCGTCTCTACGGCCGCGGTACGGCCGAGAAGACAACGGAAGGCGCGTAACGTGCACTGCAAAATGCTCTCATCGCCACATCCTTCCACCGTGCTGAATGATGAAAGATGATGATCCGATCATGACACATTGCACGTTACTTCTCGCTTTGGTGCGCTTGCTCTTGTGTCGTCCTCTGTCTGTCCACAAATAAGCGCTGATTCTACCCCGGCCGTATGGCAGTTAGAATCCGGAACCGAATGCATAAAGTTGGTACGATTGACGATTTGACAGAAGCCCTTCATTTCTCGCGACAAGCGACTACAAACCCCACGGCCCGCGATTATCGATGTCTCACAAATGGCGCGTTTGCCGCCATCCGGTGTGCATTTTGACAAGATTTACACAACCGCCCTCCGGATGGGTACCGGAGCGGATGAAGTCATACAGTGAGGAGATATGTCTTCTTTTGAAATTGGAAAAAGTGGTAAATCGGTTCCACTCCGGTCGCTCGATTGATTCCGTGAAACTTGGTGAATGCTCAATCTAGATCATGTGTTGTCGTTAAGCTTATTCAAAGGTGGATCTTTCTAATATATCTTCCCGACGATCGTTATTGTATGTGCTTTGGATGGTTGGTCACATTATCTAACATCGTAATAAGGTTTTCCTATTGCAGCGCACATCAGGTAGAGTCCTTGGGGAGCTGTTGGAAAGAAGTTCTTAAGTGAGATAAGCTTAGACACTGGCGTAAAACATTCCTAAGTGAGACATAGACACACACACGCAGCTACGCCTATCAACTTCTTTGACAAGATATGACACTTGTCTCTCGCGCTGTCTCAAGTCTCTCCACCAAAGGGGCATCCCATAATGCGGGATTATGATCTGCACGATAGAAGGTGACCACTTGGCATTCTAGATCTCCAACTCCTTAGCCGTTTGCCGTAGTACGGCAACCAAATTCCTCCGATAGCATTGTTTTATTAGAACGCTCATTAGAGTGCATCGGTGTTGTTTTATGATGTTTTATCTTCACTTCCGCTCCCAACATCCGCATGCCGCACCCGTATCGAGTGAAAATCGATTCGTTTCGGTGAAGGTGCGGAAAATTCATTAGTGTCAGCTTTCAGCTCATCTCAAACCGTGAATTGTATCGGGGATGAAGGACAACATCTCCACACCCACCCCCGGGGGGTAAAAAGGGAAGGACGCAGGGCAAATGGGACGCGATAACCCATTGTTTAGTGGAACAAGCGCAGATCGCATTTACACGAACCCTGCACCCGGTTCGCGTATCGGTCGATGAAATCTGGGAAACTTGTCACCATGCGGGACGATACGAAGCCGCGGTGTGATAGGCAACCGGGAGAACACCCGTACGGTGGGGCAGATGTTTCCGCATTGGTAGATTACTCCTTTGAAATGTCGATCAAACGGGGTACAGTGTGACAACGCAGACGAGGACGGAGTGTCAGTGAGCAGGAGGCAGGAACAACGTTCCCTCTAAAGCAACAACAGCATCGAACACGATCCAACTCTTCAAACGTTCTTGCTTACTCCTTGTCCCCACCATGTGCACGGCGATGATTCGGAATCGAATCAACAGGTACCCGGTGTGGATCGGTGATAAGTTCCTGACAGCTGGCATGCACTTACGCGATGGAAAACTCCCGTTTTGCAGCCCCCCATCACCCTCGATTTGGGGCAGTTGCATTTTCATTTACAGCTCACCGGACGATTGTTCGTCACGGCGAAAGGTGATCGAACTTTTACCTACCGCAAAATGCCAAACCATTCTTCCGCCGCACCGAAACCCCCTTCGGGAACGACGAATTGGAGTGTTAGGGTGGCCTTACCTAGCATCGGCACTGATGTTTACCCTTTTTCGGTACTGGCCACAGTTCCGATACGACCAGATAGTGTTATGACAGCGATGATTGACACTTTGAGAAGCGATCATCAGACGGCTTCTATCACGGTTTGACGTGTAGCCCGATTTTTCCGTTCCCCGCGTTGCACGTAGATTAGCTCGGTACGGTGTGTGACGTACTCTGCGCTGGGTGGTGGTCGTGCCATCCTCGACACTTGCATTCATGTGTCACCTTGACCATTTCCGTGCACATTCCATAACCGGTGCCGGTTCTTGTGCGATTTTCTGCGATGAGTTTATCTTGATGAACCATCGCGAGTTGATGAGATCGGGTAAAGTAAAGTTGCTTTCATGAAAAGCCAATGCAACAATGGAATGCAACTAGAAGAGGAGACTTTTTTTATCTTATTGGCACTTTAAAGCTTCTTCGAAAACAAATGATTGGAGAAGATGTTAAAATTTTCTTGTTACGTTTTCAAGCTGAAACAATTAATACACAACTGCTACAAGCTCTAACTAAACTTAAATCTTCTTTTGCACCAGGACCAGCTGGAATACCATCCTGTGTCCTAAAGAAATGTAGTGCCTTTTTTGTCCCAATTTTGCTTCGTCTGTTCTCAACATCGTTTCGTGAGGGTAGTTTTCCATCTATTTGGAAAACTTCCTGGATATGTTCTATTTTTTAAAAGGGAGATCGTTCACTCGCGTCCAATTTTCGTGGTGCTGCAATGCTTTTGTGCTATGTCAAAACTCTGTGAATCCATCGTCCAATCGTATATCCTTCCTATAGTGACTAAGTACATTTCTCCTCACCAGCATGGCTTTATGCCTAAACGTTCTACTTCGACAAATCTTATGTGTTTTGTATCTGTTGTGATGTCCAACATCGTCCGTAAACGTCAAGTAGATGTAATTTATACCGATTTTAAAGCAGCCTTCGATAGTTTTCCCCATATTCTACTTTTTGCAAAACTCTGGAAACTTGGATTTGGAAGTCCAATTCTATCTTGGTGGGGATCCTTTCTCTCAAATCGATCCTATTCAGTTAGATTGGACAATTCTCTTCGTCATTTGTCTAGTCATGGCTTGTCTAGTGCCCCTCAGGCAAGTGCATTTAGTCCTATACTTTTCTCCATTTTTATACAGTCGTACCAATGTTCTCCCAATTGATGGATCTCCTTTATGCTGGCGATATAAAAATCTTTCTTCCCGTGTCCTCGTCCACTGACTGTCGATGTCTCTAGAGTTTTGTGAACATTTTTACTCTCTAGTTTAATTAATTAATTATTCTTAATTATATTTGCTGGGTTTAATAGATATTGAATCCCGCCATTTCCTTCCCTTCTATCTTCCTTACCACTGTATGTACCCTATCGCAGACTCCGCAACAGGTCTCCCATCTATATCCCAACCCACCGTTCGGTTTTTGGCCAGAATGATCCCTGGTTAAGAGCATGCGCTTCTTTTAACAGAGACCATCACCTGTTCGATTCCAACGTTCTCATTTCCCACTTCCGCAGTCGCCAAGTGAAATAATTCCACATTTTCCTCATAACCAATCTTGGTTTCTCTTGCAACATCTTCCATATCCTAACTTCCTTCTTCCCTAGTTTTTAAGAAACCATTGTGAAACCCATGCGGCAGACAATTTGACGAATAAGTAATAATAATAATACATATATGTTCAAAAAAGTGTTCAAAAACATTCCGGACCTTTAAACTGAACTAGGAAAGTAAAGTCCGGTTTAAAAAACAAAATCAGTTCTAGTAACATAGATTTACATATCACCTTACTTTATCTACCACGCTTTTTCCACACCAGAAATCGACCAGTTCCCTTAAAACCGTCCACAATGAATCCAAATTCCAATTTGTGGGTCAACTGAACAGCTCAATAATTTCTTCCCTTTATCTTTCTTTCCATCCCTTCTTCCCCAGGTAAGCACCCACGTTTCATCTTCCCGTTTATCGATGTCGTATATTGCGGTGGTACGGGCTCACCGGAACGCATAAGTGCAACATAACTCCCCGACCTGCCAAAGTGCAACGGTACCTTAACGGATTTTGCTTGTCCGCGAGTGAGTCATCCCATTAAAACCCCCCGCTCGAGCGCGCACGTGACGCTAGGTAGGTGAACGAACAAAAACAACGAAAAACCTACAACGACAGATAACAGGCCAACCCAGATGAACCAACCCTCCACCTCACTGAAGGATATGCGCGGATATGAGCAGATGCGAGCGCGGTAACATTATCCTCGCCCACCGAACCCGCGCACTGATCCGTTTGATGCTACCAAATCCTTTGCGAAAACTCACCAAAAGGCAACGCAACAAAAGTATCGCAACAAAACAAACGTGCGAAGTGCTTTTCGTTGTGCGACCCGGTCGATCGTCAAGCTATTTTCCATTTCCGCACATACATTTTTGTTGCTGTTGGTGTGTTGGTTCCGTCGTGTAT
The DNA here is from genome assembly GCF_943734845.2 of Anopheles funestus. Lineage (NCBI taxonomy): Eukaryota > Metazoa > Arthropoda > Insecta > Diptera > Culicidae > Anopheles > Anopheles funestus. Next base: position 36,945,845 of record NC_064598.1, on the reverse strand, counting down.
CGATCGGGACGGCAGTAACAAACCTTTGTGCGAGAAGATGCCTACTCACTGGGTACTGATCGTTGTTTGGTTTTGCCAGGTTTTTTTTTTTATCAACAACTTTCAGCAATTTCGCCATGTTGTTTTGTTTCCGCTATTTATGCGAAGTGTTAAAACTGCGATAAAGATTGGCCGGGTAGAGTGAATCCTGCCTACGCGGCAGAGTGACGCATGCAGTGCTACGCGATTCTAGGGTGTGTAAACAACAAGGGTAAAAGAATTTAGCGAACATAACCTCGTATTACGTAATTTATATATCGCACCTAGAGTGCGCGTCGTCCTGTGTACACACCTTGGCCCATGCAAAATACGATTCTATCCCCAGTTTGTTGTAATTTTAGGGCCCTGGTTTTACCGATTGCCAGATGTTGTTCCACTTGCGTAATGCCGGCGCGGAACGATTTACACGTCAGGATAAGCGACGAACCTCTCCACGTGGTTACGTGTTGTTTCGGTTCAATTTCTAAAGCTTCCGGAGCAGCTAAAATTTATTTGATACCGGGCTGTGCATTATCCAACTGGTCGAAGCCTCACCCAGCGGTAGCCACACCAAATGGCGCTTTGTTTTGGGGCGGCTACGAGAAAAAACAAAAGCAAAAACCACACGAACCCCGTGAGAAGGAACCGAAACGGCGGGTTGTTCGCGTTCCATCGGGAATGTAATTTTCGTATCTTGTTAACCTCTCAGTGTGTCGGCGTTCGCCATAGTGCGAAGGGTAGGTGCCACCGGGAAGGGCAGTTACTAAAGGGGTATCGCTGCAACAAAAACATCCTCTCCCCGGCACTACCGACTCGGAACTGCGTCCCAAAGAATGCAGAACCGTGAAGATGCAGCCGGTCAGTAACGAATGTTACTGCCTGCGACCGTGAGGAAACGGGTCCGGCATGGTACACGGTCTAGGTGGTAATTATTTGCAATTTAAGAAGCTCAGCAACAGCACAAACACAAAGAAAAACACTCTGTCCGTGTTGGGGGTTGGGGGGCGGGGGGTGGAGGAAAGGAAAAGGGCGCACCAGGAAGGTGAAGTTTTGTTCCTCGTTCGCATAAAGGATTGCTTTCGCGCTAACTGGTTTTCCCGGCGGGTGCCAGGAAGGGGAGGGGTAGCCGGCCGGTATATCGGAACCCGGCAGCGGTGAGGTAGGCAGCAAACGAAGCAAATCGTGACGGACTGGTGAATGACTGGTTCGGGCAGACTGATCGTGCGAAATGTTCTTGAGTGTGGGGTGATTTTTCTTTTCTTTTGGTTGTTTTATGTATTTTTTTTTTGCTTTTGCTTCCGAAACCCATGCTGGCGTTTGGTACTAGTTGCACAGAATGGAAGAAATTCTTTAATGGATTTTTTTTCCGGCTTAGAAATGTATCTGTTTTAAAGCGATCAACTATCTGCTTTATAATTTTGAAAACTATCTAACACTCATTTACCAAAAAGAAAAAAAAAACGACCAAACGCACAACTTCCCGTTTTCCAATAGCGAAATGTCAAGCGATACGGATATCATCATCAACCTGAGTGATGATAGCGGATCGATTACACCACGGACAGAGATTGATCGCGTGATGCGACTATGCCACCATGGAAGGAGGAATAACCAAAGCTATCGCACACCATTAACCCATCTGGTCAATCTACCGGACGATCCAGACCGGAGCTAGTTAGGTTAGAAATTAACAAAATGATCACATTATTTTAAGACCCGCGTTGCGAAGCATGATGATGTCACTAGAGCAAAGGATGAAATTAATTCATCGCCTGGAACATAGATCACGTCCAGTGAGAAAGCATTTTTAACTTTCAACAAAACGATTAATTCCATCAAATGTGCTCTCTCCTTCCTTCCTTCACGGTTTCGTTTGTTTTGATACCATCAGCCATTCCAAAAAGGGGTTTGTTGCGTTTGAAAGGATTTCAAAATTTTGAACAAAACCATTTTAAGTAATATTAATACATTTTCTACTTCGAAAACAAAAACCCCAAAAACACACCATGCGGTCCAAAATATCAAAGCTTATATTAACGGATCCCTTCCACAAAGCATCAGCGGTGTTTTTCCTTACAGTAATTAATCTACACCATCGCCTACATCGCCTTTTGGCGGTGAACCAGCCACCTCCGCAGTCGTTATTTTGTCAGCGAAACCTGCTCACGATAAATTTTAATCTGTATCTAATCTAATCCGATCGTCGAACCCGGCGTTCGTCGCTTGATCGCCTGCGCAGCTCTTTCACCATTTCGGAATGTTCCAATTGGTCATTCGTTTTCGGCGGTGGCCGGAAAAAACTCCCTCCCGGAACATAACAACATGTAAAGGACGTTCTCGTACGCAACACCTTTTTTTTTTATTCGTTTCTGGTGGTCTCCTTCGGGAGGGTGCGTGCAGCATATTTCGCTCATGCGCCTAACGAAACAAAACAAAACCAAAACAAAAAAAAACCCCGAGAAGAACATTGTGCATTTCGGTCCACAAAACACGGATAGGTTGCAGTGCAGAATAAACACGCTACCTACAGCACAGCCGAAACACAGATAAGAACGTCCTGGTGCCGCGGTTCGCTTCTCGTTTAACACGCCACACCAAAATGGTGATGAAGACTCCCGGGGGCGGATTGGGGCTGGTGTTGATTTTACAGCATCACAACAGATGTAGCTGTTTGTAGCGGATAGCTTCCGACTGCATCGGCAGCAAAGAAGGTAGCATAATAATTCAACATTTTCCACGTACCGAATTTCGGTCCCTTGTCAGCCGCACGATTTTGGAATTATACTTTTTTTTTGTATTTCGAGGATTGTAGCGAAGATCTGCTTGCAATTAAAATAAATGTGATATCAAATCAGATTGCAGGTACGGGAAAGATCCAGATAAGTGATGGAGTGTAGAAGAGAAAGGTTGTGTCGGTTTAAATTTGAATAATATAAAAAAAACTTGGCAAACAAACAAACAAAAAAAAACGATCGCCGCTGAATCACGTCCTGACGAACGTCCTATCTTATTTCAAACCATCCAAAATGTAAGGTGCGAAAGGTGAGAATTTAAGATTTCGGGAAGAAAATGGAACGTCCGACGGTGATTTAATCTCGATACGGCTCATGATGATGATGATGATGATGATGATCGTTCTGCTCTGCTGGAGTGTTGATTTTACACATCGAAACCGACAACTTCGCAGATCGGGAATGGATCATGTAAGTAAGGTTCGGCCACCGGATAGCGGATCGTTGTCGACGACCATTTTGCATGCAGCAATTGCATGCGCCAGTGTGTGCACCCCTGGGGGAAAATGGCTACCGCGCTACACATGCAGGGAGCAAACTGTGAGGGATAATGAGAAGTTGTGTTCCTTACAACCGGGGCCCACGAACGGTGGAAGGTACAGATGGGAGTGCACGATAAGAAAAGGCTAAAGATAATGCAGAATAACGCACATAACCAGTGTGTATTATGCAAAACAACAAACGGGCACGTTGATCGTACGCGCGTGCTTGTTTACGGCGATTCCCAGCGCTGTAATCGCGGTTGTAATCATTCGTTCCGAAAAATAAAATTTCTATAAAAAAAATTAACTCACCCTTAAGGATACAGAGTCGGGGAGGAAAAGGGCGAGTGTGTCTAGAAAGGAAGTGAAAAAAGGATGCAGCAAAACTCATCGTACGAAATTTGCATGACGAACAGCGATAATAGTCTGGCTGGATGGAATTAGTATGCTACTCGACGAATCGGCTGCAGGCTAAGCAATATTGCGTACCTCATTGGTGATTTAATGGTTTAATAATGGTTTGCTCACCGTACCGCTGGTTTGCGCCAAAAACCTAACACGTGCGCACTACTGATATTGATTCTAACCGTTCTTTTACAGCTGGAAACGCCAATTTCAATACCGCCGCACTAATTGTGCGCTTCCGCTTTATCGAGCAGCGAAAAAAGGAGACGAACAAAAAAAAAGATCAAATAATTATTAGACATGAGAATAAGAATTCTTTTTAGTGAATCAACTCAGAGTGAATGAGTCGTTATTAGGGGACAGCTCTTTTAACGACTCGTTTCGAAGTCAGAAAAACATTAAATTTTCAAATTATTAGAATTCTTTTATTTTTTATAATTTTTATATTATTTTTTGTATTTAAAGCATTGTTTGAGTGAAAAGAAACTTATTTCAACCAATTGACATTAAACTAAATCAATTTTTAAAATTTTCCAAAAATTACTCAAAAAAGCTAATGTTAGAGCCTTATAAAATTTTCAAATTTTTAGATTTTTTTTATTTTTTAATAATTTTTTACTCTCTTCTTTATTTAAAGCATTATTCGAATGAAAAGAATCATCAGAAATCAGAAATTGGCATTAAAATAAATGAATTTAGCCTTATGAAATTTTCAAATTTTTAGATTTTTTTTTATTATTCTTCTTATTACTTCAAGCACTATTTGAGTGAAAAGAAACTTATTGCAACCAATTGGCATTAAAATAAATCAATTTATAAAATTTTGCTAAATTTCCCAAAAAAAAAGGTAAGGCCGTAGCCTTAGGAAATTTTCAAATTTATAGAATTTTTGGGGAAGATATTTTTGTAGGCCTTAACTGAGAATCCTCTGGGCCCCTAGAACTCTTCGGGAACGGGAAACGGGATTGGAATAGGATATTAATTTAATTATCATCCCGATCCGGTGCCCAACTACCACCAGTACCAGTACGGTTTTAATCTCCTGCTTGTAATTATTTAAATGGTGCTTGGATGGTGTGGCGCAATTTCGACCATTCAATGCCTAATCTATGCTTCAGCATGATCGTACCAACTCACTTCTCGATCGTTTGCTCTCCTCCACCTCTCTGTCTTTCCAATCTGTGGTAATACCAACGCACAGGCGCTCTGTAAGTGCCGTGGTAATTGAAAATTGATTACTGTCAGGGTCCGTGCAAAAGAATTTCGCCATTTTCGCCCTCTTAACCTCGCGCGCACACGAAAAGGCTCCCCGGCATAAACACACCTGAATTCTTTCTAAATATTACTATCCCAAAACGATTCCAAAAAAGACGATGCCGCGGAAACGACAGGGAAACGAAGCAGGGATCGCAATTGGGCAACCCGCGGCAGTGTGTACTGTACTGGAGTCCTCCATAGTTCGATCGGCACGAACGTCGTCATTGACGTGCTTCCAAAAATTATACCTTGTGCTTTAATGGTTTTTTTTTTACTTTGGCTTTTTTTGTTTGCTCCACAACAAGCTGAACAAATCGGGTTAGGATTAGTGACTCCTTTGCGGTGTGTTTGTATGTTTCAGTATTTTTTTTTTGTGTGTGTGTACCTCTTTCCTCCCTAGCGCTGGAAGCGCTGGAAGATAAATTATCAAAATTGCTCAGTAAATAACGATTACGCGGGGGATCCAAGGGATTTGTACTGAGGGCACCGAAAACAACAAGCGAGGAACACGTTAGGAAGGAATCGAAGCCAATGCTGTCCGTATATACAGTTCGGCGTTAGCTAACGGAGTTCGGGTCGGGCTAGCGGCACCGGATAAATTAACGATACGCGATGTGCGCCTTTAACGTTTCACACTTCCTACGGATCAGAGCGCTAAGGTTGCGCTTTAGTGAGCTGTAGATGGCTGTGGGAACCGTTTTCTACTCGAGCTTTACCGTAGCAACGATTCAGCTGGTGTGAATGGATGGTGGAGAATGAGGATTCAAAAAATGGAGACGATTTTCCCAATTTTACACCAAAACCATCAATCCAAAATTCCTAACGGTAATAGAACAAATAATGAAATAAGTGTTTTATTTTATACTCTGCAACACAATATTTGAACAAGCATTAAACCGTACCACTGTAAGTGTTGCGTAAAATACAACTTAATGTGCAATATCCGCGAAAGGAATAGAATCAAAATAACAAAAATAACCCATCTGTTCCTTCTTAATCCTTTTCAGTTCGTCACAATTGCGACTACTGGTAGTACGATTATTAGTACTTCTTCACAATTGTTCTGAACTCCACCTCACATGAAACTGCTAGAACCGTTGTAGAGCTTCGCTATTTATGTAAAGATATGATTGAAATACTAGCCAGAACCGGATGGTATTGAGCTGCCCAGGTGTTATATTTGGTAGCGGCTCCGTTCTTTACACAGCAGGTTCAGATATCAAATCCCATCCGGACCGTTCAAGGATAGGTAATTTTATCTCTCTCTCTCTCTCTCTCTTACGCTAAAAGAGAGAGGCTTATCTATCATTAAGCTCTCTTATAATGCTCTGATAACGGTTATGAAATGACGCTTTTCACAGAAGGTATCCTGGACTTTCAAAACCTGCGTTTGAAAGTATACGAAAGTATAGCAAATTCGAGTTTCTTCCCGTATTAAAGATGTAACTGTCATAAGTAAGAATTCATGAAGATCATATGGACATCTTTTTCTCATTATATCCTCAAGATTCAACAAAGATTCAGTGATAATAAGGCGTGAAACTAATCAATATTTCCACTACTAACAAGAAATCAAACGAGTCTGGTTTCGAAAATCATTGCACCAATAACTCACTGCTTTGCTGTCGTTCATGTGTTGACGTGTCGCAAAAAGAATTATACAACAAAAAAACCACAACAATGTATCGAACCAATTCTCACCAAACGGACAACGTCGTCATCATTATCATCATCATCATTTCGTTTTGCCAATACGAACTCCGAACCGAATGGGAACCCGCTTCGCTCTAAGTGAAAATCTATAATTTCGTTAAAAAGTAATTTTTCTTCTCTTGCGTTTTCGATCACTTTGGACGACCCGTGGTGCATGATCTGGCATTCGGAGGGCCGGGGGAGACAGCTGGACAGGTGATGGTTTTAGTGCACTCGGTGCAGATGGAAAGAGAAAGAAGATGAAGAAGGGGAGGGGCGATACACACGGGGTCAGCATGAGAGTGGAGACCTTCCCTTCTCCACCAAACCCCCGCGATTGTCCGTGAATTTCCCCGCGGTCTCCGGGGGCATGGTAAAACGTTCGGTTTTGCGCGGCATTTGCCCGATGGCCAAAATGTGTATGATTATCATAATTGCTGCGCGTCCGCGCGTCCGCGTGTGGCTTGCCGAAATTCGATACGCTTGATTGGTTTAATAGATTTTTAGACGGGTGAAATTCTGTGTCTGTGACGTTACAGTGGAATGGGAATGCTGTTTGGTTGCTGTTAACGCACCACGAGTGGGTTTTTTTGCCACGGGTGTAAGAATTGGCAAATTTTGCCAACCTTTTGGAGTGCGAGCAAAGACTTCCCTAACTAACGGGGCTGTTGCCTATTCGAAAGTGGGGGTAACATTTCACCCAGTGGTTTGGGAAATGTCAGTGGAAGAGCAAAATGGTTCATTTCATTCGTTGTTTGCAAGAAAAAAAAACACACACAAACACCAAATAGTTGTAGTGTAATTGCTCATACATCAGAGCCTACCCTTGTGTTTAATCGAATTTCTACTAGATGGCGCTATCTGTTAGTATCGATCAAAGTTAGTACTAGTGTGTAATTAGAAACGTTTGCCATAATTGGTACAAAGCGCTAACGTTAAGCTTAAAAAAAACTTCTACTTTTAGCCATATTCCATCAACCTGATTTGCTACACTTCCAATACGAACCTACGAGGATTGCCTCTTATCGCCACCCTTGCACTTTCGAGATGCAGGATCGTGCAATCGCGAACACATAAAACTACGCGGCTAATTAAGCTCTGTCTAACATTCAAACGGGCACCTTCAACGACTACGTTCCCAGAAACACTGCCTGGCACTAGTGCGGTATTTCTGCTGCCTATCTCACGAAGGTTACTGAACCTGCTGTGCCCGTGATGTGTGCATTCCATCGGCGTGCACAATTGCATTCGCTTCGGCCGCAGTGATGTGCCATTGCTTCCCGCAACATCGATCGGATTTCAGCAATGAGTGATCGGGTCTGGATGGACAAGGGAATGCCAAATCGTGATCATTCGGAAGTGACCATTTAAATCCTTCCCTGCCCCGGTGGCGGGGATAAGGTGGCGAAAGATGATCATCACCCGGTGCCGGGATTGATCCCATCGTGCCAACGAACGCTTGCGATCGCATTCACCCAGGGATGGGTCGGTAGTCTGTAAATTAGAGCACGACCACCGCCCGGTTCGGTCGACGCCAGCATCGTCCACCGGGGGAAATCCGCTGGATGGAAAGGAAGCCCGAACTCCCAACAGAAACCGTCTATAATTCATCGCTCTTTAAAGACAGTCTTTACCGGTTTTCATCGCACTCGAGGGTAAGACCGCGGGCCGTTCGATGGTTTTTTGTTTGTGTCTCAGGGTGAAGGGCGCACCAAAGCTCGGTCGCGTCTAGTTAGGGTTCGTCGCCACCGACCGTGCTCGGCAGCGCACGAACTTTACACGCCCCCACGACGGACGGGTCGTGGGCACGCGCTTCTATTACGCCGCCGTGTGGCGCACTCTGCCGTTTCTGCGTCAGCAAAATCCTTACCCCTTTTGGCTTTGAAATCGAACTCCTGCTTGGGAGGATTTCTTTTTGTCTCTCACTCTCTCTCCGCTCCATCGCGGTACATTCTGGTAACTAATAAATCATTCTACTGCGGTACGCTGGTAGTAGTCGACAGGGCGGAAAACAGGATGTGAGGTGGTTGGGAATAGGGCTCCCATCACGACAACCGCTGAAAGGCTGAGTGGAGGATGTGACCTGGGGGTGAAGCTAATGCGAAACCACCGGTACGGAACCTCCCATGCGGCCATCGTTAGGCCATCATCGGTGGGCGACTTTGGTTACGGATTTTGCCACAAATCCTCCTGAGAATTCCTCTGACAGGGTTGGAGGGAACAGCAAGAGGTCAGAGCCCAATCCGGCAGTCCTAGAACAGTGCAGCCCCCGAACGGTTCGGATCGTGAGTTCCAAACGAGTCCAACCAAATATAACTCCCGCTCTCAATGTACACCCCTCCAACCTAAAAAGGGGATGGAAAGTTAGCACTGGACATGGAAAGCTTTCCAATGGTTTTGTGTTCCTCTACGTCCCAACCTGTGTGTGCAGAGTTAATTTGAATAAAACTCATCCGAACCCTAGGGTTGACCTCACCGGGTCGCCGAGTGGTCTTCGGGGGCGGACAGCATCATTGCCTCTCCGGCAATCTAACATCCAATTAAGCCCATTAAGTAAAGACACTTTTGCCATTTTTTTTTGCACAGATTTTCCACCATGTGGAATGGATGGAAGCGGTGCTAGTGCTACTGCTAGACAGCGCCCTGTAGCGGGTGTAAAAAAAAGCAACCCACGAAGAATAGAGATCGTGAAAATGCAGTACAATCCCGTTTAACCTCGAATGTCAAGAAAGCACAACAAGTAAGGTTCAATAGTGTTACACGCGTGAAGCCCAACAAGATTGTCCAGTTCGTTGAGTTACGCTTGGGAGATAGGCATCCGAATTAAGTCTGCTAACAGGTAAAAGATTTCATTGAAAGTAACGTTCCCAACTGTATCCAGTATAATTTACGATAAAATCCATTTTGAATTATTTGTCCTAAACACAGATAAATGATTAGTTCACAGATGACGAAGATTTTCCCTTGAAAGCGTTCATGATGAATGCAAAACTCGTTCATATAACACGTATTTAAGATTGTTAATTTCCACAAGTCACTGCTCCATTGCTAGAAAGCTCTCACGCATTTCTTGTAGCAATTTTTCCCCTTCATTGTAACGATTGTTGGCAACATTTTTGCAGAATACGCAACTTCCCCATCATGATACAGAAACCTGTCGGAAAATCATACGTTACCCGTTGGACCGATATTGATGATCGAGTTAAAAAAAAATATGTTCCATTCCACGCTCCTTGCCCGAAGGTCCCTTTTAGGGTACGGAAATCATCCCACGCGCGGACAGAATTTGCATACGTAGATCGAGGTTGGGGGGGGGGGTTTCGTTGCAATAAGCACCCTCTAAACTGGCAGCCCTAATGCGGTTCGGAACTCGTTTGATTGACCACGGGCACCACAGGGCAGTGGTACGCATGATAAATGAATTACATCGCTGAGCTGACCTCGCACAAGCGATCACTTTCTGGACGGCGGCTCGGGCCGTCCCTGCTCGGTGCGTCCGGGTCCGTCTGTCAAAACGGTATTAAAAATGTGCTCGCCTCATCGTCGTCGCGATTTGTTGATCGCCCGGTGAAGATTACCACGGTAATGGATGTTGAGTTGAGTTGAGGTTGGTCCGTAGCTACTTTGTAGCAAATTCTTCTGCACCGTATTAGGCCACAGTTCACCATACTTTGGTGCTTTGCAGCAAAACAAATGTCACCCAGTTGGGCAGACGTGAACTTCCTGAACTGTGTATGTTCTCCTTTTTTCGAAGCTTATCCCTTATCATTTGCTAACGGACGTACGAGGGAATGTGCAAGGGAAGTAAAACGCACAGTTAACGTCACAATTCGTTCGACGTGACATACATGAAATTTGTTCCCACAGCACGGTTCCTATGCTGTGACAGGGCAACCGGCAAACCGATCAACTAAAGCTTAAAGCTTAATTACCACCCAGCGCTCAAGCGCGCTCAGGCACCAGAATGCTTCCAATTTTTTAATTGCCCCCTCTCAGCTCACACTCTCTCGGGTAATCGTGCGTCACCAGCAGGAAAAGCCGGCAGCAAAACCCGCACACAACACATTAGGGTTGGACGACAAGTTCGGTTGTAGCAAACCACCAGGTGAACCACCATCGTCGTCGTCTTCATCATCGCGATCGTCATCATCATTTTCATCTGGCGGTAAGATGAGAAGGAACCCTTGGGAACTATTAATGCACTAATGATTTTGGGAAACGTTCGCTGCTCCCAGATGTGGGGCCTCGACTGCGGTCGACTCAACCAAACCTTACGTCAAAGTGTGTCACTTGATCAGAGCGCATCCTCAATTTAACTTCTCAAAAGACCAACCTGTACGGAGTAGTAGTGCGCATTGATGGCATCCGCATAGTCTCGTTTCTCACATACAACACTAGCCTAGTCTATCGTTCATCGAGCCAAAACGGCTTTTATTGTTAATTTTTAGTATTAATTTTTGTATTAGTTCTAAGTTTATAATTAGGATCATTGTTTAGCCTAAATGGCAGATATATGTATTTATAATAAAAACATAAAAACATAAAACATAAAACAGACATTACTGACCAGTGCGCGTAAAATAAGGAAAGAAAAAATGGTTCAATTAATGGTACATTAATAGATTAATTTGAAACCGGTCTCTTCTTTCCAACGGTGTCTGTTTTGCAGTTGTTTTCCGTTTGTTTTTTTTTCTCCACCCGGTTCATTTTTGTTATTCTCTACCGCTTCCACCACTGATTCTGACGCAATGATGGCAAAAGCATCTTTAATAGTTATCCGAATAGTTCGATTCCTTTGGCTCACCCACTACGATGTATGGTGCTTTTGTTGGTGCTTTTGCTTTCGGTTCAATTGTGGCGCACCTTCAATCGACCACTAGCGGCCGCCGGTGTTAATGTTTGCGTTTCATTAAGACACACTTATGTATACCGCTGGCAGCGCCTAAGCGTTTGCATTTTTTCGGTTAGCGCGTAAGCGTTCCCAATCGTACATGATATGCTGCGTTCCACCGAAAGGGATGGCAGCTTCGATAAGGGGGAAGGAGGGAGGGGGGGGGAGAACGGGAGGCATTGAGGGAAGAAAAATGTAGCGTTTCTCTTCCTAAGCGATCGACATTGTGGGTACGTTTCAATCGGAACATCACAGCAGGTCAATCCAATAGCAGAGAACCAAGTTTAAAACGAGAAAGACTTGAATGCCTCATCAAGCAGGGTAACCTTGAGCGGTCAGTGAGGAACAGATTTTCACTGGTTGTATTTTTTTTTTGGTTTGCTTTTTGTGTTTAGAGTTTTCATTTGCGAGAGGGCGGAAATTTAGATTGCAAACGGCCGAGCTCAGTTTTCCACGATGCCACCTTTCTCATGGCAACGTTTTTTTTCTTACTTCGTTTTTCCTTTTCGGTGCCCAAGTGAAAAGCTCGTTTCCGGGAGAAAGTGTACTTTCCTCATTGAAGTACACACAAAAAAAAACCGGAAAAAATAAGAAACAAATATTTTGCACCAGTAATTATACGTCGGCAAGAGTGCACTATTCGGTGCATTTTGTTTTTTTGCTCCACCGATCAGGCACAAACAACATGCACATTAGATGTGGCCACTCGCGGCCATAACACTCGTAAGCATCTAGCACTTGTTTGATTAATCTATGCCCTTTGACAAGTGTTTTCGTTTCTTCCCCGCGGGGGCCTTTTATGTCAAAGTAGCTCGCGAAGAAAGCGATAGAAATGGTGTGTAGTGTTCCGCGTTTTAACCCATCTGACCCCTCCGGGGTATGTGCTGACATTTTTCTTTGCTGTTTTACAACAGCACCGTGCGCACATACATAATATATATGCACGGTAACACACAGTTCATCCCCATGATCTATGCGATAAGCGCCATTCAACCGTAGAAAAGTCCCCTAAAGAACCATAGAGTGCGGTGCTGCAGCAGTCAGAGACCATCCCTTTTGTGCCTTTTGTGCCAACTGCATTAGCACCGTTTGTCGGACAAATGAATTGGCCCGTTTGCGGTGGACGGTGGAAATGTCGACAGCAGCGGACTTCCTTTGGCACTGGAACCGTAACGCAAAACTATGCTAATTACTGTGTGTGTTTGCGTTCGCTGCTGGCCACCGGATTGTGGTAGCTAACTAGGATGCTGCTGCCTAGACCCGGTGTGGTGCCCTACAGCTTCACCGTGGTGCATTTCATTGGATTGCGGAAAAAAAAAATCCCCAACCTCGGAAATGATGATGTGTTTATTTTGCTCCGTATGCTCGATGGTCTGCCTGTAGGGTGTGTATGATGGTATAATTAAGCTTAACTTCTAGCAGGAAAAATAGATAGGTTTGAAGTGAGTGAATAGAATGGAAAGCTGCTGGTCGTGCGGGAAAAATGCATTACAGGAAAATTCATTCCATTCTACCAACTGTTTGGCTTTCATCTCGCATAACCATGATGCTTCGAAGGGCATTTTCCAAGCCACCTTCCTTGCATGTCCCATTAACCATCATCCAAGTGCCATGTCGAAGAAGGGTAATGGCTTGTATGTTTAAATTCTTTTGCCCCTCTTTCGTTACATGACGCTTGTCGGACAAAGTTTTGTGTTTGTACTTTCCCGTACGGCTAATAGATTGCTACATTCAGGCTAACGATGACGTGAGCTGGCAATTAAATTTGAAGTGATTTATTGACCATTTGATTCGCTGCGCACATTAATTAAAAAGCCTTTTTCCCTCCCGTTTGGTTTGGCAAAGTTTTCTAACAAACCGCGAGCGAAAGGAGCTTAATTTCCCCCGAACGGTGGACGGTCGTTTTCCTGCTTTCCGAAGCAGCAGCGGCAGCAGCAAAAAACCCTCCCCGATCGTTTAGTTTTGCTTTTGTTTGTTGTACGTGAAATCGTGAAAATAATTGCTTTCTACAGCAACAACAAAAAGTCCCTTTAAATGATCTCCTTGCCTGATTGCTTGCTTATTTGTACATCGATAATTTCTGCACATTTTTGCACAAATTAGACAAGCCAAAGCTATCGAGAGCAGCACTCGCGGAAGCGTTTCAGTTTCTTATACGTCGCGATAGCTTTTCTTGCACGCCGCCACCGTACCCTGACCGACCGTGACTCGGCGACTTGTGGGCTTCTTCACCCACGGCAAGCAATCATGCTGCGTAATCATTTCTATTTCATTTTCATGCTTCCATCCATCCCGATCTTCAGGTTCCCCTCCACTCCCTGTACAGCCGGTTTGGTTGTGTCGCGTCACACCGATTCCGAGTTCTACGGCCAACGGAACACCACGGCATTTTAAAAGCTTCTCAACCGTTCCCGCAAAAGGGATGCTTTGATGTTGGTTCTGGTTCGGTTTTCCACCCGCGGACCACTTAAACCGTTGTGTGGCAGCCTGCCCCATACGGAGGCTTCTAATTTTTGGTTGAGTGTTTAATCATTTTCTCAAGCGGCATTGGTTTGCGGCATACCAAAAAAAAAAACCAACGGATATGCGCACGGGATAAGACCACCATTTTTCGGTAATCGGCGGGGTTTTTTTTTTAATTTTTTCTTTGCTGTTTTGTTTTACGTTCGCTTTGCCGTGGAGTGAGCATATTTTGTAATTTGGAAGGAGCAGTGCGTCCTTCCAAACCGGTGGAGCATCTTTTTACGAGATTCAAGTATCGACACTTTAGGGCTCGCCTAGCATTAGGTTCGATTTCCTGTAATCGATACCCGGCCGGCGATGGTAGGAACCGAGCGAAGGGAGAAGAGATAGAAAGTGAAACCGCAAAACCTATGATTAGGCAGATTCTATTTTCATAGAATTAAATGAACATGAATAATGTAGCACCATTTGGTTTGCTATTTGAGCATTAAAATATAAAAGGAAAATTTTTAATTTTATAAGCTAAATTAAACAAAAAAAATTTAAAGGTTTCTCGCTTCTTGCACTGTTGAAGTCTTTCTATTTTAATTTAATATTTCCTTCGCTTATATGTTTTTTTTCTGCCTAAATATATGATGGGTTGTTACTAGAGTAATATTTTTCAAGCTATACAACATTTTTTCACGATCAGCACCACTTCAATATGTCATAACTTCAGCAATATTTACAACAGCGTTAGATTAGCTTCACAAATGCGCCACAAACCCCCTAACGAGGGCAGGAATCTTTCTTCCATCGCTCTACCGTACAACATTACGATGGTGAAAAAGGAAGCATGTTGATGAATTTCATTCAACTTTCCCGTGACCTACCGCGCGACGATGATGGACAAATGAACCACCGTTCCTGGTGGGAGCATAACTTACCGCTCGCAGCGCCTGCAAGGCGATTGGCAAACAGCGGACACGGACTTCGAACATGTTGGAACCGAAAGAAAACCCTAACAAAACCAAGATTGTTCTGTGTGCATGCGGGAACGATCGGCAAAGAAAAAAAAAGTGGATTGGAAGAGCAACGGTGAAGAGATTCCATCTGTTGCGGTTAGTGCAATTCATCGTCATCCGGACGGATGCATCCTCATCCAGCAATCATCCGTTTTGCGCTTCCCTATCGGGAATGGGATTCTTACCCTTACGGACCTCCGACAAAAGGGAAGCCAACGAGGGAAAGCGCGTGGAGGTTCGATCGTATTACCAGTGCACAAAACCACGACGGTGCGGTCCCGGTGCCTGTTCTAAGGATGAGCTTCCAACCGATCGGCACGGCTTTGGCTCGCGGTTTTTGGCCACTTCCATATCCCATTTTTATTGTTTTTTTTGTGTGTGTGCTGCAAAGCGTCGTTTGCACGCTTCAACACGCGTCCACCACCACCCGAAGGGGGGGGGGGGGGTGGAATTTCTTTTCATTTACTGTTCGGGGCTTCCACGGGTGCGATGATCCTTTCGCGCACATGTGGCTTTATTAGAGATGAAAGTACCCCGGGTGTGGTGCATTGGGGCGTACGGCCGGTATTGTGCTTGGTTGCTGGCGGGAAAAGTGTAATTACATCGGTAGGTCTTAAAGGTAGTTCTGAAGAAAAAGGTAACGACACTAACAACAACAAAAAACCCCAGCTAAAGTTGGGTTGCTTGACGCCACCGAAGATGCCGATGTGCAATGTGCGCGGCCATCGCCATTCGGTACGAAAGATGAAGGAACAAAAGTGAACTGTTTATAACCTCGAGCCGGTTAATACAAACCCTCATTCCTATCGGTATTGATGTTCCGTGAGAGTTTTTTTTTTCATTCGCCAGATCTCGAAAAATGGTTTATGATTGTTGCACGATTTTGTAGATCGTATGCGACGAAGCACAAAAATCGGTCCCGGTTTTTTAAGCTTTCGAGTAGAATAAAACACACCTTTCACTACCGCAGCATGGCTGTCGCTACAATTTGGTCGCAAATTAATTTAGTTTTGCAATCAGACAAAAAGGGACAGACGATCGGGTTGGAAGATCGATCGATTACGGACCGGGTGCGACAGTTACACCGACAGCACCGGTGTAAGACAAAGCGCTTTCAGGGTCGTTTGGTTGCTTAAATTGATTTCCACCCGTGGTACGATCCCAGTCACCTTCGGAACAGATCATCTCGGTTGTCCATTCGCGCTCGGGCGCACACACACACACGCACGTTATCAAAATTCCATTATCTAGTTCGGTTTCAGCTTTCCTGATGGCAGATGTGTGTGTGTGTGTGTGTATGTGCGTGATTGCACTCCAAGAATGGCAGATTAATTAGCAATGATTAGGATCATCGTTACCCCGGAAATCGTTGTTTCCACGCCCGTTCACCATTCGCTAAAGTCCTTACGGAGCGGCAGCATCTGCACCGAACCGAACTAATCTGTGCCGTTTGCCAATTTCGTTGCCCGTGCCCGTCAAGGGTATAGGGTTTTGAAAAATTGTTCCCAACCACAGCCAACGTCCGACATTATTTTTGCTGCCCCGCTTTACTACTTCGTGTGCTGCGGTCAGCAAGCGACGAACCGCGCCAAACCGTTACGGTGGAAATGATGAAACGTTCCGTCACCTTGGCCACTTGCAGAACATTTACTACGACCGATCTATCGGGGGGTTTTTTTTTTTGTTAATAACATACCGCCAACATTTCCTTCCACGCTTGTAGGATGTGTTTCTACGTGTGTGCGTTCGTGAAGCGTGAAAAACAAATCTCCATCCTTGTGTCCTTTTTGTCGATTAGATGCTTCAAGGTGGCCACACACACACACACATGTCTTATCTAGCGATACACACCAATGCGTGTTTGCAAGTCTTTTTTCTTTACCATCCACTCTCCCATCCCCACCCCATCTGTCCCCATCTTCACTACCCACAGTGGAAATTGATCATCCCCACAGAAGAAACCCGGTTGGTCGGAGTGTGCGGGTGGAATGTGGAAAAGTGTAAAAAATGACCCGTCTTAAAACTGAAAGCCACGTAAATGAGTCCAACTGGCCTGAACGATTTTGCCTGTTGATTCGTGCTGATGGTGGAAAATCGAGCACAGTGCGGAAAGGAAGAGAATTGCCAGGGGTTTTGAGGAAATAGCTGTACGTACACCGTACAAGCGAAACGGTGCGGCAAACATGATAGCAATCATAATAATTGATTACACGTATACCTCCTTCAATTTATTTATACAAAATCTTCCAAAACCAATCCACCCAGCGTGTGCGCACACTCGCACCGTGCAGTAGTGTGCACCAAGTATGTGTTGTCTGCATTAGGCGGTTATGGGTTCGCTTTTCGCTTCCACCCAAAGTTCCCGTCGTTTCTATTTTCTCTTCTACCGAAAAGTCCTAAATTTTTGCTTCGAACGTTTGTTCGGATGTTTTGTGTTTTTTTTTTTTGTTGTTTCTTTCTTTCTCTACTTTGCCTTTTTGGTGCTTGGTTTTTCTTTTGTTTTTTTTTTTTGGGGTACATGATGCTTTTGCAAATGCATGCTTGCGGAGTGTTTCTTCCGTCTGGTGCAGTTCGTCTGATTATTACTACCAGCTCCATTACACACTGATACGGGCAGTGCTCTCGATCTTTGAAACGAAAACTGTAATCGCAAAAGCCACACATTCGGGCACGATTCTTTTTTCGGGGTGAAGATATACTTTTTTGGTGTGCGTTTTTTGTTTCAGTTTGTTGCTTTCTTCTTCCCTGTACAACTCCGATAGAAGCTTGTCTGATCGTCGTACCGTTTGTGTATGTGTGTTTTTTTTGTTGCTTGTGTTATTTCAAGCATGTTTTACATATTCTGATGCCTAGAGCAAGGTCGTAACTCATTTTTGTTGTTGTTGTTGTTTTGGATGGGTGCACACCTTCGCACACAACAACAAAAGTGGGTTATCATACCGTATGCGCTCCATTTCTTTATCTTTTTTTCGCCAAACAAAAAAGTTTCCAAAAAAAGTTTTTTTTTTGTTTAAGTACAAAATAGTTACAGTTCAAAAACGAATTTTAGAAACAATTTAGCTAAATTGTGCACAGATGCAAAATACGGCACGTAAGACAAACTTCCACAAACCTTTCCCCCGTCAGTCAGCTGGCGGCGTTTTGTTCCGTTTGAATGAAACCGAAATTTTATAAACTGTGAAGCAATCAAAATTCTTCTGTGCGAGCGAAATTCTGTGCTACCGACTCGCACGAAAAACAAAAAAAAATATATGGAAGCACATTTCCATTACTGGAAGGGAAGGTTTTGTTCCCGTTTTCGGGGTTTCGCGAATGAGACTTGGCAACACTTCCGAGATCCCGCATACATACACTCATCATGCGACCGAAAAGGCACGTCAACTGTGTTGCTTGACGATAGGTAGAGCTGGGCGGAGGAGAAGGTGGAGGGGAAGGGCAAAATCAACATGATACCCTTCGTAGGACTGCACCTCACCGTTGGGATGAGTCGGACAGGTAGATATACACCCCGACCGTAAGAAGATACACAACCCCGCCACAACTGAGGGTGTCTTCTTCAACGATCGAACCGTAGGCTAAGGGGGGGAATGGGGATTTGGGAGGGCAAGCAAAGTGAGGATGCGGAATGCGATAGGATAGATAGGCGAGCGAGTAAGACAAAGACGGTGGCAACCGATTTCCGACAGGACGGGGTCGAATGTAACACAACAGAAAAGAGCGATTTCATTCCCATGTTCAATCGTTTGCTTGACTTGACTCGTTCATAAGGGATGGGAAAGAGAAAACTAAAGAGTAGAAGGGAGAGCAAGAAAGAAAGAAAGAGAGAGAAAGAAAGTGAGTAAGAGAGCAAGAAATGGGAAGGAAATATAACGGAAGATGGAGCGCGGGGAAAAGATGGAAAACAGGTGAGTAAGGGGATGATGATGGGCAATCTTGGCGACGGAAAGACAATTGCGAAGAAATACCTGAGCGAACGGAGACAGACAGACGGGGTTGCGCACCCCTAGATGATGCGATCACGAGATTTCTCTCGCGATCGTAGAAGATCGCGCCGCAACTCTCTCTCTCTCTCTCTCTCTCTCTCTCCTGCTAGCTCTCTTGTTCTCTGAAAAGCAGCACCTTCGAAGGAGAATGCGCGTTCGTAGCAATTTTCAGCGCGTACGCGCTCCCAGTTTAAGGTGAACCGCCGCGTGAACACGATCGTCATTGCCGGACGGTCCGGGTCGCGAGTTCGCGATCGAGACACGGACTCCAAAGTGCAGTGCCGGGTGTGTGTATGTGTGTAAATCTGCATCAATTCCACTGCTACAATGCACACCGAGCGGCGACATCGGCATCGGAACCGTGGTACGGTAACCGGCCATCAAACTACCGGCAGTACCGCGATGACGGCCACCGCCATCACAGCGCAACAGCAACCCGCCATCCATCCCACCGTCTGGGAGATTCTATCCGCCGAGCTGATCCTTTCGGTACCGTAATCGCGAGTTTCTCTTCGGGCCGCCATCCGCGGTCGCTAATTATACAGTGTGTGGTGAAGCGATGCTGCTAACTGATGCTGCTGCTGTTGCTCGTCCTTATCGTTGACTGGCACAGCGCAGCACAGCTTTCGAATGTGTGCATGTGTGTACGTGTATGAATGAGCTTGTGTTCGTGTGTGTGCGTGTGCGATTGATAAAGAAGAAAAAAAATGTTAATGTGCAACTAATGGGAGGTTTTTCTTGCATTCCCTTTTTTTTCTTTCTCTTCCTCCCATCCTATTCCCATCCCATCATCTGTACCCGGTAACCCCTGTGCGACCTGTAGAACGAACCGGAAGGTACGCCGGAACTGCCAGCGGCCAACAGGGCCCTCTTCCTGGAGAAGGTGCGCCAGTCAAATACCGCGTGCCAGAATGGTGACTTCAGTACCGCGGTCCAGCTGTACACGGATGCGCTCGGGCTGGACCCGGGCAACCACATCCTCTACAGCAACCGATCGGCGGCACGATTAAAACAGGGCCAGTTTGCGCTCGCCCTACAGGACGCAACGCGTGCCCGCGAGCTGTGTCCCCAGTGGCCGAAGGCGTATTTCCGGCAGGGTGTCGCGTTACAGTGCCTCGGCCGGTATGGGGAAGCGCTGGCAGCGTTCAGTGCCGGCCTTGCCCAAGATCCCAACAGCAAGCAGCTGCTGGCCGGGCTGGTGGAAGCCTCGATCAAGAGTCCGTTGCGGCACGCACTCGAACCAACGTTCCAGCAGCTGAAAGCGATGAAGCTCGATCAGTCACCGTTCGTGGTGATATCGGTGGTTGGGCAGGAGTTGCTCGGTGCCGGCCAGTACCATGCCGCCGTTACCGTGCTCGAGTCGGCGCTACGGATCGGGTCCTGTTCGCTCAAGCTGCGTGGTTCCGTCTTTTCGGCGCTAAGTTCCGCCCACTGGGCATTGAATCAGCTGGACAAAGCGATCGCTTACATGCAGCAGGATCTTGCGGTGGCCAAAAGTCTCGGTGATACGGCGGGTGAATGTCGGGCGCACGGGAACCTTGGTTCGGCTTACTTTAGCCAGGGTTCGTACAAGGAGGCATTAACGTCGCACCGCTACCAGCTAGTGTTGGCGATGAAGTGCAAAGATACGCAGGCGGCTGCGGCCGCTCTTACCTCGCTCGGTCACGTATATACGGCCATCGGTGATTACCCGAATGCGCTTGCCTCACACAAACAGTGCGTACAGTTGGTGAAACAGATGGGTGATCGGTTGCAGGAAGCGCGCGAAATCGGTAACGTCGGTGCAGTGTATTTGGCGATGGGTGAGTTCGATTCGGCGGTCGACTGTCACACGCAGCACCTGCGGCTTGCCCGGAAGCTAGGCAACCAGGTGGAGGAGGCAAGGGCGTACAGTAATCTTGGTTCGAGTTATCACTACAAGCGCAACTTCACGCAAGCCATCACCTACCACGAGAGTGTGCTGCGGATAGCGCAGCAGCTTGGTGATCGTGCGATCGAAGCCCGGGCATATGCTGGGCTTGGACATGCGGCACGCTGCGGGCACGACTTTGTGCAGGCCAAACGGTGGCACGAGAAGCAGCTGGAGATGGCACTGGCCGCACGTGATAAGGTGGGTGAGGGTCGTGCCTGTTCCAACCTGGGCATTGTGTATCAGCTGCTAGGGGAGCATGATGCGGCGCTTAAACTGCACCAGGCACATCTTACCATCGCACGTCAGCTGCAGGATAAGGCTGGCATGGGACGTGCGTACGGCAATATTGGCAATGCGTACTCAGCGGCCGGCTACTACGAGTCAGCGATCAAGTACCACAAACAGGAGCTTATCATCAGCAAGGAGGTGCACGATCGTAGTGCGGAAGCATCCACGCACGGGAACTTAGCCGTTGCGTATCAAGCACTCGGTGCACACGATATGGCGCTGATGCATTACCGTGCTCATCTGAACATTGCCCGCGAACTGAAAGACACTGCCGGGGAGGCCTGTGCATTGCTTAATTTAGGTAACTGTTTGAGCTCGAGGCAAGAGTTTGCCCAAGCCGTACCGTACTATGAGCAGTATCTTATGCTGTCCCAGGAGCTGGGTGATGTGGCGGCCGAAGGTAAGGCGTGTCATTTTCTTGGTTACGCACACTATTGCATCGGTAACTACCGGGAAGCGGTACGGTACTACGATCAGGATCTAGCACTCGCAAAGGATTTGCAGAACAAGATGAACATGGGCCGAGCGTACTGTAACCTTGGGCTAGCACACCTTGCGCTCGGAAACACCGGTGGTGCGCTGGAATGTCAGAAGTATTTTCTTGCCATTGCTCACATGACTAACCACCTGCCGGGGAAGTTTCGGGCACTTGGGAATATTGGTGATGTGTTGATCCGGATGGGTGATGTAGATGAGGCGATCAAGATGTACCAACGCCAGCTCGCCCTCGCTAGACAAACCCGTGAACGTGGCATGGAAGCTGCTGCCTGTGGTGCACTCGGACTTGCGCATCGACTGCTCAAAAAGCTCGACAAAGCCCTGGGCTATCACACGCAGGAGCTAACGCTTCGGCAGGAGATGAGTGACCTGCCGGGTGAGTGTCGCGCACATGGACATCTGGGTGCGGTGCACATGGCGCTTGGTAACTATACGCACGCAGTTAAATGCTACCAGGAGCAACTAGAACGCGCCCAAGAGCTGCAAGATTCGGCGGTCGAGGCGCAAGCATTTGGCAATCTAGGTATTGCACGGTTAAACATGGGCCATTACGAAGATGCGATCGGGTATCTCGAGCAACAGTTGGGTACGCTGGAGCAGGTCAACACCCCGACGGCGCAGCACGATCGAGCGAGGGCACTAGGACACTTGGGTGACTGTTACGATGCACTCGGCGATTATCACACGGAGGCGATCAAGTGTCACGAACGCCACCTGCAGCTAGCCATCGCACTGCAGAGTCCGCGCGATCAGGAGCGAGCCTACCGCGGGCTCGGCAACTGCTACAAATCCGTTGGCAATCTTCAGGAGGCGCTCGTGTGCCTCGAAAAGCGGCTGGTCGTATCGCACGAGCTAGGCAACCCGGAAGCGAAGGCGGCAGCGTACGGTGATCTGGGAAGCATACACAGTGCGCTCGGTAACTATGAACAGGCGATCAACTGTCTCGAGCATCAGCGCGATATTGCCCGCGAGCTTGGCGATCGTGTGCTAACGTCGGACGCGATCAGTGGGCTTGGTGCAGTTTTCCAACAGATGGGTGACTACGACGAATCGTTACGGTTACACAAACAGGACCTCGAGCTGGGTGAGAGTATCAATCATAGCACACTGCAGGCACGCGCTTGTGGTAACCTTGGCTCCGTCTATGACGCACTGCGAAACTACACGGAATCGGCCCGGTACTACGAGAAGCAGCTTACACTGACGTCCGACCGGCAAACAAAAGCACACGCCTGTCTCGCTTTGGGGCGGGTCTATCACGCAATGGAGCAAGTGCCGCAGGCGGTCGGTTTTCTACGGCAGGGTCTAGCCATCGCTCAATCTCTCAACAAGCTGGAGGATGAAGCGAAGCTACGCTACCGGCTCGGGCTTTCGTTGGTCGCCTCCGGTGATGATGATGCGGCTCGCCAGCAGATGGAAAGTGCGGCACAGATCCTCGAGTCAATACGCAGCGACCAGGTAACGCCGGAAGCCCGTACCCAGCTGTACGATCTGCAAACATCCTGCTATCAAACGCTGCAGCGCGTACTGGTTGGGTTGGGTCGCACGGAGGAGGCACTGGTCGCGGCCGAACGCTGTCGGTCACGTATGGGTGCCGACTCGAACCAGAGTGCGGAGAATTCGCTCAATAATCGCAAAACGCTGCTCACCTGCAGCGAGTACATCTTCGACACAGTCAATCGCAGTAAGACGAACATCATCTACTACAGCCTTGCTGGGTCCGATCTGTACGCATGGTTCCTGCAGCCCCAGAAGCGTATCGTACGCTTTCACGCGACCAAACTCGACGAACAGACGCTACCGATGATGAAGAAGAAGGCGTTGATGGGATCGGGTACGACCGTTTCGGTGGACAAAAAGGTCAACCCGCTGGAGGAAGCTACGGGTGAAAATAGTCTGCTCGAGCAGTACATTAACTTTGTGCGCGATTGTTTGGGCGTTAACTCGGGCAGCGTGTTGCAGGAAGGGGACGGTAGCGGTTGGAAGTCTTCGAACGAGAACCTGATCGATGACTTCACGAATGAACGGGCCGGATTTTTGCGTATGGTCAACCGGAATCATTTGCTTAATTCGAGTAACTATTCACTGAGTTCGCTCTTCAGTCTCGGCAGTGTCGGTGGCTCGGTCGCCAGTCTGCAGGGTTCAACAAGGTACGAGTCTTAGCGCATGTCCGTTTGGTGGAGATGATCGACATCTAATTGAAACATAACATTGTATTTCGTCAATAGGTCTATTGGAAGCCTGCAGGGATCGACACGATCGAGACGTTCGAACATGCTGCCACCGTGGCAAGGGCCGTCCTGTTTACACGTCCTGTACAATCTACTGTTGGCACCGTTCGAAGATTTGCTACCCGATATAAGCACAAGTAAGTGTCCCTATTTTTGCATCTTTGAAATCATCAATTAATTCTCATAAAATTCTATTCCAGCTGCTCGAATTGGTCGTCGCGAGTTGATTCTAGTACTGGAAAAGGAACTCTACCTGGTCCCGTTTGCTATCCTGCGTAGTGGTGATGAAGATGGTGAATATCTTTCAGAACGTTGCTCGCTCCTGACCGTGCCGTCGTTGCACACACTGCGCCAAAAAAGTCGCATCAAAACACGCGAACCAGGTAAGACTGTGATCATACGCCGTCTGTTCCGTCCAATCGCCGTCTAAACCGTTTTTTTTTTGTATCTCTTCTCCAGCGGAAGGATTAAACAGTGCGCTCGTCATCGGTGGACCGAAGATACCGTCCTCACTCTCCGATACCTGGGGTTGGTCGGATTCTCCCGCCTCACTGCAGGAAGCAGCCATGGTGTCCGATATGCTCAACACGAAACCGCTTGTCAGCTCGAGTGCTACCAAAGAGTCCGTCGTTTCCGAGCTGCCTGCCGCAGAATGTGTGCACTTTGCGGCCAACGTTAGCTGGAAGCTTGGTGCGGTTGTGCTCAGTCCCGGTGAGGTGTTGGATTCACAGTCACAGAAGCGTTTCTATCCGAACGCGGGCGGTGAACTGTTGGGTGGTGATAATGACGAAGAGACAACGGATTTGTCCACCTCGAACATGGAGATCCCACCCCTGTCCGACTTCATTCTCAGTGCGGCCGATCTGCTGTCGATGAAGCTGACCGCAAAGTTGGTTGTGTTGAGTTCGTACCATTCGGTCGAACCCATCACCGGAAGCGGTGTGGCTAACCTGGCCGGAAGTTGGCTGTTTGCTGGAACCGGTGCCGTACTCGTATCATTGTGGCCCGTCCCCGAAACGGCTGCCAAGATTTTACTGCGCGCCTTCTACTCAGCGTTGCTGCAAGGTACGCGCGCGGCACGGGCCCTTGCCGAAGCGATGCAAACCGTTCAGCACACGAAACACTTTGCCCATCCGGCGAACTGGGCCGGATTTATTCTGATCGGTGGTAATGTGCGACTGTCGAACAAGGTCGCCCTGATAGGGCAAGCACTGTGCGAACTGATGCGCACTCCGGACAAGTGTCGCGATGCGTTGCGCGTTTGTCTGCATCTGGTCGAGAAAAGCTTGCAGCGCATTCATCGTGGCCAGAAGAACGCCATGTACACCACACAGAAAAGCATTGACAATAAGGCGGGCCCGGTAAGTGGATGGAAGGATCTGCTGATGGCGGTCGGGTTTCGGTTCGAACCGGCCGCGAACGGTATCCCGTCCAGCGTGTTCTTCCCGCAAAGTGATCCGGAGGATCGATTGTCCCAGTGTTCCGCTAGTCTGCAGGCTTTGCTCGGACTGTCGCCGACGACACTGCACGCACTGTCCAAGTTGGTGCATGGAGCCGAAATTGCGGACGAGATTATAGGCGTAATGCGGAACGTGGTCGCACAGTTCCCATCGAAGGCAACCGATAACGAGAGTGCGATCGACGTACCGCTTAGCGTACGGTTGTGGCGTGTGTCCGGCTGTCACGAACTGCTCGCATCGCTCGGCTTTGACCTAATGGAGGTCGGTCAGGATCAGGTGACGTTGCGCACGGGCAAACAGGCCAACCGGCGCAACTGCCAGTTTGTGCTGCAAGCACTGTTGGCCCTGTTCGATACGCAGGAAGCACCGAAAAGCTTGGGCATCGAGTCTAGCAGCAGCTCGGAATCGTTGAACGAAGAGGAAACGTCCGACGAGCAACAATCCGTCCAACAGTCGCAGCAATCGCAACAATCCGCACAACAGCAGCAACAGCAGCAGCATCAGCAGCAACAACAACAGCAGCAGTCTTCTCAACAATCGCAGCAGGCCCAGCTAAAAGCATCTACCGGCGCAAGCCCAACACCGACGAGTGGTGATTCACAGCAACGCAGCATCTCACCAGCTGTGACGGTAAAGTCGCAGACGAGTTACAATTTTTCCCGACCACCGTTACCACTGCGGCGCGTCCCGTTCCTCAGCACTCGCAGTGCTTTTATCTCGTACGTCCGACGTCGTGGCGAACCGGACGGTGGACAAACTGACAGTGCACAATCCGTATCCAACGGTACTGCCGTGCCGAATGGGAATGTGCTCGATACGAGCCTGGCCAACACAACCGATAGTGAGCTATCCGATGGTTATACGACGCAACAGATACTGCTGAAAAGTGACCATCTGGCCAAGGGTCTCGGGTACTCAAGCTTGCGCGGTACGATAAAGGTGTCCCGCCCGGGTGGTGGCGGTGAAAGCGATGCCGCCTTCACGCCAAGCCCTCCGGTAACAATCCAGAACGTGGACCAGAACGTGTCGCTTGCGTTAGCTCACCAAACGCGCATTAAGAATCTGTACACGAACAATGGCAACATGCACGGTGTTGTCTCGGGTGCGCTTAATGGTGTGCACGGTCCAATAGCATCGTCCGGTATGGCGATCGGTGCCGGAGCTTACACGCTGCAGGACACGCTTCGTGACGGTGTCCATCATCATCCGAATCCGAGCCATCACCGCCGTCCGGACAGTTCCAGTTCGGCCAGTTCAGCGACCGATTGGGAAGGATCGGGACATGCAACAGTGTTGCGACGGGCGGCCCATCAAGGTCATCATCTACCGCCTTTGCCACCACCGCGCCAAACACTGCCAATGGTGGAAAGTTTACGTCCGCTGGCACCGCTTGCTCCGGTGTACAATAACATTAACGGAGCAGTCGGTCCGGGTGGTCCAACAGGCAAGAATTCCGTCCCGAATGGGGGACAGAAATCTCTCTCGGTGCTGGAGTCAACCAGTTCGGATTCGGAGTTTGAACGATCGTTTGATCTTCCGGCCGGTTCTTCCAATGCGGCATCCATCAGCAGCAAGCTAACGTCGTTAGCGCACAGCCTGCAGAGTATGCGCACTCGTAACAAGCTTAAACTGGGTCCTCCACCGCACGGACAGCATCTGCAACAACAGCAGCAACAGCAGCAGCAGCAGCAGCAGCAGCACCAACAACATCAACAACTCCATGGTCAACAGCAATCACACGGTCAGCTGCACGGTCAGCATCAGTTACATGGAACGTCCACGGGGTCCACCACAACAATCGCACGCTCGAAGCTCCCGGTCGATCAGTTCGGTTTTCTCGATCGACTCAGCTGTCGGACGGAAATTTCATCTTCCGCCACTCTCGGCAATCATGTTGCACCTCCCCGGAAACCACTCTCCACGCTGCCGGATGATGAGCGAACGCTCAACCTGAACGCCAACAAACTCTACTTCTCACCGACCGACGCCGAGATGCTTCCGCTGGCGGAAGCGTCCCCATCGGATTTGGGGCTAGGCGCCAAAGCTCACGCCCCACCGATGGGTCAACCAATGATGGGATCGGCTGGTGTCGGTACGCTCACGGTCGTGCCCGTTACCTCCAGCAAGGACGGTACCAAATCGAACCAGAAAACGATCCAAGACTCGATCCTGCGGCATATGTCGCGCGAAATGACACCGACCATTTCGGAGGTGTACCACGAGCGTAACATCGGACTCGGATTAGCTCCGTCTCTGTCCAAGCTGCTGCTCAGCAAGAATTACGACGAATCGGCAGAACTCGGCAGCAAAGGTAGCAACTCGGTGACGGCCGTAGCAGCTTCCGCTGCCGCTGCTGCTGTCTCCATGCTGAACAAACCGAGTGCCGCCCTAACGGTGGGCAATCTGGCCGAGGCGATGAACGAGATCGAAATGAATGCGACCACATCGAGCAAGCTGGACGAAGGTGCCTGTGCCATCTGTCACTCACCGTCCGATCTGCTGTGTGGATGCAGTGCCACCTCGACCGTGGCAGCTGTCGCCGCCATGACGGCTGCCCTCGGCGCTAACACAACCATGGCGAAGAAGTCGAGCTCCAACAAACCCTGGCTCAGCAACGTATCGCCAAACATCGTGAAGGCGAGCGATCTTACCACGGCCGATATACTCGAGCAGCAGAAGCAGCTGAAATCTTCCGTCAGCAGTGGGCTGACGAGCAATCTGTCCTCCTCCACGGAGAACTCGCTCTCGACCGTGGTCAAACGGAGTGGTTCGCCGTTTTCCGATTTATCGCGCCGTGACGAAGGGGACGGTCGCAGCGTTGCCGATTCGCAGTGCTCGGGTAGCTTCCGGACGGACATTACCGGTTCCACGGTAACCACATCCAAGAGTCAGCAACAGATGGTGTCATCTCAGCAGCAGCAGCAGCAGCAGCAGCAGCAGCAACAGCAACAACAGCAGCACCAGAAACAGCAACAACCATCCCAGCAACAACAGCAAACGGGTGGTGGAGAACAGAACAGTGCATCCGTGCCGTCCGTCGCCATAACAACCGCGACAACGGTAACGCAGCAACGGGGAAAGTACATCATCGATACGTGATCGATACCGTGTGATCGATAGCAGGTTTTAAGCTCGCAAGCCATTTTGTGGCACGTGCACCGATGTGTTGCAAAGAAGCTGCCCAAAAAAAGAGAAAGACTGCTAGTTGTAGAATGGTGGTGCACAAGGGCGTTGTTTTTAATATAGTTTGTAGTACATTATTTTTAACTGTTCGAGTGATTTTTTTGTAAGATATAAAAGAGCTTTTTTTAATGTTGATTTTAAGCAGCAAACGTAGCCATTCACATTTGCTAGGTAGAGTAAAGCGCATTTTATCCTCGACCCCACCAACCATTTTTTTGTACAGTTGATTAGGAAGCTGGATGGATCTGTAGAAAGCTACCGTTTAGTTAGCATTAGTAATTAGGAATTAGTGTAAAAATTAATTGCGCAGATGATATTAACTACAGTTTAACATGATATTTATGTTCGGCTGATACGTACCACGATGTACTTAAACGTTACGTTAAGTTATTAAAGATTACGGATGGTGCAAAACCATCGTTTTTGAAACAATTTGTTTTTAGGTGGTTTCATTTTTCTGTTTTTTAGCTTCTCATTTGGCTCTGAAAAACATTACCGATTGAAAGAAAACTTCCCCTAACGGATTTGCTACCAATTGTTGTAGAAAATTGAAAGAAAGCCTATAAAAATATATGTGAAATCGGGTGTAAAATAAAACTTCCAGCGTTTATGGAATTTGTTTGTTGTCCACGATCGTCCGGCAAAAATATACATAAACGATTTTTCGACAACAAGAGAGCATCCACGCAGGGAGGTAACACTCAGTTCTGTAATCCTCACAGGCGAGAACGAGACCGCTATATGAAGAAATGAGATGGCGAACGACAACTGATAATTACCTCTTCGCTGGGATACTCTCTTATTGTTTTGATAAAAACGCCGAAAAATGATTACACCAAGAGAGCATCCATGGAGAAATCCACACTCAGTTCTATAATCCTCACACGAGTGCTGTTGATGGTATGAGTTAGTAACTATTTTTCAACACCAAGAGAGCATCCACGCAGGGAAGTAACACTCAGTTCCATCAGAAGATGATCTAGTATTGGTGATCGATAGTATGGGAGTATCCGATGAAGGGGAAATTATCTTTCATCTCTCTCAGTCGTTTAGAGCAATAGTAAAGCATCTCCAATTGCTATCAATGATAACATGCGGAAAAGGGACGGCTATATGAAGCGGTAAGCTGGCGAACGGCAGTTAATGTTACCTCTTTTGTAGGATGCTCTCTTGTTGTTTTGAATGCTAAAACCGGTCGTTTTCTGCGACGAATTTGACCAGTTTCATCATCCGAAACAACAAGAGAGCATCCAAAAGAAGAGGTAACCGTTCGATTTTGCAGCGACCAGTAAAAACGTCCCAACACGATTCTTCAACATCTAGAGAGCATCCAACGGAGGAGGTAACACTCTTATCGCTTTACAATGTTTATACCAAACTTCGCTATTATGTTTAATACCAAACAAAATCCAATAAATAATTTATTCCACACTAAATAGAACAACGTTATTCTTTAACATAAAAGCTGTTTTGTTGTTTATTCTGCATCGGTAACATTCTTCATGGTTCCTTCAGCGCTGCCCGTTGATTTCCCGTCGATTTTGCCAGCCGATTTCGCTTTAAGCTCCATCGTTCGCTTTAGCTTTTGGCGCTCTTGTTCACTCTGTGCGGGCGATTCGATATCCAGCGTAACCGGTCCATCGTTTTGAATGTGTACCTGCATCATTGCCCCAAACCTACCGTCCTGTATGCGATCGGAGGTGTACTGTTCACGCAACAGCTTCAGCAACGATCCGTACAGCTGCTGTGCCTCCGGTCCCTGCATGGCTTTGCTAAAGTCCGGTCTGTTTCCCTTCAACCGATGGTATAGTGTGAATTGACTAACGCACATTATTTCCAGGCGCTGATCTACGACCGATTCTGTCCATCGTTTCCCGGTTGCTGTATCATCGAACAGCCGTAGATTGAGCAACTTTCGTGCGCTACAAGTAAGTGTAACGTAGGGAACACATTACTCCACCGTGAAGGGGGAGAAAGGTTTCGTTTCTATTGCATACCCACATCCACTCCACATCGTTTGCATTGTCATCGGAGGATATGCCTACCAGCACGCACAGTCCACGGCCAATCGAGCTTACCGTTTCGTCACCAACTGCAAAGACGTGTGTTTTCGTTATGAATGGAGAAGAACAATGAGCATGTAAAAGATACATACCCATCACTTTCGCTGAGGTGACACGTTGTATTATGGCTTTCATTGCAAATAGTTCGGAAATTTAGTAAATAAATGCGTAAAATTGCTGTAAAACTGCAAGATTTACGATGCCGGCTTCTTTACAGCACAACAACAATCAATATGTCAAACAGTTCCACATGCGATCTGTCATCCAGCTGACACATTGCGCCCTAGTGAAAATACTACACAAATAATAGGAGACGAACGGCAGTTGATGTTACCTTTTTGCTTGGATGCTGCTCTCTTGTTGTTTTGATAAAATCGTCAAAAAGCCCTCAAACACCAAGAGAACATCCATCGAGGGAGGTAACACTCAATTCTATTCTCTCGCCGCCATTCAAGTGTATCGTATAGTCCTTTTTCGCAAATTATCATCAATCATGATTCGAGATGCTGTGCTATTGCATTAGAGAGATTAGAATTAACACACTCATAGGAAACATTTTATTCGTTCATTCATGTTCATGTTAAGAACAGAAAAAAACGCTACGAAATATTACCACTTTTTGCTTTGACTTTTTTTTTATTCTATTTTCTTGCGGTTTTCTTTTCTTCAATAATAATTTACAAACATAAATAAAAAAAAAGTTTCTTCCATTTATTTTTCCTCATTCCCGTGGAATTCTCTGCTGCACAATTGCTTTCACTTTCTTCTCAATCTTTGTCTACGACACGCACGATCAGTAGCAGGAAAATGATGAAAGGAAAGGCAGAAAAATTAAGGACCTCTTGTGGGTTTAAACATTAACTGTTACTACTTGTTTGGCGCTACAAACATTTGACAATATTTGCCTGCCTTCGGTGCCACAACATTACTACAAACGTCGCCGCTGAAGTTCAATAAGACAACATACATCCATCGTGCATATTCCCATCGATGGGAATTAAGCAGAGCAAAATAAAAGAAAATAGAAAAGGTAACATGTATCAAATTTCAACATGTTTAAAGTAGCATACACATGAAAGAAGAAAAAATATCTGAACATAATGTGGATAAAAGTATTCACCTTTGCAGCAAGTTGCTTGAATGAACTTGAAACAATGAAAAAAAATCAAAACAATAGTAAAGGGAAAGGAACGTCAATTGTGCAGCAGTAGATTTCCATTCCTCCTGAACTTTCTTACTTCCGCATTTAACGTCAGCTTAACTACTAAATTAGATTTTCAATCCTGGCTGTGTTTAATTTTCGACTCAATCTGCACTTGTGTGTGTATGTGTGTGTGTGTACGACTGTATGTTGGATGTGTATGTGTGTGTGTGTGTGCATGCACGTGTATGCGCTGTTCTATTGCAGTTTCTTCTATTGCAGTACTGGATTTGTTGAAGCTGACTTTTAATATCCTATCTGTTTCTGTCGTTTTCTCTTCCTTTTCTCTGCCACATTCTTTCTGTTCCTTCACTTTTCTCACTTCCTTTTTTTTTCCTTTCTCTTTCTATTTTTTCCGATTTTACTCTCTTTCCTAACTTATTTACTTTTCTTCTTCCGGTTTATTATGCTTATTACACCGGATTCCATATCTTCATTACTTTTCTTTTTTTCTGCTTAATAGCGGGTATTGCCATTGTGCAACAACAACAAAAAAAAGAAACTGCTCCCTCCTAATCTCTCTTTCTCTCTGCCGCACCACCTACACATTTCTTACGCCAGGGCTTTGGGTTCACAATGCTAAACACAATCATCTACATCGTCACAATTTGCATTTTAACGCTATGGATGCGCATTTATTAGTGTGTACATTTTGGAAAAAGGAAGGGATTAGTGTGTATGTGTGTCTGTTTGTGTTTTTTGTTGTTTCTTCTCTCGTTTAACGTTACATCCTATTGTTTATTTATATTGTTTCTGTTTCGCGCTTTTAATATAACTTATTACTGTGTTTTCCTTATCTTCCACTGTTTTTCACATTTCTTTTGCTTTGTTTTCCGAAACTATCTAATAAATGTGTTTGTGTGTGTTTGTATCTCGCGCACCTTCTTTCCTTTATGTTTCCATCCCATTTCTCCTAGTACACAATTCACAGGGATGAATTGCGACTCATGAAGGGGCTCATGTTCCTAATATGAGTGTGTTTATGTGTGGGTATGGTTTTGTTTTCGTTTTTTTTTCTTTGTTCTTTTGTTCTTCGACCCCACTTTTTCATAATCCAGTTCCGGGGAAAACCTACGACAGGCTACTAAACACACTACCCTTGCACTTCTTCTACTTTGCCTATCGACTTTATATCGCTTTCATTTTGGTGATTTTGGCTGCTGGTTCTCGAGTTCCTTGCATTTTCCTTTCAGTAATGTTTCCCACCTTCGATAGAGATAAAGGTAGCTTATTCTTATCGAACACACACGCGGACCCGACCCTTTGCAGCTATTCGTCCAGCTAACCGTTTTGTCCACCGCGATTCATTGATTTTATCGATTTTCCTAGTTTCCTAATGACTATAGTAATATATTTTAAGCTTTCTCTCTATCTTTCTCTTTCTCTCTCTTGCTCGCTCTCTTTTTCTTTCTTTCTCTTTCGGTCCTGAATCTCCTGCGATCCTCTTTCCTTTCTAATTGCCTTTCCTAGCAAAAGCCCTTCTTCTTTGTGACTTATCGTGTTTTTTTGTGTGTTACTTTTGTATGGTTTTGAAGACCAAATTTCTTACTTGTTTTTTTTTTTTTTGCATACTTTTACGTTTATGTTGCTTGGCTCGAACATAAATTTTACACGTTTCACATCAACTCTGTAAGCTTCTAAACCTTTGATTTTCTTTTTCCTTGCCTTTCCCTCTAAACACTTGTTTCTCCTGCCTCCTAACCAGCGGACCGTAACGAAAATTTTCGCTTTAAATATTGTATATATAATATAACTCTTAATTACAGTTACAGTAGCTCTGATCGGCTGCAGTCCTTAGATCGATTATTAACGGGCATGGCTTCTTGCACGAGAAAAACAAACATATCCACCGAAAACTGTGTTCGGCAAGGCATACTGCACGTACCTACATTTTCCTTTCCTGTTTACAGTAGAAAGAATGTTTCTCTTTTCTTCTTTCTCTCAACCAATACGTGACTTAATGCTTTCTTTCGGTTGGTTGGCTACCACCATTCCCTTACTACCCTAATGCTGCTTTACGTGTGGTACCCGTTCCACACATCGCCATCAACTACCAGGGGTGTGATAAGCTTCGTGAACGCTTATCCTTTCCCTTAACAGCAACACACAATTGCTGTGTTTCACTAGCATACTATGGTTTTCGATTGTGTCCCTCCGCTCTGTCTGTCCCGCCTAGACAAATTCGATTGTTAACTCGACCACTACATACCTCCTGCACCAAGCAGTTCCTGAACAAGATATTGTTTTTTCCCCTTTTCGTCCTGATTGATTCATGGTTCGCGTGTGACAAACACTCGCGCTAAACGATCGGGATCTTTTATACACTCTCCTACAAACCGTTATCAGACCGGGAAGATGATGATTCTGCATTATTACGAGAAAATCCCCCTATATACTATCACCCCGCTTGCTGCTCCTGTATGGGTTGATCTTTTTTCCATCTTATTTTTCCACTGGATGCCAACAGAGCAGAAGCGACGCATCTGTTACGGCTGGCCCTCGATCGCTTTTTTGCTCTCTTCTTTTCCATATATTTTTACATCCTTCTACAGTGTGTAATACATTATATAACCCTACCCCTCGCCTGCTCTCTTGATTTTCCCCTCTTTAATCAGTTTCTTTTTTTTTCTTCAGTATTTGCTCTCGTCTCTACATTGTTTAGTTACTAAAATCACATTGGTTGTTATGTTACCTTCTTTTCTCTCCCTCTTTCTTTTTAGTAATAATAATTTATTCGCACTACTTTACAGACACACCACATGTCGCATGCACACACGCGTTTTACTTTATGTACACCGTTTTCTCGTACCACAAATCAATGCTTTCAGAAAATTCAGTACACATTTCACCCGATTGCTGCTACTTATGCTTCACGCTACACATTTCGCACCTCGCACAAGCATATGTATGTGCTTTCGCATTCATTCATAGCTCACCGACACAAACGGTTCGCTTTGTAACGCACGCACACCTTACTACATTCACATATGTCCCTTTTTTGTTTTAAACATACTAGCTGGTTACATCGTGTTTTATTAAATTAGCTTTTATGACTTTTAGCTGTTTTTGTTAAGCTTTTTTTTTGTTTGTTTTTGTATGTTTTTTTTCTTGTTTTTTTATAGCTTCCTATACATTTACGCCCCACAGTTATGATTTCTTTTTGCATCACTGGTCGACGCACACAACGTGGTATGGATGCCTGTGCTTTGTTTCCGCAACTATTATCGCCATTGCTTATGGTTCTCTATTTTCCATTTTTCATCGCTTCACCGTAACACAACCTAATGAAGCAACGGGAGAACAATTTCTCCGAAATCTACATCGGACACATTGTAGGGTTTTCTGTTAACGTATCCTATATTGTCCATGCAACAATACGCTGTTTAGGTATTCTAAAACAAAGCAATACGAAACAAACGAGAGAATTAGTAAGCATGATTAACAACGAAAATTTCAAACAAACAAACAAAAACCGATTGGTCATCCTTCCTTCCCTGCCATTTCCAGTATTCGCTAACAGTACGTAAATGTGTGTGTGTTTTTTTGTGTATTTTAGAACAATGCGAAATCGTTGATGACAGCACATATTTTGTTGGGGTTTCTGGATCCCTTATCTTTTGTTGCACAAAACGTAGAAGAAAACCTTTTTCCTCTACAAACACAGCGACAAAATGGATGGCACATACGGAGAGACCAAACCTTTGCACTAATGTCCTACACATCCGTATAACCACTTAGTCTTGGTAAGGAATTTTATAGTGCCTGTGGCATGCGATACAGAAAGAGAACCACCAACGCAAGTGGATCTTACGATAAAAAGAACAAATCGGGTGGAGGGTAACTTAGAATGTTGTGTAAACAAATAAAAAAAGAAAACATAACGTGCTACTCCATGCGCGCGCGCATCGATCCGCAACAGAGCGGCGACATTAGTAAACCACTGAGCCGTGCGTAATCGAAGATGCATACTGGTTTTGTTGCTGTTTAGCGTTTTTAAACGATACTCCCTATGATGTATATATATATACTTTGCTCTTAAACTATACAACACACCACCCGCAGTTTGTTGTGCATCCTGAACCCTGTTCAATCTTCAGCTCTTCAACCGATGGTACATCGCTTCCTTTTTTTTCTTATTTTGCGAATGCTAAGCATTTTTTAGTTTGTTTTTTTTTATCTCGATTTCGTAAACCATAGTTTACCATTTTGTTTGACCTAGACGTTTCACAGTAAGCGCGCACATTGTTTGCGTTTTGCGTTTGTATTTACAAACTAACTGACTTAGCGATTGGATACACACTGATACGACTTATATTTTACCACTTTTGCACTACACACACTATTGCTGCTGAGTAGGTTTTCAATCGGCGTGCACACGATTATTGGCCTTCGTAGTACTTTGTGGTACCATTGCTGCCGCAGATGGCATCTTCCCATGCTGCAAAGATAAAGATTAAATTAGTGTCGAGTTGTATGTAAGTTTTCTCCACCGATTTGGTGGTGATTTTCTCCGCCGAATTACACAAAAAAGAAAACACTGCGTATGAAGAAAAGCATACGTATAAATACAAATTAACTGCCCTACCTGTTCCTACGAAAAACACAATCTTATCATGATTGTATTCCGTCGTGTGTACTTCCTCCGGTGCGATGAATCGCAGATTTATTTCTTTCATCTTCTCACGCACCATCGGTTGGGTTGTCTTCGTCGGCTCGACGGAGGAAGAGGCAGATTGCTGCGATGGTTGGGTCTGCGCGGCAGTGTCAACCGTCATTATTTGAACCTTTGACAGCTGTTGTTGTTGCTGCTGCTGCTGCTGCTGTTGATGGTAGCTTTGAGCAACACTGTTGTTGTGTATGACTGCATTAGTTTGCGACGAATTGTGTGTAACACTACTGTTGTTGTTTGCTATATCGTTCTGCACAGTCAGCACTGTACTGGCGTGCTCTTTACTTGCTGGTTGTTGCGCAATGATTAGCGCAGCTGCCGGTGCTGCAGGAACGACGAGCGGTGCGGTAACAGCGACTGGTGGAAGAGCGGATGCGGTGGGCAATAGGACCGCCGCACCATAATTGGGAACAATTGCCAGCGTAGACGATAGAGGTGGCGGTGGAACGGTGATGAGATGTCCGGCTGGCACTGCAACCACGGGTGGTTGCACTGGTGCGTTGGCGTTTACATCCTTCACCGGTACCGACACGGTAGCAGTGACTGTTGGTACGGCACCAGCTACTGGTGCCATTACAGGCGGTGGAAGAGCGTACTGATTGTGATGATGTTGCTGGTGATGCAGTGGCGGTTGCTGTTGCTGTTGATGATGCCGTACAGGTCTGGTCGAGGTGGCCGATTGTGCTGGCTGTGGAGTAAGATGTTGCGGTGGAAGAGTGGGAGGCGGTTGTGTGTAGATCGTACGCAGTAGCAAAGAGGATGCAACCGGTGGTGGCGGATGGTATATGTTCGTTCCCGTCACTGTCGCATCAACTGGCCCTTCCGTTGCATCGTGTGGTTGATCAACGATGGCCATCTGCACCACCGGAAGCGCAGGTTGTTGCGGTTGCTGCTGTTGGTAACTGTTGCACGTGGTAGCCGAGGAAAGGGAAGCCGACGAAGATGAAACGGACGAGGATCCGGACGAAGGTGATGCTTTGCTGATACTACTGTTGCGCGTATCATTTAGCATCGTCGATGGTGATACGGAGGCGGACGATTGTTGCTGCTGCATTAATGCGTAATCGAGATCGGTCGTTTGTACTGCAGCACTGTTGTTGTTGTTGTTCGGCGCCATTACCGACGGTTGTTGCTGGACCGGATCGACAGCAGTTGCCGCACTGTTACGACGTTGCTGTTTTCCCTTGCCTTTCGGTGGTTCGGGACAATTGTCATCACCTTCGAGCAGTTTGCGATCTTCCTCGCTAAAGTCTCCAAACAGCAGTTCCTGATCGATGTCGAACCCGAACGTAAATTCGTTCGATTTTGGTTCATTGTCGTTTACGATTATTACCGCAGGACGATTCTTGTTTCTGGTTGCCTGATTGTTGTTGGGATTGCTTGCCGTACCCGAGCCGGTCGAGTTACCACCCGTCTTTTTATCAGCCACAGCCGAAGCAGAGTGATGCTGTTGTTTGTCCTTTTTGTGCCGCTTACCCGTTGACGACGATCCCGTCGTCGTCGTTATCGTAACCACATTCTGCGACCCCGATGAAGTGCCACCCGGGCCAACCTGTTGCTGAGGTTGGGGAGATGTTTGAAGGAAGTGAATAGTATTTACATCCGGACCACCGTTCATCGGAGTTCTCGTATCAAACGGCAACATGGTACTGCTTTGAGAATCAGTGTCGATGACCATCGGACTGGCGTGATTCCACGATTCGTTACAGCAGCTCGTAGATTCCACGTCCATCAGCTGTTGCTGTACCGGTGATGTAGCCGTTGTCGTCGTTGTTACCGTTACAACAGTTCCACTGAGATCCTTTTTCGCCTTGCTTTTCTTCGTTCCGGTAGGATTAACTGCCGCAACAGTGCTAGACATGGACGATTGTGTACCGGATACGGTGGAAGCAGCTACCTGTCCAAAGCTTAACGTGTTCGACGAGGAGTTGGCACTGCTGCTGGATACTACTGCAGATGATGATGTCTTCGATGTGGTTTTACTATTGGCAACATTTGTGGCGTTCACACCTGACGATCCAACCGCGCTAGGATCGGCACTGTTGTTCGCTCTTGCATGATGATAGCTCTTAACCGTTTTCTCCAACGCTGGATAATGTTCGTTTGAGTAGTAGATATCATTATTATCGACACTCTTTGACTTGTGAAGTGACGCTTTAGTGCTGTCAGGAACAATCTTCGATGGATGCCCTCCATTATTAGCAGCGGCTGATCCGCCGATAGCCATCGTTTCGTTGCTGCTGTTGCCGTTTGTTCCTGCTGCTATACCCGAGGTAGCATTAGCCGATGCGTACTGCTGTTTGCTTCCCTCATCGTTCGAGTTGTTCACAGCCGTGAGCAAACTTTGCGAGTACGTTGCCCGTGTTGTGGTACTACCCACTAGTGTATTACTATTATTACTTAAGCTACTATTGCTAACGGCGCTATTGGCATGGGCAGCGCTGCTATGTACAATGCCGCTGCTATTATTGCAGGAAACATGCGATAATGTTTGCTGCTGCGCCTGTTGCTGGCTTGACGATGACGAAACCGACAACTGCGTTGACGACGGCTGAGAGTGATGATGCGGATGGAATTGCTGCGATTCGACTAGCTGCGGGAAGGCTTCCGATGAATTGAGATCTTGTATCATGTTTACGTGAGCGGATGCATTCGAGGTGCCTTCGGTATGATTACCCGAACCATCCCCAACACCACCAGCCACCCCACCGCCATTGGCACCGGCACCCGATCCCGCCTTCTCTACGTTTGCGATCCGCGCAATCGCTGCATAGGACTGGGACGTTGCCGCCAAGCCCGAACCCTGCCGTTGTTGACTAGTCTGCTGCTGTTGCTGCTGGTGCTGTTGCTGATTGCTTTTGCCTTTAGATTGTTGATTCTGTTGCTTTTGCTGCTGCTTGCGGGAAGCGTTCGTTTCGATCGGTAATGAATGGACCGAATCGGCATCGCTCGAATCGGACTTCTCAGATGGTGGAACAGAGGACGTCGATTTTCGTCTCGATACATCGTTGTTCATGTAAACCTCGCGATCTGCAGCGAAATGGCTGCTGGACTGATATCGGCCACTGTTGCCACCATTACCACCGCTAGCCATGCCACCAACACCCCCATTATTACCACTGCTGGATGCGTTTCGTCCATAATTTCCACCAGCAATAGGGCCCGCTCCTTGATATCGACGATTGATCAACGACGAGCCGGCGGTGCTATTACTCGACTCCTCCGACCCGAGGGTCTGAGTCTTCTTTTTTGTTTTTTTCTTTTTTGTAACCACAAGAAAATCGGATGATTCTCCACTAGCGCCGACACTGCCACCGCCTAGGGCAGACAATGATTCCACCGACATACGCAATGAATCGCGTTTCTTATTGTTATGATTTACCACAGCGCACACATCGGATGCGGTTGCAGTTGAGCTGCTAGTCTTACTGCCATTGTTGCTATTCATTGCAGCACTCGTGACATTGTGATCTTTGGCCTTTTTACCCTTTCCACCACCAACGCCTGAAGGTGCAGTGGATATACCGTCGTCGCCGCTGACCGGAATCGATGACGATGCAGCAGTTGCATCGTTACCGAAGAAACTTAACTCTTCCGTTCCCCAGGATCTTCGTTCTGAGCGTTTTCCTCCACTGGCGTCCTTCGTTCCAGTCAGATTGGATGCAGATGCAGCGGAAGCTCCGCCGGTGCTGCTACCACCAGCAGTTGCTGCAGTTTGGGCAGACTTTTTCGATTTGCTGTTACGCAACGTTACGGCCGGATCCGTTTCCTGTGCACGGGCCTTTTCCAAATGATTCTGTCGAGTGTTTTCCTCCTCAACCTTTTTTCTGCTACAGCTGCTTAGCTCTTCGAGCGAATTGCTTTTCTTCATTTTGGCCGCACGATCACGTTTCTTGTCATTTTTCCGTTTCGACTTTTCTTCCCCTCCGTTATCGATAGCTGCCAAGCCACCGGCGCTGGTCAAGCTGTTGCTCGCGATACCGGAACCCATCTGTTTGGCGTTGGTATTTTTGGAGTTTATTCCTCCAGCTCCACCTGGTGCATTGTTGCCACCACCCACACTGCTACCTCCTTTCGAAGATGAATGTTGCGACGATTGTTGTTGCTGCTGCTGCTGAAGTTGCAACTGTTGCTGCTGAGACAGTTGGTGCTGTGGTTGGTGTGACTTATCATTGTCAGTGTTTTCGATGTAGCTGACGAGTGCCTCGATATCGGATTTGCCCCTGTATCCAGCTATATTTTCCGGCACCACCACTACGGTGTTGCGATCGGATTTCGGTTTACGAGGTTTTTTACTTCCCGAACCACTACCAGAAGCACCGCCGCCGGTACCCATCGGATTGCCACTGCTGGATGAACCTAGACCACCACCGCTTCCGCTGCTACCAAATTGCGAAACTGAATTTCCATTCTCATCGAACTTTTGCTAAAAACAGATCAAAAAGAGAGGCGGCAATGTATATTTTAGAGCTTCTTTTTTTGCAAAATATCACTCTTTTTAGCTTACCTGTATTGTCGGATAAGTGAGGCTACTTCTCGTTGTCGATATGAACTGATTACTAGACGAAAGTACCGACTTAATGGTGGACTGATCCACTTTGCTGCTGTCTATCATGCACTTTACCGCCGGATATGTGGAACCGAGCTGAACTGCCTCTAGCATCGGTAACGAAACGGTCGTATCAACATGATGCACCGACGATGGCCTATTGGTTGCCTGGCCTATTTCTAGACAAGCCTGCGTCGTGTACTGTGCTTTGGTGTAGCAGAACGTTTTCTTAGCCGAGGAAAGTCCTCCACCAGCTCCTGGAGCTGATCCTACGAGGTTGGGTCCGCTGCTGCTGCTACTGCTGCTGGATGTACTGCTGTTGCTGCTAGTACCGCCATTGCCATACGTATCCACTCCCGTTCCGCCGTACGTGATGGTTGTTCCGGATGAAACATTTGTACCACCAATGCCGGTTCCACTGCTACCGCTCGCAGCAGACGTGCAGCCAATGCCGCCGGTACCGGACGTACTGTTCGAGGCGCCCATTCCCATCATTTCGATTTCGTCCGCGCTGGATTCGTAGTGATTGTTCTGAGACACAAACATACACAACTGAATACATTAACCAGATGGGTGTGGGTGTGGATTTTACCTTCCGCCTATTGCCTAACCCAACGCAGGTAATGTGGTGATTGTGGACAAATGCGGAGAGACAATTTCCTACACATCTGTCCACAATCCCCCAATGTCTAGCGGTTTCTTACTTACCTGTTGCAGTGCGTTGTTCGCGTGCCCGGAAAATATCTCCCGAAAGCCTCGATGACCGGAAGGACCCTCATCCGAATCCAGCTCACCCATATTTATGACAGTATGTGCTGCTGCTCCGGGCCCTGAAACAACTACTCCACCACCCCTCATAAAGCCAATACTCGTGCTATCAGCTCCGGTATCGCCACCAGCAGCACTCGATTGAGATTCCTCGCCGGCCAGACCACCAATACCGCCCCAATCGCTGGCCCCGATCGCATTAAGAGGTGCCGATTGCAGTAGCGCTCCGTAGTCGTTGCTTTTGGCGGAAAACTTTGCCGACGTCGATTTGAGCGGATGGCGCACCTCGTTCATGAACGGTTGCTCGCTGATATAGGACGGTGTGGTCGTTTCGTTCACGTTACTAGGCAAACTGCCGCCCTCGCGCTGCCTCGAGGAAACCGACGATATTTGACGTTTGCTGCGGGAACCGCCATGGCCGCCGCCACCATGCCGTTTGTGAGACAGACTCGATCCGGAACAGTACTCAGTATATCCGTACTCTTGCTTGGTGGCCTCCGTTATGTCCTGCAACGAGCCACCCTGTGTAGGACGGGAGGAGGCTCGTTTGCTGTGTACTGGCCGACTAGTGAAGGAAAAGTTTTGCTCTTGATCTTCGCGTTCTGTTTTGCTCAACAGTTCCTATATTTGTTAACGATGCAAAGGGGAAGAAATAATATAAATCATTAAGGTACTCAGAGACCAATATAGTTCGTTTTCATAACAAAAATACTAACATTAAATGTTGCGCTCTTATGCTCACGATCTTTCGGGCATTTGTAAGTGATCGCTTCATCCAGCAAAGCTTTCAGAGCATCTTCATTCATGGTTGCGAGCTGAAATAAAATTGTGCGGAAGGTTCCATGATTAATTCTGTTTTCTTTTGTACATGCATTAAACAATTTGAATCATAAATCAAAGATACAATACACTGGTAGGTATATAATAACAGATTGTAACTAACTATTAATTTGTTTCCTTATATATATTTCTTTACTTCGATGTTTGCAGCTTCGTGAAACTT
Organism: Anopheles funestus; assembly: GCF_943734845.2. Taxonomy (NCBI): domain Eukaryota; kingdom Metazoa; phylum Arthropoda; class Insecta; order Diptera; family Culicidae; genus Anopheles; species Anopheles funestus. The sequence goes on along the minus strand of NC_064598.1, from coordinate 36,903,033 downwards.
TGTTGTAACTATTGTGCAAAAATCTTTTTATACTATGGACTCAAAATTGCATATTGCAGGCACGTGTCTGTCAACATCCTCCTGCTTTCACCATCGTATCCTAGTTTGAAAGTGTTCAAAATAAAATCCAAAACACATACCAACTAATTTTGTTCCGATCGCCACACAACTACACTCATGTGCCATGGTTGATGACACATGAAAACATCGAATTCATCGCATTCCTCTTTCGCTATGAATTTTTATTCTACAAAAATGATTTTAACGAATTCCGCTGATATTACAATGATTCCTTAAAATCCACGCTGTTCGTCTGTTCGTTCGATAACGACCAGATGGAATAGATTCAGTTCAATTTCTTCATTTCACGGCGTCACATAGAAAAATATTTTTGACATTTCTGCGATGCACTTTCGACGTGATACGCATGTATGCGTCTTTCACGTTCAAAAAGACAACCTGCTACCCACACATAGACCCACACAACATGACGAACAAAATACGATAAATTGCATCGAACCGATTAGAAAGAGAATGACCAGAGGGGCGCACACATACATTCATACACACCGAGTCGGCACACAGAAAACATTCTGCAAAAAAATGAAACCCATCTGACAGAACATTACTTGAAACGTCAAACAACAAATATGGCCGAATTTTTGCAATTTCATGGTAAGAAAAGAACAATAATTAAAAAAAAACTATCTTTCAATCACTCTCATTGCAGCAATTACTTCGAATAAGTAATAAAATTCAGTAAACGACCGATTCGGTTGATATGCCATCTTCCATCATCGTTCGATGTGTACCTACCGGTTCCTGTGCAAATGACTGCTGGTGACTGTCTTTGTTGTTGCCGGCGGTACTGGATGATGACGAATTCTTACTGCTTTCGGCACCTTTACCATGAGTACTAGATGTGGTCAATGTAGCAGATGTTGGCGTTAGGGCGGATGATGTTGATGAAGACGATACCTTCACCGCCGTAGCTGGAGTGGTGGTAGTAGTCGTTGTTGCAGCCGACAGGGCCATCGTACTGATGACGGGCGGAACACCAATCGGGGCAGCGCTTGTTCCTGCCTTCGTGGTGGCGCTGTTGATTGAAGAGTTCGTGGTGCCCACCGCATTGGAGCTATTATTAACATCTGTCTCACTGCTAACACTTCCTGTTGGAGCTGCAGTGGTGCACGTCCGATCGGTCACTTCGCCGGAAGTCGATGGCCCCGCATGCTGTGCCTCATGTGTGCCAGGTTTGTCGGGCGCTTTTGGCTGCCCAAGTTCTGGCGAGGGAGCCATCGTTTAATTCCGACAACGATTCCACAACCGTCCGGTGGCGGAAGTGTCGTCCGCCTCCCGTATGGGAATCGCACACCACTGGGTGGAAGGTGTATTTCTTGTCTTAACCAATTACTGCGACAACTAGACAATTCCCACGAACCCCCTGCCCAAAAACGGGACGGGTAACTAGTGTTCACCAACTACTGCCTACGGCACACCGGCGTTAGCCAAAATGTCTCTTAACCACCAACCAGGCTCGTCACGATCTAGATGGAAAATTCCGATTCCGGACAAAGCAAAAGGTTTTCATTACGCACAGCCTCCACAGTAAGGAATTGAGAAAATTTTTGTCCCAGATTCAAACTAAACCATACTAAAACATCACATTAGGCACAAACGTTCGCTTCGGAGGAGAAGCAATCGAAACAATCGAATCCTTTTAGGATGAAATCTTCGACCAAAGCTCACTAACTAGCAGGGGGTTCTAACTCCACTTGAACCCAAAAACGCATACAGCCGGGCAATTCCCGAAACACAACAACAATTTCTCGACACTCTGTGCACACGATGTCTCGCATATACACACCGGATCACCTATATACTTGCTATATATTAATGTACATATATATATATGCTCTCGGTTTTCGCGTGAACAATTTCCTGTGTTAGTTTTCCTCTCGTAACGCACCGGGACCACATCCGGATTTCCCTATCTTGGTGAAATGTTTCTTCGCTTTTCTTCAGCACATTTCCAAGCATAGGAAGACGGTAATGCGTGCGCGTTCATATATGTTCTCTCCTGGCAGTGCTGCAGCTGCTGCCGCTTCCACCGTACACCACCGGCTCGGAGAAGAAGCCGACGTGCCAGAAAATCACTCTTCACCATTTGCCATCACTCGCATCCGCACCCGCACTTCCGTTGCTGCTGTTGCTGCTGTTGCTGCTTGCAATATTCATCGCGTACATACTTGACAGCCGCGCGAGACCGCCACTTACTTAGATCAGTTTTCGCTGTATGCGTGATGGTACGTATGTGCTAGTATGGGTACGCTTCGAAGACGACGTCGGATCGGGAAACCTTTTCTTCTACGCCCCCCCGCTTTGCAGCGCTCCTGCGTCTGACCTATGTCGCTCGCTACTGCTGCTGCTGATACCAGCGCCGCAACGTCTTCGCACACACAAACACACTGAACTCACTCATATACACACACACACTATCACACCACACAATTTATTCCTTCCTCATTTTCATTCCACCATTTTTCCATGCAATGGTCTTATTTTTCTTTCATATCGCACTGCCCCCAAAAAATCTACCCCCGAAAATATGCCTCGTCCGGGGGCACGGTACGTTTTTGCACGACGTTCGCACACCACGATGAACACACCACTATGGGTAGACGAGTTGCCCCACAACCGTAGACATTACCCGTATTTGGAATTTTTTCTCGCTCCGGAAACCACCAGATGCATGGGACGAAATGCAGTGGAAATGGTTCACTTTATCGAACAGCAGGGAGCAAAAACACAAAATATCGCCCTTGCTGGCGTTCTGCGGTACAGGGGACTAGCTAAAGAAATAGGGTTCCTAACTCGTTAGGCCAACTTTGACGGCAACTTGCCATGGCCATAGAATTCTACACTACTACACTCTCCCTGTCTGACACATTTCCACTGCTAGAGAAGCGCTGTGCACGATGGCCATCTTCTACTGCATTTTCTACCGTCGCCTGTGCCCTGTTGCAATTGTTTCAGACACTGCGGTTCACCACTTGGTGGTACTGTTCAGTTTGCAGCTATTTCCAACGGGAAATCCGTTCTTTTTACCGAATTAAACACTGAGGACGATGCAAATTTGCAATCGTAAAACATGACACCACTGAATTCTGCCTAACGTCAAATCTGACAGCTAGCACCAATTCGACGTCCACCGACGTTTTGTTTTATTTCGTCAAATATAATCGTAGAGAGATGAGGACCAGAATTTAGCATCCAGCGAAGGAAATATTTATATTTTACCTGAAATTTATGAACTAAGAACCATAAAAGAAAGGCCAGCTTTAGTTTATTTTCCAGAAAATTGTCTGCTTCGTGGTTCATAGTGACAAACCAGTGTGCCGCTGTGTAGGAAATAAAACATCGCAAAGAAACAATTTCTTTACTACTTTACTTTCAAGCAAAATAATCCAAATGGCTGTCCAAATTGACTGCATCAAAATTCAATTCGAATCAGCCTCGCACATTCTATAGAACATATTTTATGTAAATACGGGTTGAAAGCCGAATGTTTTAAAATCGTTGCGAACATAAAAATATTTACTGCTTAGTTACTATAAACCAAACGAATGAACCCGCTTTTCATAGCTTAATTGGCGCTACCTGCCTTTTGGCGCTGTACAGTTGACTGCAACCGGACAACCTGACAGCATGTTCAACTCTGTAATCAACTCGTTCAAACTTTCAGTGTTCTAGTCGAGCTGTAGTTGCGAATATGGAGGAAAATAACAAGCCGTACGAAGGACTAAAATGCGAAAACTGTTCCTATTGGTTTAGTAAAATGTACTTATTTAAACAACACTACCGCAGATACCACAGCAATCTTGGACAGCTGATAGATCTACCGCCGTTGCCATTTTTCGAGGAGATGGTGATACAGAACAATCTTCAAGATGAGCTCCGGTTCGCTATACTACATCTATCACCGATGAAGTCTACGCTGATGCGTATATTCGAAGCAGAAACCCATGCAACGATGCGCATCGCTAACATGGATGACATCCGGGAACAGCAACGTAGATTATCAGCAAAGTCCGTCGGAATTTCGGCTACCATACCCGTGTTGTATGATGTGTATTCAGAAATTAGCGCAGAAGGCGCTCAAAGCTTCCGTGTGGTACCGAAGCAAAAATTGGAACCCATTACCCACCATGAGCAGTTTCCACCAGAAGTCTAGTAAGTCTGAAGCTATATAAATGTGTGTCATTTCAGCTGTATCTAATTTTGTTTTTTTTTGTTTTTTCGTTCTCGGTAGTTTTCCACCAGATTCAGATCCGGGTGTTTCGACATTAGACAACGAGATTACTACGATAGATGATATTGTATTATTCAACCATAACCTATCAAACCCAATGTGTGAGGCATTGGAAGATTTTATGAATGCTCTCTAACTTTACTTTTCAATAATGGTACTATGCCTTTTAGCGTTTTGTTTTTCAACTTTAATTTAGTAACTTAACCTAGACACTTTCTGTTCTTGTAGAACTTGAAGCTGGAAAAAACATTTAATACCATAATACCATGAAATTTTCTCAAAATTCTGCATCGATTAAAGACGATTCTATTTGCTTGCTTCATTACCATGCGTAGGAGTTAATTTGCAAACCATCAACGATCAACCGCTTGGCGTCAATGCCTCTCGAAATTGAAACCACAAAACATTATTCAACACTCTTCTAGATTGCTGTTTTTGGAAAAAAAAACATTTCACAAAATCGCACATACACAAAAGGTCGCAAGAAATATTTTTGTGTGAATAAAGAATGATTGAAGAAGAAAAAAACAATTGAGAGAGCAACAGCCCACGCTTTTGGTGTGGGAACTGAATGGATGGGGCCATCAAAATTATCATATTCCATCCAAAAAAAAAATTCCTTGAAGAGATCTCAATTTTCTTAATGCAGAATATGCGAATACTACCAAGGAAGGCTAGAAGGTTGCAATCGTTTTCTTTACCATTAGTACATTTAATTCTAAAGCTCAATAGGAAAAAACATCCTTACGTGTACGGTGTGTATAATGTGATATCATTTTTCATGAAGCAAAACCAATCAGAGAGGTAACCAGAAGCAACGAAACAGGGAATCGGTCTTGAAACCAATTGAGGTCAGTGTCCACCGCACCGTGGACATATCGTATGAAAAACGGAAACGGCACACATCTGAGGAAGAGGTTCGTAAATTGCTCTCGGTTTCAATTTCCTGTTTCGTTTCAGGTTAAACTCTCCGTTGGTGGCATCATCCTTTGGAGTAGATTTTGGTACGATCTGCAGCAAGAGCTGTTTTTTTTCCTCTTCTACCCAGCACATCCTCATTACCGTGTTGATTTTATTCGCAAAGTGGTGCTCTGATGTTTGTTGTAATGGTTACGACGGAATGCTAATCGAATTGTAACACAAGACGAACCGGCCGGGAAAGATATATCAAAGAATGTTGACAGTTTGTTGAATGTTTGACGCCCAGCGGGGGTTTCCACTTCAGCCACGTGAACAAAATGATCGCATCGTAAGTACAAACGCTAGAACCTACCTGCAATTTGCCATCTAATCAAAGCTTAACATCTTCAAATATGACACATAAAATACCTGTTTTATTTATCTGATATTACTTTCAGTCGCATATGGGGAACATATTATACAACACCTACGAAATAACATCGGGTACGAAAATCAAGCAAAAGCTCACGATTGACGCATGTAATTCTTTCTTTTTGTAGCCTTTTTTGCCGTAACTACCGCTCCAACATCAGTATTGCCAGGGATGTAAGGAATGTGACGTATACCGCGATGCTACTGGCCAACTGTCGTATTGCATCGGAGCAAAGCTCATTTTCAATCTTATCACAGTTGAGAAAGTGCTTATCGGTCGACAGAAGCTTGGCAATCCGACGCAAAAACATGGCCGAGTCTGGCTTGCAGATGAACCGGGCACTGCTGTACACACAGTTCTCGTACGCATACCGTGCACTGGAATGGAAGAGATGGACATGTTAAAAGCGAATACAAAGAACGATGCGTGTGGTCTGCAAACTGTATGTATACCAGCTTACCAACAAAAGTGTATGTATTGAACATTTATGGACTGTTTGGTAGTTCGAGACATTTCGTCCTTCAGCACGCCTATAAACTGGTTCGAGCAGAGATCCCACTCGGGATGGACCAGCTGGAAGCAGCTTTTGTGTCGTAAAAACTCTACAATCACAAAGGACGGCAAACCGTTTATCGCATATTTATCATTATTCTTTCATTCGTGCCGAAACACTGAAAGGACAGATTTAGATCCGTACATACCTCGCTGGAAAGCTTGGTCGTAGCACAAAAATTCGTACAGCTTTTGGGCGCCGTACACTTCGTTTTCAATTATTTTCCGCTGCCGGGCATTCACACACTCCTTCAGATACTGACGAACGCATTCCATGCCTCGGTTGAAGATCCTGCCGGTAAGCAAACGGAGGACGATTACGTACCATGCGGACGGTTGGAATGTACAGCCACTTGCCGCGATACCTACAAACACCGGTGGTTGATTTCCTCCAGCGAGTCGGGAATTTTGACCGCATGCAGTGCCTCCACGGCAACGGTTGGAGTGAAGTTTCGGAAACAGTTGCCCAGCAGTTGTCCGGCCCGTCCACACACCGTGTCAGAAATGGCACTGTTGGCGATCGGCAGGTAAGCTAAAATCAAACGGGGCAACTAGTAGCAATTAAGATTCGATAACTTCCTCTTACATCGAGGATTCACTTTTTGTATTGACTGGCTAAAATGTTGGTTTAAAATGAAAATTCTCAACGATAACAATGAGTATTTTGCTTGTTTGAATCAGTACTAGGTGGTGCAGTACTAGGTTTGCTTTCTTCACAAAGTTGTTTTTAATTAAAAACATGTTAAAATGTTAAAAATAGTACTTTTGAATAATAACTTTTATTATTATACTTTAGTAAAAAAATATTAAGAATTAAAAATTAAGAATTATGCTGTGAAGTGTTTAAGTGCAGATTAAGTGAACAGCTTTTGCCTTTAAGCTACTGTATTCTTCCGATGACTTAGAAAGAAACTAACTTATTTTGCAAAGCAAATAAAAAAACCGAATGAAAATGTTTGAAAGACACTAATTTGGGCTGAATCCCGTGTAGAATAAGCTTTGAAAAAAAATCCATTGATCGGTCTTACGAATGCTAGCCATTAAATTAGTTAATTTCATTTTTAAGAGAAATATGGAAACGTTACTATTGCTTTTGTGCCGTGTAGCGTAAGATGTCGAGAATTTCTGAGAAGTTAGATAAAATATAGCAAAGCTATATAAAAGAAACATAGTTTCTTTTTCCAACATAAAAGTTGAGCAAAAATCATATCAAACGGTGAAGTAGCACTGGAAACTATTGAATCAATTTTTTCTATCATAATAATGTAAAAAAAAAACTAATACAATAATACCAACATCACTTATCGTCTTGTGATGTTCGATCAATTGTCTTCGGGACTATTTTATATCGGTTTAAACTCAACACTTTTGCTCGATGCTACTCATTATCGTTAATAAATGTTCCGTGAAATAACAACCAAATCGCCAGCGGCATGCTGGAAAAAGCTATTTTTAAACAGCAACTCCTTTCACGGCCAAAATGTTCAACTCCATCCCGAAGCAATCCCTCTCCACAATAATATGCTAAAAATCATTCATTGTGATTGCAGCTCGTCAGTTCACTAGAGCTCCAGAGGCTCCAGATTGTTTCGCACTAATTGAGTCGTTTTTGTCGGCAGATAATTTACCGTAGTTCATCATGCGAAACTTTCACGAGAAGGATCTTCAGTTGGGATGCTTTAGTCACACCGTTACCATTGGCAGGTGGTAACCGTTTATCCTTTACAAAACGCCCAAAGAAAGTATACAGACGAAACGTGTTAAAGTCTCGTTAGTCATTCAATTAGTCACTTGTTTCTTTTCTCATAGCAAAACGCGTTTCACTAATTGTTGAATGTTGCACTACGGTGACACAACACTTTCCTCTCGGATTAAACGATACTATACTTACATCCCCACAGTGTACACCAAATCCACCAAATGGTTCGCAGTCGGTGTAGTGAACGATATGCCGACATGTTTTTAGTATGTTAGGCCGAACGATGATGATCAGCACACGTGCGTCACTTAATCCCAATGTACGTACACAAACACAATAACCTTTTCTTTGTTCATTGACAAAACAATCAGCAAAGCCACATCTACTTGTTAATACACTTTTCTCATTCTAACTCATTCAACAACCATACAGTTTAATCACATTTATCACGCATACAATGGTGCTGGCAGGATACGGCACCGTTCAATGTCCGCGAATCGTTCAATCAGTACACCGGAAACCCATCGACATTCACTAAAGCCATTCCATTACCATTCACAAGCACGCATAAAATTTGTCTGACACACGATGGACCACAATGTCCATGGTAATATAGTGACAAGTTCATCGCGATACAGCACGCATTCGAGCCGGATCCGTAGACACGACCGTAGGCCGAAGTTTCGTGAGTGTCCCGAACAGTTTTCTATTGCTCGTGCTTTCGATGCGATCGCGCCTTATTCCACTTGCCAGCAGTGCTTTTGAGGGAGAGGTTGCGAAAGCTTCGTCGAAAAAGGATTTGAAAGATTGAATGTTTGGTGCTTGTTTTATTCGTTCATCATTCATGGTTTAGCTTCTATTATCAAAAAACGATTCGAATTAAATCTTTTTGTAGGCCAAATGGTGCTAAATATATTTTTAACTCATACTTTAAAATTATTCCTCAACACATTACGGAAGGTATCTCATCATTTTCAGCATTCAATTTGATGAAAAAACTTTATCAATTACGAACGGTTGTGGCAGATGAAAAAAGATGATTTTTCACATCATTGCAAATCACAATTTTCGAGACAAGCTTTATTAGGCTAAAGCACACGTTCTAATGTTTGTTTAGAACCGTTTCTGTTTGCTTTTGGAGTAGCTATTTCGATTTTATGTTGTTGTCCTTATTACACTTTAGATATGCAAAGAGATCTGATAAAAGTTTTAATGCTGACGACAAACGGAAAAAGGCGCTTGTTGTGTACTTTGTACGGTTTCCAATGTCCTTGAACGCTTGTTAAGGTTTTTGTTGGTTGGCTCTATTCGAGGCTTTTTTTTAGAATGCTCTTTCGTTTTTGTTGATAGAACCACCTTTGCCAAACCTGTTTAAATTTAAACTCACCTAACTCACTTACTTGAAATAAATATTTACAAACCATTAATGCAATGCACTTCGGTTGGGACACATTTGCTTTACTCTACTCTGGCTGGGTCTTATTTTAATTTTATTTTTCCTCCCTTTTGATTTTATTTAAAATCATTGTTTGGTTAAAATGTATGGATGGAAGTAAGATGGAACGTAAAAAAAAATTTTTTTTTGATACAATCATTAAATATATCATTAAATATAACATAAATTTTCATTTGCACTTCCCATAACATAATATTCCGCCTAAAAATACATATGAACCACGCCACGAACAACATAATTACTAACGGACGCAAATGCGTTTTTCCCGAGAACTAATCGAAAGTCGAAAATCAGACGCACAGGAAAATGGGATAGCTTTAAACTGGCGGACTAACTGATACAGGAAGGGAACTGTGTAGAAGTTGAGAATCAGACACACAGGGTTACGGGAGTGCTTCAACAGAAATTTAGACTCTTGCGTATTCACGTCCTGACGGCTTTACGCACTGACGTACTCACACTTAAATCTCACCGAGTGATTGGACTGAAGTATATTGAACAAACTTTCTACGCTACTTATTTTGCTAATCATCTAAGGCTCATTTTTGATGAAATAAGACCAATTTTTACCTATAACTCGGTCGGTATCAAACCGATCGCCAATCTTTAACCTGTGGTCGATAGATGGCACCAATGGCTACATTTTCTTCTTGGACAGCCATGCCTTCAGATGGCTATACCAGAAGTTATTCGAGGAACCAAGTCCCTTACCCTGTTTGAGAAAATGTATAATTTTCCTCATTTTTGAGCAATGTAGCAAAAATTTTAAATGTGATATATTTTGATGGGAATTTGTTGCAATAAGTTTCTTTTCACTTAAATAGTGCTTTAAATTAAAAAAAGAATAAAAAATCAGAAAAAAATTTTAAAAAAAATTTCAACTCGAAAATTTTATAAGGCTTGCCCCTTACGATTTTTTTGGGAAATTTTGCAAAAAAAAATAAAATTGTTTTATTTTAATGCCAATGGGTTGCAATGAGTTTCTTTTCACTCAAATAATGCTTGAAATAAAAAAAAGAGTGAAAAATAGTCAAAAAAATTAAAAAATAGAACAAAATTAAAATTTTCCTCATTTTTGCCTATAACTCGGTCGGTATCCAACGGATCGCCAATCTTTTACCTGTTGTCGATAGATGGCACCAATGGCTACTATTTCTTCTTGGACAGCCATGCCCTCACATGTCTGTGCCAGAAGTTATTCGAGGAACCAAGTTCCATACCCTGTTTGAGAAAATGTAAAATTTTCTTCATTTTTTGCCTACTTTTGCCTATAACTCGGTCGGTATCCAACGGATCGCCAATCTTTAACCTGTGGTCGATAGATGGCAGCAATGGCTATATTTTCTTCTTGGACAGCCATGCCCTCAGATGTCTGCGCCAGAAGTTATTCGAGGAACCAAGTTCCTTACCCTGTTTGAGAAAATGTATAATTTTCCTCATTTTTGAGCAATGTAGCAAAATTTGTAAATGTGATATATTTTATTGAGAATTTGTTGCAATAAGCTTCTTTTCACTCAAATAATGCTTTAAATTAAAAAAAGAATAAAAAATCAGAAAAAAATTTCAAAAATATTTTCCACTCGAAAATTTTATAAGGCTTACCCCTTACGATTTTTTTGGGAAATTTTGCAAAAAAAAATAAAATTGTTTTATTTTAATGCCAATGGGTTGCAATGAGTTTCTTTTCACTCAAATAATGCTTGAAATAAAAAAAAAGAGTGAAAAATAGTCAAAAAAATTAAAAAATAGAACAAAATTAAAATTTTCTTCATTTTTGCCTATAACTCGGTCGGTATCCAACGGATCGCCAATCTTTAACCTGTTGTCGATAGATGGCAGCAATGGCTATATTTTCTTCTTGGACAGCCATGCCCTCAGATGTCTGCGCCAGAAGTTATTCGAGGAACCAAGTTCCTTACCCTGTTTGAGAAAATGTATAATTTTCCTCATTTTTGAGCAATGTAGCAAAATTTGTAAATGTGATATATTTTATTGAGAATTTGTTGCAATAAGCTTCTTTTCACTCAAATAATGCTTTAAATTAAAAAAAGAATAAAAAATCAGAAAAAAATTTCAAAAATATTTTCCACTCGAAAATTTTATAAGGCTTACCCCTTACGATTTTTTTGGGAAATTTTGCAAAAAAAATAAAATTGTTTTATTTTAATGCCAATGGGTTGCAATGAGTTTCTTTTCACTCAAATAATGCTTGAAATAAAAAAAAAGAGTGAAAAATAGTCAAAAAAATTAAAAAATAGAACAAAATTAAAATTTTCTTCATTTTTGCACCAAATTTTGACTATAACTCGGTCGGTATCCAACGGATCGTCAATCTTTTACCTGTTGTCGATAGATGGCACCAATGGCTACTATTTTCTTCTTGGACAGCCATGCCCTCAGATGTCTGTGCCAGAAGTTATTCGAGGAACCAAGTTCCTTACCCTGTTTGAGAAAATGTAAAATTTTCTTCATTTTTGCACCAAGTTTTGCCTATAACTCGGTCGGTATCCAACGGATCGCCAATCTTTAACCTGTGGTCGATAGATGGCAGCAATGGCTATATTTTCTTCTTGGACAGCCATGCCCTCAGATGTCTGTGCCAGAAGTTATTCGAGGAACCAAGTTCCTTACCCAGTTTGAGAAAATGTATAATTTTCCTCATTTTTGCACCAATGTAGCAAAAATTTTAAATGTGATATATTTTGATGGGAATTTGTTGCAATAAGTTTCTTTTCACTTAAATAGTGCTTTAAATTAAAAAAAGGATAAAAAATCAGAAAAAAATTTCAAAAAAAATTTCCACTCGAAAATTTCATAAGGCTTACCCCTTACGATTTTTTTGGGAAATTTTGCAAAAAATTAAATTGTTTTATTTTAATGCCAATGGGTTGCAATGAATTTCTTTTCACTCTAATAAAGCTTGAAATGAAAAAAAGAGTGAAAAATTATAAAAAAAATAAAAAAATTTAAAAAAAATTAAAATTTTCCTCATTTTTGCACCAAATTTTGCCTATAACTCGGTCGTTATCCAACAAATCGCCAATCTTTAACCTGTGGTCAATAGATGGCACCAATGGCTACATTTTCTTCTTGGACAGCCATGCCCTCAGATGTCTGTGCCAGAAGTTATTCAAGGAACCAAGTTTCATATCCTGTTTGAGAAAATGTAAAATTTTCTTCATTTTTGCACCAACTTTTGCCTATAACTCGGTCGGTATCCAACGAATCGCCAATCTTTAACCTGTGGTCAATAGATGGCACCAATGGCTACATTTTCTTCTTGGACAGCCATGCCCTCAGATGTCTGTGCCAGAAGTTATTCGGGGAACCAAGTTCCTTACCCAGTTTGAGAAAATGTATAATTTTCCTCATTTTTGAGCAATGTAGCAAAAATTTTAAATGTGATATATTTTGATGGGAATTTGTTGCAATAAGTTTCTTTTCACTCAAATAATGCTTTAAAATAAAAAAAGAATAAAAAATCAGAAAAAAATTTTAAACAAATTTTCAACTCGAAAATTTCATAAGGCTTACCCCTTGCCATTTTTTTGAGCAATTTAGCAAAATTAAAAAATTTGTTTTATTTTAATACGAATCGATTGAAATGAGTTTTTTTTCACTCAAATAATGCTCGAAATTAATAAAAGAATAAAAAAAAACAAAAAATAAATAAAAAATTCAAAAAATTTGAAATTTTCCTAAAGCTATACCTAGTGGGTCAAAACCGAAAGAGGTATTTCAATCGCTCCGGTACGCGCTCCCGCACAGCTCACGGGAAAAAGACGTAGCTGTATCGCAGGAATCGCTTCTGCGTGCAGCGCTCCTTGTGGTGCGAAACTTTGCTCCTGGGAGCGCATCGCACAATCGCTCCTGTGTGCAGCGCTCCGTGTGGAGCTACCTCAAGTGCACCGCACACTTTACCGTGGAAATAGACGTAGAGCGACATTTCTCGCGCGACATTTCGACAGAGCGAGAGCGGAGAGAATTCTCAGTTAAGGCCTCCAAAAATATCTCCCCCCAAAAAATTCTATAAATTTGAAAATTTTGAAATTGATTTATTTCAATGCGAATTGGTTGAAATAAGTTTCTTTTCACTCAAATAATGCTTTAAATAAAAAAAGAATATAAAATTATAAAAAAAAATCTAAAAACTTGAAAATTTCGTAAGGCTTCTGATAGCCTTATCGTTTTTTTTGGGAAATTTAGCAAAATTTATAAATTGATTTCAAATGGTTCATATGATGCTTTAAATAAAAAAAGAATAAAGAATAATAAAACAATCGCACATTTTCGTTCAACTTACTCGCATATTTTCGTTTCAACTCACGTATTTACTCTTTTTGCAACTCGACTCATCACGGCTACATGTTTCCACTCATGAGCGAGTAAAATGACCGAACCTTAATGTATACGTTTATGCCAGGGATGACTCCGAAATGAGTCGTTAAACGAGCTGATAACCTAATAACGACTCATTCACTCTGAGTTGACTCACTGAAAAGAGTTGTTATTCTCATCTCTAGTTCCTACGTACCGAGAACACTAACGGGAAGTTGAATGAACAATTTGCGACAGTAACCCCTTGTTGGTCAGAAACTCAACTATTCTGTTTTACGGTTAAACTAAGGACTCGGAAGGCCTCTCCTTCGCGTGGCCTGGCCTGGGTTTGATCGTTAACAACACCAAACACCAAGAGTTCGTTTCACCTCACAACTGTTTGAAGAACGCATAAAGCAAAACATGCGTTTTTTCTTGAATTGCGTCTATTGCATATTTTTCAGTTGTTATGTTTCATAAATCAAATAGTCATCGCACGAAACTAAATAGCCTTATGTTTGCTGTAGTACTCCTGTAAAAAGTGTGACATTAACGAATTTATATATATATATATATATATATATATATATATATATATATATATATATATATATATATATATATATATATATATATATATAAAAACATAGGAAACAAAGAAAAAGAAAAGAAAGCCAACAAGCACTTTCTTTTCTTCAAGGTAAAGAACAAACAACCCCCATAACATTGATTTTTGACCACACTTGTTCGGTGTTTTTTGTGTAGGTTTGAAGGTCAAGTATGTTGCTGTTAGCACCCTAATACAACATATTTGTTCTCCAATTACCGCAGGCTGCATCCTCCCATTCCTTTCGTTCGTTCGTATCACTTCATACGGTCTAAAAGTATGCTGATTAGATAAAAAAAATAGATTTGAACATTTGTGTTCTGCCTGTGATTTTTATCTTTACAGACAACGAGTTCTTTTTATCTAGGTATGGAGTGCCAACTACAATAATGTGTCAATTCAATCTCTTGGAAAAGAGTGCAACTTGAAAGTATATGTGAGTACGCAATTATATTAAATAAGTAGTTAGTTGTGGACTAGATAATACTTATTATTAACAAGCTCTTTCAACTAATGGTACACATTTATCTTACAGCTCGATTATGGCCGGACGCTAGCCCAGAGAAACCAAGCATCACATTTGCTACACACCACACACCATGATCGATGCACAGTATATGCATCATTTTATCGTATCAACATTGATGGATCAAGAACAAACATATAATGAAGCATGATAGTGTGGCACGATGATAAATGGCCGATAAGGTACGAGGTAAAAATAACCTTGAAAAATCATCCACCACGGAACAATTATTCTTCCATCGTGATTGTGGGAAACGGATCAATTTTGCAGCCGAACGATACAAAGCTGTGTACTGAGGAGTGCTTCGCTTATTCTTTTTCTTTTCGATTTTAATAAATTGCTTCTGTAACGCTTCCTGACAGGCAGCTTAACGGCAGTTGCTTTAGCTTAGCCCGATCATATCGCAATCGCGCACTAAGCGTGGCCGCGTGTACTAAATTTGCCACTCCATTCCTTGGATGGAATTGCGTGAAACTTTTACCATCAACTATCTGGCGAATCTGTCCGGCACAGACGCGGAATAATAACTGCAGGACACGCTGATTGACGCAATGGTTCCTTAACGTTATATTCCCACAAGATGTTGCGGGTAGATTGGAAAACCGATAAAACTTTTCCTTATCGGCGAATTTTTTTTCTTTGCTTTTCTATCAAAAAAAAAGAAGGAAAAAGGATTTACCCAAACAAAAAAATTCAACGAAAAATATTTTCAACAGAAATCAACGAATTGAGTAATTTTGGCACAGTTTTGTTGGCCAGTGTGGTACTAAAAATATCGTCAGCGGTTGGTTATCAGAATCATCATTTTGTTAATCTTATTGTTATGATTTATGCTCTTTGATTCTTGGTAGAGAAAACTTCGCTGATATACGCCAGCACACACAAAATTTCTTGAACTGAACTTATCAGAATACGATAGAATTTTTGGTTGTTGGTTCCTTGTGTAATGTGTTCCTTGTATAACTCCCTTTGGATCAGGGATGTTATCTGAACGTAAAAACAATTATGTCGCTTTCATTCACAATCTCACCGTGGTGGACTCGGAAAATCTGGAAGTTCTGCCGCACATTTAAGTATAGAACAAATGCTAGAACAAAAGGTACAAATTATACAGAAGAATTCTTAATTTACAGAAGTTATGGCTATTAAATAAACATATTCATAATCTTAGAACAAAGATAAAATAAATTAAACTTCATATTTCATTCTAACAACCTCTTGCTCTCTGTGTGTAATATGAAATTCCTTCATCTTCCTTACCACCTCTAAAAATATGGACACAAACGAGCTGATTTATGAATGTAACCACGACGAAATATTCCACTTATCTGTATCTGAACTGGAATGTAATGTAATACCACAAAACTTCCGTAATGGCTCGGTTGTATGTCATATGTTGTATCGATTAATTTCTCCATTTTGTTTACTACTTCACATGATCTTGGTAATTCCAAACATACCGACCAATGTCAACCACACGGGCATATTAATTAATGCATTTATTTAGCACACCCGTGGGAAAATGGACCATTTTCTGTAAATAAATTAAATGTATCACAAGGTGCCACGATTTGCATAATTTATCACGATTGCAACCAGTTAGCTAATACGCTTGTTTAGTCCTAATCTAACCTCAAAACTTGTCACTAACCTAATAAAAACTGCGCTTAGTATTGAAGGTTGTCTTATTAATTGCAAATTAACTTAAATTTTTAATAATTTAAAATTACAGTAATATTATTATTACTTCTAATGAAACGTCTTATAAATATTCCTTTACAAAAATGTGCACATAAATGCTGTGAGTCTTTTTCATACTCTAACTTCCTAAGTATCAGATAATCATATCAATATCATTACAGCTCAACTCACCAAACTTGGCAAACACCATCTTGTTCTTTGTGTAAAACAAAGGCACGCCCAAGGATGTAAAAAGGAAAAGTTCATCTTGTTTGATTGAAAACATCGAAAATAAATAGAATAAGAAAAAAATTTTACATTCCATACCCTGTTTGAGAAAATGTAAAATTTTCGTCATTTTTGAGCAATGTAGCAAAATTGATAAATGGGATATTTTTGAATGCGAATTTGTTGCAATAAGTTTCTTTTCACTCAAAGAATGCTTTAAAATAAAAATAAAAATAAAAAATCAGAAAAAAATGTTAAAAAAATTTTCAACTCGAAAATTTCATAAGCCTTACCCCTTGCCATTTTTTTGAGCAATTTAGCAAAATTTAAAAATTTGTTTTATTCTAATGCGAAATTGTTGCAATAAGTTTCTTTTCACTCAAATAATGCCTTAACAGAAGAAAAGAATAAAAAATAACAAAAAAAAAATTCAACTCGAAAATTTCGTACGGCTTACCCCTTGCCATTTTTTTGAGCAATTTAGCAAAATTTTAAATTTTCTTTTATTTTAATGCGAAATTGTTACAATAAGTTTCTTTTCACTCAAATAATGCTTTAAATATAAAAAAAACAATAAAAAAAATTCAAAAAATTTGGCTAGTGGGCTAATGGCTAGTGGGCTAATGGCTAGTGGGCCAAGAGAGAAAGCGGTATTTCAATCGCTCCGGTCATCTTATTGTGCGCACTCCCGCACAGCTCACGGGAAAAAGAGGTAGCTGTATCGCAGGAATCGCATGCAGCGCTCCTTGTGGTGCGAAACTTCGCTCCTGGGAGCGCATCGCACAATCGCTCCTGTGTGCAGCGCTCCGTGTGGAGCTACCTCAAGTGCACCGCACACTTTAGAGAGCGAGAGCGGTGCGCTCCGCTCTTGCAAAAGAGCTACTTGACCCAACACTAGTTGTAAGTCGAGTTGCAGAAAGAGTAAATACGTGAATTGAAACGAAAATGTGCGAGTGAGTTGAAACACAAATGAGTTGAAACGAATCGTTTGATATACATGAGTTGAAACGGAATACAAGTGTACAATACAAAACTAGCCAAATTAATATTCTTCTCGCTCTGCCTAACTATCAAACCTGCAAAAGCAAACAAGCGGGCTTGCCTCAAGGACATGAAACGGAATACTTTTAGGATATTTATTATCCTGCTCAGAGGCGGATCATCCACTACGCAAACTAAGCGGCCACTATGCATTCAACATGCATGTTTTACTATAATGTAATACTTTACTTATTTTCTTGCGTCGGCTGTGGGTCCCCAAACAACCCTCCCACCGTCATCGGAAACAGAGTTTTAGGGGCCCAGAGAATTCTCAGTTAAGGCCTCCAAAAATATCTCCTCCCCCAAAAATTCTATAAATTTGACAATTTCCTAAGGCCTTAGCTTTTTTTAGGGAAATTTAGCAAAATTTATAAATTGATTTATTTTAATGCGAATTGGTTGAAATAAGTTTCTTTTCACTCAAATAATGCTTTAAATAAAAAAAGAATAGAAAATTATAAAAAAAAATCTAAAAACTTAAAAATTTCGTAAGGCTTCTGATAGCCTTATCGTTTTTTTGGGAAATTAGAAAAATTTTATAAATTGATTTCAAATGGTTCATATGATGCTTTAAATAAAAAAAAAAATAAAGAATAGTAAAACAATCGCACATTTTCGTTCAACTTACTCGCATATTTTCGTTTCAACTCACGTATTTACTCTTTTTGCAACTCGACTCACCACGGCTACATGCTTACACTCATGAGCGAGTAAAATGACCGAACCTTAATTTATTCGTTTATGCCAGGGATGACTCCGCAATGAGTCGTTAAACGAGCTGATAACCTAATAACGACTCATTCACTCTGAGTTGACTCACTGAAAAGAGTTGTTATTCTCATCTCTAGTTCCTACGTACCGAGAACACTAACGGGAAGTTTAATGAACAATTGGCGACAGTAACCCCTTGTTGGTCAGAAACTCAACTATTCTGTTTTACGGTTAAACTAAAGACTCGGAAGGCCTCTCCTTCGCGTGGCCTGGCCTGGGTTTGATCGTTAACAACACCAAACACCAAGTGTTCGTTTCACTTTACAACTGTTTGAAGAATACATAAAGCAAAACATGCGTTTTTTTCTTGAATTGTGTCTATTGCATAATTTTCAGTTGTTATGTTTCATAAATTAAATAGTCATCGCACGAAACTAAATAGCCTTATGTTTGCTGTAGTACTCCTGTAAAAAGTGTGACATTAACGAATTTTTATACATATATAAAAACATAGAAAACAAAGAAAAAGAAAAGAAAGCCAACATGCACTTTCTTTTCTTCAAAGTAAAGAACAAACAACCCCCATAACATTGATTTTTGCCCACACTTGTTTTTTGTGTAGGTTTGAAGGTCAAGTATGTTCCTGTTAGCACCCTAATACAACATATTTGTTCTCCAATTACCGCAGGCTGCATCCTCCCATTCCTTTCGTTCGTTCGTATCACTTCATACGGGTTTCTAAAAGTATGCTGATTAAATAACAAAAATATATTTGAACATTTGTGTTCTGTCTGTGCTTTTTATCTTTACAGACAACGAGTTCTTTTTATCTAGGTATGGAGTGCCAACTACAATAATGTGTCAATTCAATCTCTTGGAAAAGAGTGCAACTTGAAAGTATATGTGAGTACGCAATTATATTAAATAAGTAGTTAGTTGTGGACTAGATAATACTTATTATTAACAAGCTCTTTCAACTAATGGTACACATTTATCTTACAGCTCGATTATGGCCGGACGCTAGCCCAGAGAAACCAAGCATCACATTTGCTACACACCACACACCATGATCGATGCACAGTATATGCATCATTTTATCGTATCAACATTGATGGATCAAGAACAAACATATAATGAAGCATGATAGTGTGGCACGATGATAAATGGCCGATAAGGTACGAGGTAAAAATAACCTTGAAAAATCATCCACCACGGAACAATTATTCTTCCATCGTGATTGTGGGAAACGGATCAATTTTGCAGCCGAACGATACAAAGCTGTGTACTGAGGAGTGCTTCGCTTATTCTTTTTCTTTTCGATTTTAATAAATTGCTTCTGTAACGCTTCCTGACAGGCAGCTTAACGGCAGTTGCTTTAGCTTAGCCCGATCATATCGCAATCGCGCACTAAGCGTGGCCGCGTGTACTAAATTTGCCACTCCATTCCTTGGATGGAATTGCGTGAAACTTTTACCATCAACTATCTGGCGAATCTGTCCGGCACAGACGCGGAATAATAACTGCAGGACACGCTGATTGACGCAATGGTTCCTTAACGTTATATTCCCACAAGATGTTGCGGGTAGATTGGAAAACCGATAAAACTTTTCCTTATCGGCGAATTTTTTTTCTTTGCTTTTCTATCAAAAAAAAAGAAGGAAAAAGGATTTACCCAAACAAAAAAATTCAACGAAAAATATTTTCAACAGAAATCAACGAATTGAGTAATTTTGGCACAGTTTTGTTGGCCAGTGTGGTACTAAAAATATCGTCAGCGGTTGGTTATCAGAATCATCATTTTGTTAATCTTATTGTTATGATTTATGCTCTTTGATTCTTGGTAGAGAAAACTTCGCTGATATACGCCAGCACACACAAAATTTCTTGAACTGAACTTATCAGAATACGATAGAATTTTTGGTTGTTGGTTCCTTGTGTAATGTGTTCCTTGTATAACTCCCTTTGGATCAGGGATGTTATCTGAACGTAAAAACAATTATGTCGCTTTCATTCACAATCTCACCGTGGTGGACTCGGAAAATCTGGAAGTTCTGCCGCACATTTAAGTATAGAACAAATGCTAGAACAAAAGGTACAAATTATACAGAAGAATTCTTAATTTACAGAAGTTATGGCTATTAAATAAACATATTCATAATCTTAGAACAAAGATAAAATAAATTAAACTTCATATTTCATTCTAACAACCTCTTGCTCTCTGTGTGTAATATGAAATTCCTTCATCTTCCTTACCACCTCTAAAAATATGGACACAAACGAGCTGATTTATGAATGTAACCACGACGAAATATTCCACTTATCTGTATCTGAACTGGAATGTAATGTAATACCACAAAACTTCCGTAATGGCTCGGTTGTATGTCATATGTTGTATCGATTAATTTCTCCATTTTGTTTACTACTTCACATGATCTTGGTAATTCCAAACATACCGACCAATGTCAACCACACGGGCATATTAATTAATGCATTTATTTAGCACACCCGTGGGAAAATGGACCATTTTCTGTAAATCAATTAAATGTATCACGAGGTGCCACGATTTGCATAATTTATCACGATTGCAACCAGTTAGCTAATACGCTTGTTTAGTCCTAATCTAACCTCAAAACTTGTCACTAACCTAATAAAAACCGCGCTTAGTATTGAAGGTTGTCTTATTAATTGCAAATTAACTTAAATTTTTAATAATTTAAAATTACAGTAATATTATTATTACTTCTAATGAAACGTCTTATAAATATTCTGTTACAAAAATGTGCACATAAATGCTGTGAGTCTTTTTCATACTCTAACTTCCTAAGTATCAGATAATCATATCAATATCATTACAGCTCAACTCACCAAACTTGGCAAACACCATCTTGTTCTTTGTGTAAAACAAAGGCATGCCCAAGGATGTAAAAAGAAGAAAAAGTTCATCTTGTTTGATTGAAAACATCGAAAATAAATAGAATAAGAAAAAAGCACAGTTACCGAACATCGATAACGAGACGTGACAGATGTATGATAGAAAGCACCGTCCATTACAATTCACATCATGGATTTCATGGTTCCCAGTAGATAACGGTTCCTTTTTGTTTGGGGGTTTGGTTCGTGCAAGGTCAGCATTGAAAAACATCCCCTTTAACGTAGTCTACCCTTCCTGGCGTAATATTCGTAAATTTCACCATTTATGACAAGTGTAATAAAATGAAATTAATTTTAATGTCTGCGATAGCGTGAAGGTGCCTGACTCCACCTCGGTGAGCTAGGTCACACCCTCCGGAAGTATAACTGTGCACAGTCAGCTTTAATGTGGCTATTCTCTGTTCGAACCTGTTTGTTAGTAACGCTTCACTTCCACTCTGACGATAATTAAATCTGTTCAGATTTGTACGCCACTATGCTGCTAGCTTGCTGAATATTTTGTTTGTGCTCGTATGTTTTGCGATAAATAATGTACCAATGTCACAGCATGGCTAAACATAATCTACCCGAAAATGGTACCGAACGCAACATATGCGACGCTTTGCATTGGTTTGATGGGTGTGTGTGTTTTTGTCGAAATTTTGTTATCCTTCAGTATAAGAACTTTTGAGCATTTTCCATCTTATGTGCTTCCCCACCGATCAGTTTGTAACAGATGGTACGTATAAGAAGGATTTAGGAATAGTTTTTCACACGTCATGTTTAGAAACGGTGGTGGTGCGCTCTAATCGTTAAGTAGCAAACGAAGCTTGTTTTCGATAATATTAAGCTACAGCAAGATAATTGCTTAATTTAAAACCTTTTAAAAGAAAATGAGAAATCTTGCATTTGATTGTGTTCCGCACAAAAAACAAAACGAAATGTCTTCATAAAACCAACCCCAAAACAACCAAATGGGAAATTAATTGTTCATTCTCTTTTCATTTAATTAAAACATTTTTCACACCACATTTGTATCATGGTGTGATACGGCCGACGGTGATGCATTTACCCACGTAAATGGTTGTATATATTAATTAACTTATCTTTCACTCAGATTTCGTAGAAAATGAAAATAAACAACACGCAACCTATTATGAGAGGCTAGACCAAAACAAAATAAAAAAAACATACATAAAACAAGGTACGGAAGGACCAGCCGGAAGTATACCGTTAAAATACACCCCCAAGGGAAAATAGGGCTGGGAACAGAAGCTAAGAAAAAAAAAAGAAGAAAATTAACATTGGTTCTGGTCTGCTGATGCTGCAGCAAAACCGGGACTTGCTGTGGGGGGGGGGGGGGGGATCTAAGAGTGTTCGTAGTAGTTCGTTTGATTTCGTGCGCGACAAGTGAATTCAGAATATTCTCATCCCAACCGGGTCCGTCACAGGCACGTGATGAAAATGCGGAATCGGTACCGGCACCGATGCGATGCGAGGCACCGAGAATTGTGTTGAATGGATAATTTGCTTATTCTTTTTTTTTGGGACGAGGATCTGATTTGCGAAAATTTAAACTCACGTAGGTAGTTGGCAATTTCTCGGTAGATCGTTGTTAAGTAGCAGTTTTTTCAGTATTCGAAACACTGAAAAACAAACCATTCCTGTTAAAAAGATCATCTCCAGCGTCCGTTTCTCTTTTTGAACGTGAGGACATTTTTCGCCCACTTCTTAACACTGGGGTACTTCGGGAGGTGTATTGCAGGTGAGAAATGAAGAGTTGTAAAAGCTGCAAAGAAACGGTTTTTTTCTTTCTCTCAAATGCTCCATCAATCAACAGCACACAAGCGAGGTGAGAATACGCATCAGAGTATAAGCTGCGTTGGGCACTTACCATTTGTACACTAGCGTATGTTTGTTCGAAGTTGTTTGATTGCTTATTTCAAGTTGTTCAAAGGTTTTTTTGGCTCTTTTTTACTTCTTCAAAGTTTTCCACATACGCTTTGTTCACTTTTCTTCACACACACGCGATTTGTGTACCAATGAATGCCGTATTCTTCGAAGGATTTTGGGCCGGGATCTTTCGTGCCGGGTAACTCAGCAGCGGTACGATGAGATACGGCACGGCGAGAAGCAAGCAAGTGAGATGTTCATCGTGCCGAACGTAGGCATGGTAACGTTACCATCGCGTACCGAGCGCTCTGGGTTTCCATGGAAAAGTTTCAGTTTCCACTACACACTGTAACGGAACGGATCGTTACAGCATCCGGTTCATCGGAACGAGCAATCCAACGGAAACGTCGCCACAGCGTGCCAATAGTGTTATTGATGCCGGTGGTGATAAAGGATTTGGTGGAATGTTTTTTGTGCTTGTTACAATAAGAATGTTACTATAAAGTGTGAGTGTTAAAATAAAAATTATTGTCTGTTTTCACAAACCGATTAGCGATTAGTGAAGTGAAATAAACATTTTACAACTCGCGCGTATCTCATTCGTGACAACAGCATCCTAAAGGATATGCAACACACTACCACCATGTTAAGGATAGGAATTTTTTGCTACATTTTCTCAATCACATTCTGTGGTAAGTAAATAGTTTCACAGTAAACAGAGTGAAAACAGGAGATTAGAACGCATCGGAAAACGTGACACTCCGTCAAGGT
This sequence comes from Anopheles funestus, assembly GCF_943734845.2. Classification (NCBI taxonomy): domain Eukaryota; kingdom Metazoa; phylum Arthropoda; class Insecta; order Diptera; family Culicidae; genus Anopheles; species Anopheles funestus. The sequence goes on along the minus strand of NC_064598.1, from coordinate 36,878,997 downwards.
TCTGTGTTTATGTACGGGTAAACACACCGCTGTGGTTCGTGATTAACTGCTGAAGCCATTTCGAAACAGACCGAAGTGCCCGCAGGCCAGGATCGCCAAACAGAGTGCACAAGATTTCACTTATACGAGAAAGGGACATACGAAGGAAAAAAAAGTTCCTCCAAAAATAATGGAATTCATTGATCCTTGCCGTAACATGAACTAATGCCCACCGGGTATCCCGTGGGTGTTGATAGAATAGCGAACTTTCACGGTGTGGTAGGTAGCAGTAAACAAACAAAAGCCATAATAATGGAGCAACGAACAACACCGGAAGAAAAGCTGCAATAATATCATCCATAAATTGTACCATCGAGCGTAAAACGAAAGTGACTGGTACAGCTGTCTTGCACAGTTGTTTGCGAGCAAAAATTTACCACCAACATTCCGGCCTTGTGTACTTTGATGCTTATTAAAAAAAAGTGACCAACTCAAGAAGCAAATATTTTGATTAGAGTTTACTTTGCGAATAAGCGTATAGTTGGAAGCATTTTTTTTAATTAAATGCTATTGCTATTTACACAAAAACCCACACCGAACAAAAGTGTTCCGTTCCATTGTTTCCCTTAAGCTGGCGGAATAAATTCTTAAAGCTCATCGTTCGTCGAATATGGCGGAAGAATGTTTTCCAACATAATGTGTATAATGCTCACCCGAAATGGGAGTACAATTGAATTAACCCCGGATAATGCTGCACAAATCAGTGGAAAATGTAAGAAAATTAGCCATGCTAATAAAGACATTTCCATCAACAGATTGTAACTTCATTAGTTGGTGTTAATAACTTTAATCTACTTGTGATAAGTTTAATCTACTTATGATGTTGCTAGTATCATCAGCTCTAACTTTTGGGACATAAATTTAGTTTAAAACTCATCCAATTTAATGTGTTTTTACGTATTTTCACGCCATTTTAAAAGACTGTTTATGGTTCATATTAAAAACATTTAAAACGAAATGTCTTTTTTCAAATAATATCTTTTATTCGTAAAGAAAGTATTTGAATATCCACTAAATACACCCCTAAAATGGTTTTTTAAAGAAAAATATTAACTTTGACAAAACATTTAAATACCCTGTATAAGACTCAAAATAAAATATAGCAAAACAAATATTTAAAAAAAAAATCCTTTTTAGATTAATTCTAAGCAATTCAAGACGAGCAATTCAACTATTAAAGGCGATATACATTTAGGTATCTGATAAAATTTTATTTCCCTGAATTTTTAAAGCGACCACTTATTGGATTGGAAATATTTTTACGAGAAAGTATACAAATTTAAGAGTGGTAGCTGGCGTTGGATTTGCTCGACAGGATCGAGCATCTAATCGAATCCTGAACTTCCAATCTATTGCAGGATTGATTATGTCGCTCGCGGAAAATTAAAGTCAAAGAAAACAAGTAATGGCAGGCCAATACTTTTTGAGAAATGTCGAAAAAAAAGAAAAGAAGAAAAACTTTTTTCAAAAGCTAAATAATACAAGCATTTATACTTCGGAGAAACAAACGCTGTGTCTTTGCAGTATCTGTTGGCGTTTCGTCGAAAACTGGAATCAAAACATTTACATGTATTTTGAAAGAGGATACTTAGTGCCTGTATTTAACGAGCCGGAATTTGCGACTACTAGTTAATGTCAAAATTTAAAGTTAAAAAGGAAATTTTTCGTTAAAAGTCCAAAATTCTGGCAAAAAAAATTGCATGTAAAATCAAACAACATGCATTGGTTTCGAGAAATTTGCAAATCGTTGTTTTCGCGAAAAACGCGTTTGAACTTGTAACATATGCGATGTTCGCATCGGGATAAATTTATACTTTTTTTGGGGCCGTAAATTTCGTTGTTTGGTGGTATGTTTAATTGAAATTCTTTACATCATTTTGCTGAAACTCGAAGCTGCAATGTAATTTAAGGTAGAAGAATAAAACAAAATTCGAAGATGCTAAGTCTAATTAAAAGCGATCCTTTGTATACTGCGACGAAGACTCGAGTCTCGATATGTTTTTTTCTTTCTTCAAACTGTTTTATAGATCCACTTCTGCCCCAATTTGACAATGTTACTGTTCAAAATCATTCCCAGAAGTCGACATGGTTCACAATTCCTTCTACCAGATCTAGAAGAAGCTTTACAGTGACTTATTTTTTGATGATGTAAAGAACACTTCTACCATGATTTATGGCAGCCGTCCCTTTAGTGTGGGTAACTTACGAGGTTTATGTCATACAGAAAGCTATTGCATGTATTTGCGGTAGCAAACCGCACAACATCATCATCACGCATTGCTGCATTCGCTTGCCTAGCGGTCGTCGCAGGTAGTGGTTGTTGCGTTCTGTACCGATGAAACGAATTCCACCCAGCGCTCGGAAGTAGTCCCATAAAGGACTTGGGAAAATAATACCCCCATGAGCTGGGTTGGGTATATGTCAGCAGCACACTTTGTTACACTTCACCCAATTGCTACTCCTATGATAATCATGTTTTGAACCCGCACATCCACCCACACGCTTCAAACCAAGATGTTTCGTTGTGTTTGTGTTTTCCTCCCATCTTTCCGCATGTAGGTGCGATAAATACACGCCGGAAGAAAAGTATTTGATCATCAATGCGATCAAACATACGAGCAAAACCGTGCAGTGGAACGGTTGAAATGGAATCAGCCACAGCAACACAACGTTTGGAGGAGGTGCAGGATCATCGCATGCATTAATGTGGTCATAAAAATATCACGCCACAGATGGTGGTTTTGCTGCCACTTCAGGGTGATGGTTTTTTTCTTTCCCGAATTTTGCTTATTACTATGAATGGAAGAAGCGGACAAAATAGCCACCACAAAAGGACAACACGATTAGAACCGCTTTGCTGGAGATGGAGATGTGATGTGGCAACATGTTGACAAATTACATTCGTCGAATGAAGTTTTGCTAGCTTATGTATTGCTTCACCTCTAGTATTTAACATAACAGTCAAAGCACTACTTTTGTCGGATTAAAACACACGGTCGAAGAAGCACCAGCAAGACGAAATATGTTCTGCGAAAAAAAATATTCATTCATTTACTGGAGAAAAAAAAAGTGCAAACGGATTTTCGCCCGTTCCTTTTTTTCTTTGGTTTTGTGTTGGGTATTTGTTTCCACCACATCTTAACGTCGTGTGTTCAACATCGCTTAGTGGTTGCTTTGCTTTTCGTTCCAGAGCCTGGCAACGTACCGGATGCCTTCCCCGAACCGGTCTGTGGACAGATTTCTCAGATGCTCGACGAATGCTTTCACAACTCAACGCCCAACATTGCCGTGGAGCTGCTGTACAGTGTGCAGATTCCGGAAACCATCGAGCAGATCAACAGCCGGTGTCTGTACGTAGAAGGATGAGTTTGTTTTATTTTTTTTTTTGGTGAGGCTGACTTATTGCACAATTTTGTCATTTTTTCCACCATCTTTAAGGGCATGTGTACAACACACACTAAAGCGATCAACTTGGTTGTGGTTTTCTGTGTTTTCTTTATCCTTAATTTAATATATTTTTCTTCCCTTAATTTACGTCATTCAAGATTGTTCAATCGGGGCATGGAATGCGTCCAGCGATATCTAGACGTGTGCGTAGACTCCAAGGAGCGGCTCATCATTGACAATGAAGTGTACGGTGCGAAACGTTTGTACGAATTTCTCTGCCGTGATGGAGCCTTCCAGCAAGGTACGTTCTGGCACTACGGACTACTTCTATTTGGCCAATAAGGTGCTGATGAGAAAAAGACCATCCTCGGGTTGATTTCCTTTGAGGCAATTCCCCGCAATGTATGCAATCCAAATAACAAAATGATCTTACTCTGGGTTTTTGTCCGTTAAGACTATCACTTAGGAATGAACTCACATCAAACCTTGAATTCTATTCTTTTCCTTGAACAGAATTTCTCTGGCACAAAGGATGCTTTCAGCTGGTGCACCGTGATTTGGACTCCTGCTCTAAAAGGTTCGTCTCCATCCTGAAGGAGGAAATGACCAAAACCACCAAGCAGTCCTTCAATCAGCAGTACATGCACTTCTGCTGGTAAGCATTACCATGCTCGCCATATGCTCGTATCATTCTCAGTCAATTTAACGCTCCTCGTTCGCTGCTTCTTGCCTCTTTCTCCGTCTCTTCATCCTCTAGTGCACGGTATGCGTACGAGAACTGCGTTTACAACAGTGCCCGCTACAAGTGCAAACCGAGCTCGGCCATATTTCTACGCCGCATCGCCAAGCTTATGTCCACCGAGAAGCACTTCCTCAACTGTGATAAGATCGAAAACGAAGTTTGCTCTTCCGGCCGGACGGTCCTTGTCGAATGGTGGTCGGTAGCCATCTTGATGCTTTCGCTACCGTTCGTAGCAAGCGTCTGGGATGTGACAGCGTAAAACCGTATCCGTATGCGTGTGATTCGATCCGATTTGATCTAGGGCCATGGGAAGCTAAACAGCGTAATCCGATTGCTAGTTCGAATAAACTCAACACGCCTGATGTGCACTACTGGCGCACCGGTGATCAATCGTCCATTCAGTGTCACTTCCGTTTCCGGTACGTTAGCTTACTTTGCCCTTACTTAAGGATTGCTGGATGTTACAGGTGGGCCGCCCGATACAATGTGTTTCCCTTTGCAGTGCAAATGGTGCGAGATAATACAAGAAAAAAAAACACTTAATACTATCTTAACTTCTGTTCCGAGTTAGTCCTCAATGTGAATAATGTCGCAGGAAAGAAAACGTATTTGGTTACGGTACTTTTACAACGTTTTGATTGATTATTTTGTTTGTTTCTGAGCGTAATTCATCTGTATCACGCTGTCCGTACACAGAAGAAGTTCACACACGAGTGTTGAAATGCACTGTTGTCGTGTGTTTTAACATATTTTCCAGCTTTTCCAACACAGCAACATCAGCAGGCGATGGTATAATGTTGGCCGAGGGCCAAACAAAAGTTTCAACCAGTTAAACACCGAAACATGACTAACAGTGGCAGATTTATTATTTCCACTTCGCTCTAATACGGGAAGGGAAAACCCCCACGTAACGGCAAAGGTTTGCGGTTTTGCACAACCTTTTAAAGGGGATTTCCCAACCGGGTTATGGGATGAAATTTCCCAAAAGAGCTTATTTACTTACAGTCATGGTCGACCACTCATCAAAGCATATTTTGGGTGTTATAAAGTTTCCGCGAAATTAATACCATCGTGAATGCTGTGTAACCTTTATCATGAATAAACAACAAACCCTACGGTATGGTGTATACCTGCTCATCTGCTGTACAAACAACACTTTTAAGTTATACCGCAAAAGGGAAAACAAAACAACCTATATCCTATCATCATACTTCGACAAGTATTGGAAAAATGTTATATTCATTCAATATCGAGAACCGAGATCCAAGAAGTGGAAATATTGAATTATTTTATTTCATGGAATTTTGTTTTTTTTGCTTCTATCCGTTTGCATTCTAATGATATCTCTTGCTGATTGAATTTAAAGGTTATTTTTTTACCTTTAACAAGGGTTAACGTTTTGACGAATTTCCCGTTAAACCAATAAAATATTAAATTATTAAGCATGACTTGTTCCGTATCGTTGACGCTGGGTGAAGCACATGGAGACGCCTGGTGTTTTGTAAAAAAAAATGGAAACGCATGGTGCTTTATCACAATGGAGACGCCTGGTGTCTAACTTTAATAAGGGAAAAAGATCGTTTTTTACAGATAAAAATGCAGATTTTGATAGCGTTTAAAGAAAATATGACAAACGAAATATCACAAAAAGCTTGGTATCATTTTATACGTGAGTCAAATATAACAATATTCCTTTAAAAAACTTTTATTTCCAAACATTGTTAAGGTATTTTGAGAAGTTCATTTTTGACTTTTCGGCATACACATCACCCATCACGCTTAAAAAAGTGGAAGGAAAGCATAGAGCTAATGTTTTTAGAAAAAAAGAATATGTACTTCAGTACGGTAACTTCCAAAGTAGGACACATACGGTATCGCAAAAAGCGCTTGTGTATAAGCTCGAGCGAAAGATTAAGTTACGGAAAAAGTGATGCGAATCCCTGACGAAAATAAGCTTCGTGAGGTAGCGTTAAATTTGTTCCTCCTTATTGTTTACCTTTGATCCTTTTTTTTCGCTCACAAACCTCTCGCCATTTTCCCGCATATCAGAGGGTATCTTACTTTGTTGCGTATCATCTCGAATCGTTGGCAGGTAAATAATAACAGTTGAAACCCATATTCAATAAATGGTTGTGTTTTCTTTAGTTGGTCGATTGAGCCTATGTTGATGCACTGTTTGCTATCGTGCTGCTCCTGTGTATTGACCTGCCCAAACCTTTAATATGATGATTGTAAATATCTCGCTCATAATGTGCCATTGACTTGAACATTGTTAAATGTTTAATATTAATTCCTTTAATGTTTCAAAAGGACTTAAAATCCCTATTGAACTTCCTTTTGGGTTGGAGTCTTAAAAAACCATTAACTTCATTAGCAAACATCAAATAAGTTAATGCATTTTGTGTCTGTTCAGCATGGATCGTTCCTGGCAAGCCCTCCCTGTTGAATATTCCATCAAAATTTCACTCTGCAAAAACCCGGTCCGCATTATTCACGAGCTGCACTAGATTTAGAGAAAATGGGCGTGATTTATTGACTAGACCGTACAGAATATGTTTGAACCATCACCTTACGCTTATGGTGTAACCATCTGTCCTTCACGGAGTCCCAGTGGAAAAATCAATCATCAAGCTTCGAGACGACCTGCAGTACGTTTTTCTCGCGAGATTGATGCCGAGAAGGAAATGATACACAAAAAAAAACGTTACCCACCGTTACCGTTGAGCAGAAAATTCAAAACTTCCCTTATCCATTCGGGTCGAAAAATCAACGATGCGATTACGGTCGTACCGGTCTTTGCACGTTCCGTGTTTTCTATTTATGGCCAACATCATGCCGCATCCTGGCAGACGGTTTCGGTATCTTTGGCATCCGGCATGATGACGCAGAGCATGACGGTATGAAGACATGATACAAATATAATTGACTGGAAAGACAAAAACCGTCGGTGTGAGGATGGTAACCAACCGGGGTGGCCCATGCCCTAGGACTTTGCGCTTCGACTTTTGAGTATGATAATTTCTTCTGCCCAACATCTTTCCTTCCACTCGGGACGCTCGGAACTTCAACAACAGCATCTTTTGGTAGCAGGAAAAAAAAGAGGCGGGAAATTAAATTACCTACCACCGGTGGCCGACACTTGAAGCGAAATGCACTTACACATTCATTTACGCTCGAAGCAGCTCAAACACCATCGACTAGACAAGGCTTTCGGACGGCGTACCGGTGTTGTATTGGGGCCGACAGACACAAGCTTGCCAGTTGTATGAGCCAGTAGCACACAGGAAAATGGCTATAAATTTCCTCCCGAAGGTTAAACCCGTGACCAGATAAAACCAGGGCCAACACACTTACACAATCCTTTTGCGCGGAATGCATGACTCGATGGGAATGGGGTGTTTTCTTTTTTTTCTTTTCTTTTCTTGCTTGGATGATAGTTTTCGAGAGTTCTTATGTGGTTTTGCTAAAACATAAGATTGTTACGATTTATTAACGTTCAACTGTGGCTTTTGCACTTTCAGAACGCCGGGGAGAAAAAAATGTTTTCCGGCGTTTCGTACGAAATTTGGTGCTTGGGTTTGGTTGTGCTGGAAAGTTTGTCACGCTAATGGAATTATCGCCAAAAAATATTGCGCCATTTAATAATATTTTATAGCACTTGCAAAATGGTGACTTTCTGTGCATTAGTTCAGGTTGATTGAATTTTTGATCGCTTCAGTGGAAAGTCATGTCAGTTGGATAATGGGTCAAATATGCCATTAATGTGAGCCATGTGGCACAGTTTCGTTTTTAACACTAAGTACGACTTTCCTAATTCCTAATCCTGGGTAAAAAAATATCACTTTGTCCGGATGTTTCAAAATGACTAGGAATGTTTTTTGTCGATTAATGCCACGCGACTAATTTTGTTAATTTTTTTATCTCTTCGTTCTGTAAATCAAAAAATGAGAAGTTTTATAACTTCCCACAAAAGATCGGATTGTTTTTTTTTTTTTAAATATTATGCAAAGTTTGTAAAGGTTGGTGCTTTCTAAAAATTGAATTTTTTTTTATCAAAATTGTTTTAATTGAGGAAAGTATACATTTTAACTCATCTACAAGGGTTACGGTAAGCATTGTGAGAATTACCGTTATTTTAAAATTACTCGCAAGTCGTACTAGTGTTAATTGAAACAAAAAAAAATTGCTAAACAATTAAAAAAAGTCAATAAATAATAAGCCGATTAATACACTACGAAACAGCATGCTCAATGTTCTCCTTTCTCTTCTTTTTAGCTTATACATAGAACAAGTACCCATCCGGACCGTCCCCCCGTAGTGGTAAACTAAGTCTAGTAAGCCAGAAATGGCCGGCGTGACCTGTAAGGTCGTTAAGCCAAGAAGAAGAAGAAGATAGAACAAGTACAAATTTTTTATACATTTTTTAAATTAACCAATATCCTTTTTCACATTTTTTTATTATTTATAAGGAATGGCCTGGCCGTATTGCTTCCTTTTTCACATTCATAAAGTGTAAATAAATTTTTTGTGACTATAAAAAAATCATACTAAAATAGTAATTGGTAATGAAAGCCAACAATCACCACATTGCGCTTGCAATTGAGCTTCCATTAAATGGTTCTTCTCGCACATTTCGAAAAGACGTCAGCCACTTTACTTATTAACGGTTAAACAAATATAGCCCAAATTTTACGCCCTCTGTAATCATGATGCTTACCTGTCCAAAGGACGATCCAAAGACAGAGTCGGTCGAGCTTTTCACGCCACACCGCATATTGGCCAGGCAGGCAGCCAGCCGACAGGCGGCACAATATAAATTCAGCCGTTAAGCAAACAAATTTCGTTTTTCGCCCAGAAAACACATCATGCGTACAAAATTTCACACCAAGCTCCAGTTCCTTCATACCCGGAGTTGTCGTGTTTCTTTGTATATGTGTTTGTGTGTTTGTTTTATGATTTCCTTTACATTTCGCACCTTTATTACCGTGATACCGTAAGCAATCGTCTGACGTTTCTCTTGCCATTTTCCGGGAGCAAATTCTGGGACGATGAAGGGAGGGAACACCTGTCGGATTTTGCATTAGGAATGCCTTATGTAAACAGCTTCTATCTGCTCCGGAAAAGCTAACACAAGCGATCTCCCCCGTGTGGTATGGCGGGATTTCGGTCATAACCACGCTTTTCCCATGTCATACAAATTAGGATGCCGCACGGCATATATGTAATGTCTATGATGCCGTCAGTTGTCAACCGCAGAAATGTTTCCGACCATAGAAGAAGCTATTCTTTTGGCCGGTTTCATCAAACTCGAATATACTAAAGCTTCTGCTTTTGTAAGTTGTTCCTTGGTAACTTTTTTATGTTTTGCTAAAAGGGGCTTGCCCTGGCTTTCACTTAGATTGGTGAGTTCATAATAAAGTTTAATGAGATAGCTTTTTTGCAAGAGATTAAGCAAATTAATTCAATTAACCGTGTGGCTTTCATACAACCACCAATAATATGCAGATAGTTCAAAGTCAGGTTTACCAACAATAATGAAATATTGTTAATAAACGTTTGGCCTTTTATAATAAAAAGAAACAAATCCTTTAGCGTATTACCACAAACGATCCGATGCAGTTTTGGGTGTACAAACCAGACGCACATTATTGCTATCAAAAGTCTCGCCACAGTCTTGTAGTTTCGATTCTTGGAACTTTTGAAAACAATATAAATTCCGTTTCACATCATCGCCTTCCACAACGCCTTTCATCTCGGTGGCAAGTGGCTATGCTGCTTAACCCCAGATTGCAAATCCACCCAGAACGGAATGTACCAAAACGTGTTAAGGAAGCGCGGGATTTACATCGAAAGCAGCCCCCTTTTCCGGACACTTTTCTCGTCCAGAAACCACACACACACACACACACACTGTTGCTGGAAGTGTTTTCGGTACCATTTTGTCGGTGCAAAGGAATTTCACACATTGCCAGGTCGGGACAGTGGAACCGAAATGCGCATTTGTGTTAAAGGCTTCTTCATTCGAGGCACGTGTCCTGACTGAGGCTGGGGTTTCCTGGGTCGGGGCGGTTAAATGTCAACAGCTCGCGTTCCGCACTACAGATGAGCGAAAATCAAACAGACGTATCATAATTCCGTTTGTTTGCGTACACATCCTTATCGGGGATGGCGCTACTTACGAGTAGCAAAACTTCGTATCGTGTTTATGTTCCTGAATGTTAATATACTTATGTTAAGGTTAGCCATTGTTGTGCAAATATCCAGTGGTGGATCAAGCTCCTTGGAGGCCCCTAGGAGGAGGAAGCTATTGGGGACCCCTATCAATACAAAATTAACATCGATGCATATTTTTGTTTTAACCATGAAAATGTCCCATCAATGGCTTCTGGTAAAAATCCTTCCTCCGATATTTCTGATTGCATATGGTTTACTTACCCGACTAAACGTAAGTTTGATAGTTTTTTGGCGACAAATAGCTTTTTGGTTGGGCACAAAGGCTCATACAAACTTCAATGCGTTTTAGCAGATTTAAATCATCACACGCGACTAAAATGACCACATTTAATAATGCTCAATTTTACGCAATAGACAATAATCTAATTGAGAAATGGACATCACTTTTTTCACTAAATAATAACACTTTTTTTCTGTGCACTGTCCACAACATGAACCGAAAGCTTTTTTTATGAATTCTAAATTGTATGAACTAGTCGAAGCTAGCACGGAGCTTACAAAAAAGAACCAACGCCACACGTTTAAGTCATGGTTTTATGACAAAACAGGTTTCCAAAATGCGCTGCACAACACAAATGTCAATAATTTTCATGTTTAGTATACGCATAGTACACGCACTGATTTTAAATGGACTTACTCTCACACACACGCACTCTCCGGCGTTAGCGTACATTGCCTGCGCAGATAAACGAGATCGAACTAATCTTGTTATCCCGAGTATCAGTGGTACTCTTCTTTCACTTACACGCTTTACGCTTTGGTGTATTGAACACACCATACCCGATCGAAACGAACAAGTAACACGCATACGCTGACACAAACCCAAGCCTCCAAACCAAGCCAACGGCTTGGGAACAATTTGAACACGTGCAAAATAATTTCTTCACTGTTTTACATCACATCAACACACGAATTGTTGTACTTTATCATTCTTTGTACTTTGTTCACCTTTTGTCACCCGAAAAAACAACTCTTGCTAAATGTTCTATCTTCCGCAAAGCTTTTTTTTACGCACCTTTAATGTATCGCTGTCCGATCGCTACTGATCACAGCTTCTCCTTATCGTATGATCATTATCGCTTCTACTTCATTATTACGCCACACCTACACAACTATAATTGACGAAGCGGCCGCCCGATCTTTCGCACAAACTTCACTCCTTCACGAGAGACGAATGAAAAAAGCTTCGTAAATTGGTTGAAAGAAGTTTCTTTTCACTTAAATAATGCTTTAAATAAAAGAAAGAATAAAAAAATTATTTATTTATTTTACATTATCGTGGCTATAGCCGTATTGTCAGCCGCACAGGGCTGAAGTAAGTACAATTTTCCTCATAAGAATAAAAAATAAAAAAAAAACTAAACATTTGAAAATTTCCTAATGCTATAGCCTTAGCTTTTTTTTGGGAAATTTAGCAAAATTTTTAAATTGATGTATTTTAATGCGAATTTGTTGAAATACGATTCTTTCCACTCAAATAATGCTTTCAATCAAAAAAGAATAAAAAATAATAAAAAAATATTTTTTTATAAATTTGCCCATCTCCTAAGCAGAGGCACCGCTTGTTTGCTTATACAGGTTTGCTTAGTAGCAAAAAGGGGGGCATTGGTTCGATCATGTGGAAATGAATTATTTAGCAAAGGAAATGCCCCCTTTCCCATACCACCGTGAAGGCGAGTGTTAACCATGACACAAAAGGAATTTTCGTGCTACCGACATGCAATTCACATTCCTTTTTTCCGTGGCCCCCCTGAGGCTACCTCGTCTGCCGCTAGATCCACCACTGCAAATATCAATAGCCAGCCGACGGTTGGAAGGAAGATAAAACCGAATACCTAGTTGTAGTTGGAGAAATGTTTAAAAAGTTTTTAGAACATTTTTCAACGTATATGAAGAAAATTGGGCGAACTCTTAATGACGGAACGCAGGACGCGATTACCGCATCTTCTATTTAGCATTTTTTGGCCAACAAAACTTGAATTTGAAGGCAAACAAAATCTCGCCTATAAATGCAGCCCCTACCTTCATGCCCTCTTCCAATTACGAATCATGACGGACATATATTATTCCAGCGTGGAACAGTAGCATCCATCGGCCAACATCAATCATCGTGGGCAGTTTATGTTGATTGATTACTTTATGCAAAAAGATCACCATAATAGGAACCATCGCAGCTGATACACTCCGCCCTGGTTCAGCGATGAAAGTTGTCCGCCAAGGGTTTGCCAATCACGTGCCATATTCTCTTGCGTAAGGTCAGCACTGTTGGGCCTGTCCATCCGGGAAGGAATGTAGGACAACTTCATTTACGCGGGAGTCAGTTTTCAACAGTGCAAATCATCCCTTAATCGAGCTGCAACCGTTGCTGGAACTAAACAGATGAGGTTCTTAATGGATGTAAAAAAAAGAAATTTAAAATTAAAATGATTTCGGTTATCAACAAACACAAACAACTTAACTTTTTCTGTGATGTGTGAAATTTGTGTACTTAATTTCAAGCTCACACACTACACTTATCGTTAGCTTAGGTCATTTTTGTTTTTATAAAACCACCCATCACGACGGATAACATTCACAAATAATGCGACTTCTGCCTAAAAGCTTCACATAAGACTGACCCCTTTAGCTCGAAGCGAAAATTAATCCCCCAGGATTTCTTTCCAGCTCGCGCACGACACAACCCCCAGGCAAGGGTTGAAAAACATCACATTAAAAAAAAAGCACGCACACACACAGATTGTGAGTGCTTTTGGTCAGGTGCAAATGATAATGAATGTTTTTGAAATTAGTTTTCCCATTGGTCCGTGCCCCGGTTGCTGGCTACCTGGCGCTAAGAACTAAAGTGCGTTCACGCCAGTTCGGCCCAACTCTTTCACGACCAGTGCCCAAAACGCGCTTTTTGGATTCGAAAATGATATAAATATTCATTAAACAGATCGAGTTACTGCCACTGCGCTAATACAACCATAGCTGATGACCATGGCTGCATGGCGCCGAAGTATTTTCTGCGATACGATAAGAACGGATAACCGTTTCGAATTATATCGGCCCTCAATCCCCTAAACAGCATTCCACTGTAAGCGGTATCAATTTCCCTGTAAAGTGCCCTCTGACTGTCTCATTATTTTGAAAATACAATCTAAATTCAAATTATCGTACAGTTCTGGTGCCGACATAGTATGAAATACTGTGGTCTGGTGCGTCGTTATTGTGTGACATGTCTACATAAGCATGGTTGAACTTTTTTTTTGCAACTGGTCACTAAGGGCTACTGGCTCATGTATCTCTCCAATTGCTTTCCACGCGTGATCACTACAATTGGCCTGTACATACAAATCATTTTCTCGGAAATTGAGCATTCCATGGGCTCATTAAACAATGCTAACGAAATAGGTAATTTTACTAATGACGATTCCTTGAAATATAAAACTATCAAGCATTGAATGGAATGTATATTCTGTGCACTTGTAAATGATGGTATTAAACTTTCATTAAATTTCTTATTTAAAGCTCTTATCAGTTCCCTCTTGAGAGAAAATAGCTACGGTTTGTCTACACAACCATCAATTTACGCTTACCACAGAAACCACACACTCAATTATTATGATTCGTAGCACAAATATTGTACAGTAGCTAAGCTGTGTAATGCCAAAAAGAGCAAAACGCAAAAATGTTTTTGTTATGCAATTAAATGGATTTCGCTGAAAAAAGGACAATGAAATCTCATTTTTGAAACGCACAGTGAATTGGTGGCCGGAATCATAAACGAAATCATAAATAGCAAAGGGAAACAACATAAGCGATTAATGAGGAATTGCTACGAAGGAAAAATAAAATTAAATGGAAAAAATTCTCACGGTTGACAGCGTATAGTGTATGGTAGAAATCTGTTTTTAATGGATCTAATATGCTGTATAGACGGTAAAGAAATACATAAAATAATATACTTTCGGATTAAGAGAATATTGATTCAATCAATCGCACATTTTATTTTAATTACATTTATTACTGCGTGTGTGTGTGTTGTTTCCTTCATTATGTTAATGTTATTGGACTTACAACATACATTTTTATTTGCGTTGCTTAACGGGAGTGGATGGTTGTTTGTCCACACTCGAACTAGAATTTTCTATGCTTGTATGGAGAGAAACGCATAATGTTTCTCGAAGGGTTTTGGGTTTTAACCGTGACGGCTGTGTTCAAAAATGTCGCATAAATGTTAGCTGAAGTAGCTCATGCATTTCTTTTCCCCGTGAATTATTCCCTGATCAACGTTCGTTGTCCGTTTCTTCTCGAACGGACGTGAGACAATGATAGTTACCCTCCTGTCGAGAGCATTGATTCCATGCAGAATTCACATACTCATCAAGATTTTACTTAGATTTGCATACGTAATTAAAGAACAAAAAATAAAGAAACAAAGGAACGAATTTATCAGTACCATAAGACAGTGAACGAATCCATCGAAAGACACCTTCTACCACTTGTTTGAGTGTGCAGCTGTTGTTAGGCTACGTATGGCCCATGTTTAGATAATTTGAATTACTGATAGCCAAGTACTTCGTCGCATGTATATGAGGAAGTTACATTCCGGGAGAGATTTTATTCCAAACCGGTTGCGTTCTTGAAGTCATGTTGTGAACGATTTTTTTATCTGACCGACCCAGAAAATATATAAATTAAATTATATTTAATATTAAATTCAAACTGTGTAAAACATTATTGCTGTTCGTGAACTGGGCCAATGGCATAGATTTAGCATTACAGCCCTCATTAAGACTACAAACTAGCGCAAAAGATTATATATATTTAAACGATAAACCTGCAAAACGGCTGCGGAAATTAGTTTTACATCAACGCACAGCGATTCAGTTGCCCGGCACATTAACTAAAGAAAGTGAAAATAAAACATTTGTTCCCACAATTATATTACTCAATGTTGTAAAAAACTGTATCGAGGCTTGTAATGATAAAAAAAAAAACAAAAAAGGACCGAGTTTTACTTAATGTGACTAAATTACTGTGTTGGTTCACTTCTTTTCTATGGCTTCGCTAAAGGGATATCATTGTAAATTCCCACATCCTCCCCATACACACATACGTATGCACAAGCGGAAAATGTGCGATTTCTTCGTTTCACTGCTTATTACCTTGTTGTTTTCCTTCTGTTGCTCACCCTACCGTTATCTCTCAGTTGTCGCCAATATTCGTAAACATTTTAAGTTTCAACTCATTCAGTGTTCGTGTGAGATCGAAAGCTCTGCCGCGTTTCAATTAGCAAAACTAATTATATCACATCACTGTACGCTCCGGCAATCTGGCACGGTCCACACAATCCAGCGGAAACTGCTTCGCTTAAACATACAACAATCGGGTTTTTGAATTTTCTACCGGTCTCGTTTCATGCTAAGATGTAACACTACAGTCCATTGTCCTGAACCGGAACTCGGGTACACTTATGCCATTTTTGTTACCTAAGCAGATGCTGCTTCCTGAACATAAGTCTGCGAATAGATGGACAATTTATAAAACGATTACATGTTGAACGGATTCGACAAGTCAACACACGGGAACACATTTCGATTCCTTCACTTACCTAGATGATTGACAGTGCCATCTCCTCTAGTGACAGATCAGCGTCGTCATCTAGGGATTCGTGCACACTGCTACTAATTGGCTTCTCAATGCTGTTGATACTACTAATATCGTCCGCGGTCGGCAATTGGTTAGATCCTGCCACCTCCTCCGATAGCCCGCCCGTAACGGCAGTTGATTCGCTGCTGCTATTATCGACGGAACCAGCCGAAATACCCGCCACAATGCTGCTGCCACTAGATGAAGATTCACTGCAATCGCCACCTCCCGAACCGGTACCGGAATGAACATTTGTTTCACTAACTTGTTCCTCGGAATGATCGCTGAATACGACGGCTACTTCTTCCGTCATCATCCCGCCGCCACTGCCGCTATCAGTCTCATTACCGTCACGCATACCATCCTTGACTTCTGCATCATCTTCGACGCTGTTCGAGACACCACCGATTTGAAGCATAACGCTAGCGCCACTCTCAGAACCGTCACCATCCGTTACGATGCTATCCGCCACATTTGTGGCAGCTTGCTGACTATGCACTGACGAATTCGATGATGATGAAGAAGAGGACGAGGACGACGACGATGTCGACGATGATGAAGATGACGACGATGATGTCGACGATGACGAGGAGGAACACGATGACGAAGAATGCATCAGCGTACCAGACGGGCAGGTGGGCAAAGTTGCATTGGATGGTAATGCGGTGGAATTTGCAGTGCTTGCAGTTGCGGAAGGTGTGGTGGGTGTTATGTTCGTACCGACGTTAAACGGATAATCAGCCTCTTCCAGCCCTTCCGGTGGCGTCAGCTTTGCAAGCTCTTCACGCAGCTGTCTGTACTGGCGGCGCAATACCATCGCATTGAACGATATCGTTCGACCGGTTCGCTCATGTTGCAAAGGATGACTCAGTTCAGCAATCCATTCCTCGATCTGGTTACAGATTTCATTGCGTTTTAGCCAGAAATGCGCATGTATGACGTCCTGGAAGCAGGGACACGGGTGACGCAACTGTTCCAACATAGCGTATCGAACGCACGCCTGATAGATGTTACTGTTGTACTCCCGGGAACTATGCGTACCGGTCGGTGTACCTCGACTGCGCTCGAAGCCAGGTTCGTTGAAGTATGGCTCCGGTACCAGGATAAGGCTCTGAATAGATACGAGCACCTGCAGAAAGCTGGATGTGTGCGCATTCCACTTTTCCTCCGGTCGCCCGTGCCACGTGTTCAGCACCGATAAGCAAACCTTGCCATCATTGTAAAGGTTGGGATTGAAACGGACCGTATTGCGACCGGTCGTTTCCAGGTTTATCATCATTGGTGAGTTAGGATAGTCCGGTGGGAAGTACACGTCAAATTCGAAGCAACCGTTAGCGTAGGGCGTTTCGGCCGGTCCGGTAATTAGTACCTTCATAATATCCAGCCGATCCGTGTCGCAACGTACAAATACCGAGCTGCTATATGAGAGCGGTAAACTGGTGGAAAGGGTTACCGTTTCCTGTGCCAACCGTTTTACCCGCCCTGGATGGCCCCGATCGCCCGCCATTCGTACGTTCGTTTCAAAATGATGTGAGATCGTAAAACGATAACCATTTTCCGATTCCGCAATCATCTCGTAAGTGTCTACAGAAAAGAAGCAAACGAAACGTTAAAGTACGGAAAATAATCGTTTTACATACAATGTTCTCTTCTTACCGAATTGTAACGCTTTCATAATCTCCAGATACTTGTCTTCAACCGACTTTGTGATCGGTCGTGGAATCAATTGCTTTTCGCCCTCCTCTGCTGCACTCGTGGTGTCCATATTGGTAGCATTTTGTACCAGTAGCGACGTCAGTTGAATGTCATGCATCATCAAAGCTAACCCTTCATCGTCCCCGTCGTCCAAACTGACGATAATCTTTTGCGTTTGTCCTTTCAAGTTTGACTTTTTATTCACTCTATTTTTACCCCACGGCAGAATAATGGAAAAACGGAAAAACAGATACATTAGTACAATTTTCAAACACAAACACATTGCATACTCACTTCAAACGACTAGCATAAGTATCTACACAGGCTTTCATGTTCGACAGCAGCCCAGCGATAGATAGTTTACCCTCGCTGACATTCTTGTTCACCAGCAGCATCGCAAGCTGGTTGGACACAGAAATGGCTCGCAGCAGTTGCAAAATGGCGCGGTACAGTGGAATATGTCGCGTAATATCCAACACTGAAAATAACCGTACATACTGTTTACTGTACCGTACCTAACACACCGTACTTCATTACGCTTACCCGAATCGTTACGCAAATAGGAACTCAGGGCGGGAATAAGACAGCTTTGCTGAATGAGATCGAGGAAGATTGGTGGTAGATCACCGACCGATTCAAACGAATCCTTGTAGTTGTGCAATTCTTCCGTACCAGAGCTAATCACATAACTGTTGCAGCCAGGATTAATGTAACTCGAAAGTACCTATTGAACAAGAAAGAGTTACCATTAGCGGAAGTTTAACCTAAACGCGATGATGTCCAGTTTTTGACATACCTGTAACAACACGGTAACGTGTTCTTCCTCACTTTTTTGTCGCATCAGTGCCTGTTCCACGTTCCACGATTGTTGCGTTGAACCGGTGCCAAAACCTGTACCCTTCGCCCAGTACATATGTCCTTTATCATCAGCGTTCAGTTGATCCTCTGTGTTATTAGCAGTTGCGTTACCGGTCATAGTGGATGATGATTTATTGGTACCATTGCCAGTAGATATTCCTTGATACAACGTGTCGAATGTCTGTTGAAAACGCAAAATTGTTTTATGAACCCTTAAATAACACTTTAATTGTTTGTTGTTATACTTACATTATTTGTTGTACTGTTACTACTTGTTCCAACCGGCACTGATGTTGACGCTCCTGTTCGTACCGATCCACTGTTGTTGTGATGGGTAAAGATGCTCAGACAGTTTAGCACGAGATGTATTGCACCAACTTCGATCACCATGCGCCGGAGCAGCACTCCATCGTCGGTAGTTAATGGTGACGATTCCAGAAGTTGTCGGAACACCTCAAACGGCAGCGTAGGCAATGTGTTGGACAGGGGCAGACTATAAATTTCGTTACCCTCACCGTCACTGGTAACACCCAGTATCAGACGCAGCAAACACTGCGCCCGGACGGTATCGTTGAGTAAAACTTCCGAGTAAGCCGGCAGCTTTAGGAACAGTGCAAAGGCCGCAAGCGAATGCTGTGGAATGGCGGTAATTGCTTGCGCTTTCGGGGACGATTCTGCCACAATGTCGTCCAAATCTTCGTAGATCTCGTCCATCTGTTCGAGTTTCACCCATTCGTTACCGGCACCGGCATTTCCCGCACCCGTGCCGCCCGTCGGGCTACGATCTTTGTCCATGTAGTGAGTACTGCTCTTCGGCATTTCGGGATACACGGTCGGTAAATAGTGCGCTAGTAGTGATAGACCTCCACGGCTTGAGAATATCTGCAGAGGCGAAGGTAAGGGCAGAAACTCGGTTGCTCGCATGTACGCCGATGATCCTGCGCCGGATGACGAGGACATGGGGGACGGTTCTCCAGCAGATGCATCGGAAGGCGGTTTGTTTTTGGCATCAATCTTTAACAACAGAGAAAATATCAATTGAATGTTGTAGAACAATCGATGTAAATAATTAAAGATAACATACCAAGTTCAGATTTATGCATGGTATCGAGAGCGATATACCCGCTGACTTCAGCATAAACAGCAGTTGCGAGATAGTCGTATCGCTCGTTATAATTACTTCCGGTACTGCCGAGTGCGTCAGGAACATGCCATCCGGTACGGAAAGCTTGGAATCGTCCATTTTTATTTCTAAAAATCAAAACAATAACATAAACCAATCAAAATACATGACAATGGGATTTGATCTTTCACTTACTGAACATTGAGAGCAAGTCTTTGCGACGCATCGTTGTTGCCTGATTTTTGGCCTCCTTCAAACGCTTATCCTTCGCAGTGACTCCAGCAGCAACGCTTAAAAATTCCAGCCCCATACCCAGCTCCCACAGTTCACTTTGTGGGCAACTACTCTGTGCGTTACTAGATCCACTGGTAGAGGCACCGATAGACTGACTACTAACGTTCGTTGCTACTGTGTTTCCACCGCCAGACAGCAACGACAGATCACCACCCAAACCGCTGGCCGCACTGGATGATGTTCCAGCAGAGGTACCAGCGGATGCGGCAACGGCCGACGACTGTGAACCACTAGCTGAACCAGATACCACCACGGCAGACGGTACGATAGGTTGATAAACGGCAGCAGCACACTGATCCAATATATCCTGACATTTGGCATTCGTGCTTAACTGGAACAGCATGAGATGCGCGTTCGGACGCTTCGAAGGATGGTTCGCGATCGAGTTGTACAGCCCACCTGCTCCTCCACCGTTCGTTTCTTTGCTCTGCAGCAGTGGCAGATCACTACGCACCGCTACCATTATTTTTTCACTTTCAAGCAAAATCTGTAGTAACAGACGCCGAGTAAAGCCGGAAATGCAGTTCTTCGTGAAAGCTCCTGGCATCGGAATGGAAGTCGATTGCGCACCATCGGCAGCGCAGCTATGCATCGCTTCCTCCATTGGATCCGACTTACGTATTACCGAGATAAGGTTGATGGTTAACACTTCCTGGTTTTTCGGGTGACACGTAGTAACGCGTGACAGAAACTTGATGAAGCACTCCTCCAATTCAAGACATGATTGTGTCGTTATTTCGCGCGTCACATTTGCAAGATGGCTGTTACACAGCAACAGTAACAAGGGCTCCCAGAAGATAGCGCCCTCGTGGCTACCCAACCAATCGCGCATATGTCCTTCGGAACACATGTCCGTAAAAAAGACAAGGATTTCCGTTACCTTGTGTATGTTCACCATCGGGAGACTTGTAGCATTTTCTGTAGATTCTCCACTGCTCCACTTATCAGCATCTGTTAAGCAACCTTCGGTCGATCCACTGGCAGATGGAACCGTAGGCGGACCATCGCTACCAACAACTTTCGTTGGAGCTCGTCTTAGCCGTTCGACACAGTTTGTCGCTCGGCGACAAAATTCCAAGATGACCGAGTTCAACAACTTCGGCAGCCCAGAATCGATTAACTGCTGCACGGCTAACGGAGACTGGCTGGCCATGGCAATTGTCGCCAGCTGACTGCACGATAGGTCCAAGCATGCAATATCTTCTATCACCAAATGGCTGTACCATTCCGTCGTATCCGACTCCTCCTGCTTGCTGTCGTCGGTTCGCCGTTCGCCATCCTTGCGATCGTCCGAAATCGATGCTGTCAGATCAGTCGACAGATTCGGCACCAGAACGCCCATACGCCGCAGAAGCATGGTGAAAAACTCTGGCCGTATGCAGCAAACCGAACAGAGCAGTGCATCGATCGCTTTCTTTAATGGTCCACTAGCGCCTTCGTGTTGTTTAAGCTCCTGCAGCCAGTTGAACAGTACATCGAACAATTCCCGTGTGACCATTTCCAGCAGATCGGGAATCAGATCGGTTGCAAAGGCTTGCCAAAGAATGGCGGCGAGACATCGCACAAAACCACTGTACGGATTTGTTGAGTGTAGCGCCAATCGGTGTTGATTTACGGTACCTCCGCCCGCAGCCATGGTAATGTTCTGCTGGTAGCGTTCATACAACGTCAACACCCATTCCAGCATGGCCTGCAATCGATCGCGCGTGTGCTCATTCTGCATTGTACACAACTGGTACAGCAGATCTGAGATGGAATCGTTCGACAGTTGAAACGTCTGTGGTATACTTTGCCGCAGCAATGTATTGATCAGTCGCAAGCCCATTTCGCGGCTGTGTAGCCCCAGCTTAAGCAATACGGTTTCCAAATTTTGCAATGTATCGTTTGGACTATTCGGTGCTATGTTTAGCAATGCACAGCAAGCCTCCATGAAGCCGGTCACCTCATTTGCGGCATCGATCACACGGTTCGCGAGCTGTTGATCGGCATAATAGATGGTCACGCTGAAGCACTGCGTTAGTACACGCAACCAGCCGAGGCTGGTACGTGCTGCCCCGGCCATACGATCGTCATCAATTCCGGTTCCTCCCAGTCCTACTCCTCCCTCGTCCATATCGACCAAGCCAAATGCTTTCCGATAGCTGCACAAATCATTGGACGGCTTCAGGTTAACGGTTGATCCCGATCCTCCACCAATTGCTACAATGGAGGAACTAGGCCAGCTTTGCATCGCGCCCCCGGAAAAGCCAGATGGTCCTCCACCTGCTTGAGGTAGCTCGCCGAACGTGGTCGTTCCCAGGATGGATATTTGCGTTAAGCCAATGTTTAAAGCATCACGCGGCCGGTACAACCGAATGATAACGCTGGTGGCAATTTCTGGCTGTGCAAAGCGCAACCGAATGCACGTCATGCCTACGGTCGAAATGGGCTGCGTGATCGGTATTGGACCGAGGATACTGTCTCTTGTCACTTCGATTGCTACAGCCGAAGGACACGATGCAAGTGTCGCTAGATGGGGCTGTAGCTGGACCTCCTTTAACAGTACCGCCGTTGGAAGTGTGATCGTAAGATCAACATTCGATTCGTTTGGGTAAAACAAATAGCTCCAGGCGGGATTTCGAGCCCGACGATGGGAAGCAAGTGGCGCCTGAATTAACACATCCGCCGCCTGTACAGACAAATTGTCCGAGGTAATTGTAGAGTACGGTGCGAAGTTGATAAGCCCCTCTTCGTTTCGTGGCGTTGCTATGATGGGGGTACTCTTTTTCGACGAACTGCCACTGCAATTTCCACCAGCCATGCCGCTTCCGCTGGCAACGCTCACGCCATGCAAACCAACGGACGACTTCGACAGACGTTGCATTATCATCGACACAAGGCTCGGTTGCGTGTTGATCAGCGCTCGATTGCTACGAACCAAACTCTCGCACAGCACCTGTATGCCGCCTAGTTCAGTGAAAATTGCAACCGATGCGGGCGTACCGAGGACCTTCAGGATAAACCACAGGAATGGTTCCGACAGATGCAACTTTGGCATCGGGTGCCGTACGTTGGATGCGTTGTTAATGTACTCAAACAAGGGTTTTACTACCAGCTCATTTTGTGATGCGGTCCGGCTAAGGTATAGAAGCAACTGGAATACAGCATCTGCTACGGTACACAGCTCCGGATGCGTATTTCGAATCGTCTTAGCACCACTATTGTCAGCACCATTTCCATAGCTGACCGTTGACGCCACCAGCATTGTCAAAGACGAATGGTTGCAGTGGGAAAGTGCACTCAGCAAACGATTCATCGTTGGAGAATGTTGTAACACAGTGTCGGTAAAGCATGGTACCTTCGGACGTGTCTCACTGCTGCCCGCTGTACCACTGCCGGCGTTAACTCCATTACCAGGAACATTTCCTGCACTTGCACCACCAGCTCCGGTATGCTGCTGTTCTGCCTTTATTTCATCCGTCTGGCTCTCGCTCGATGTGTTCAAATTGTCTACACCCACTGTTTGTCCACCAGCCGATCCGGTGTGACCATCATCGGTCGTCGCGGTTTCGCTTCCTGTGCCAGTGGTGTGTGGATTTTTCGTATTAACAAGTATCGAGGCCAGCTTAAGCAAATCTACCAACAGCGAACTATCGGTTGCAGATTTACATGCGCGATTAGACTCAGCGTTGAATACAGTGGCAAAAAGGCTGCTGAACCGCATCCCTCCACCCAGCATAGCAGCGGAATTACTATTCTCCGTCGTTTTCTGACAGTATAGTTTCTCCACATTCACCACATTGTTGTACACCAGATGCGCTGAGAAAAGGAGGAAACAATCAATCAAACAAATCCAAATAACATTGAATAACTTGCAATACTTACAAACACACTCAATTACACTCATCGCAATGCCCAAATCACTTTTGTCGAATGGGAAATTCAACAGTTGCTTTATCATCTGACTCTGGGCATCGATTGGACCTTGTTGGTTGCCGATCGCACCACCAAACTGGACCAGATGCAACGTCACTCGTAACAGCGTTTCCTTTAGCTTGTCTTTTACATTACAGCGTAACTCCAACCAAGCGAACAACTCTATCACAAGCTTGCACACGGTTGGTCCAGCCTACAAAAATACGATTTGAGGACCATTTTTATATTGATGTTATCATTAGAATCTTATAAATTAGCGGTCTTGTCCTCATATTTCTCTGTAATTAAATTATACTCACATAACGACTGCTACTACCGTCCATGGAAATCATCGATTGATCGGCACCGGAGAAAAACCGCAGGAGCATCTTCTCAAAATTTTCATCATTTACGATCAGATTGCCCATGCGCCGGAAATAATTATCACTGCTAGTAGACGTCTGTTCCAGGTGATCTGCCTCGAAGTGTGGCTTGCACGCTAGATTCAAACAGTGAAATCCAAGGCACCAGGCTCGTAACTTAATGTTTGGATGCGTGGCAAGTGCCTTCAGCAGTCCCCTTACGGCTCGATCGCCAAACGGTATACGTGAATATGATAAGGGATTTAAACCAGTTGTGCAGCTACCGGGGATATTTTCATTGGTTTCCCCATTCAACGTCAACCACAGTTGAAGAATTTTCTCCAGGTTTAGCCATGAATCGAGCTGATGTAGATCGGAAAGAATTTTATCAAACACCTCCGTAAGCATACTGTTCGTCTCGATGCCTAGTAGATATTCGGGCCCAGACCACACATCGATGATGCTGTCTGGCCATGGTGATAATGATTCCGATGGTTGCCCAGGTGCGCTCATACTACTGATCAGTTCAGGCATCATGGAAACGTGTGGTAAGCTACTGATCAGATTGAAGGCTGACCGCGTTGTCAGTCGCCGGAGAACAATTTCTACGTTCGTATCCAGTCCCATCTCAAGCCGAGCATCCATTGCAGCGGAAACAGTTCTGCAATGCACAGAAGAAATATTATATTTAAATGTGAAGCTTCCAAATCAAATCCCTTCAAAACAACTTACTTATTCGTGATGCTATATTTGCTAGCAAACGATACAATATCACGCTTAAGGAAGCGTTTTTCGCGTGCCGAAAATATGTCGTCAATAATTAATATTTCCTCCATTTCCGGATCATCACATTCGACCACCGACGGTAGTTGGTTTTTAGCCACATCGGCGTAACTAAGATCACAAGACACATGATGTGCCGGGTTCTGTAGTGGATGTTGCTGCTGTTGTTGCTTAAAAGGTACTTCTACCGGGGGTCGCATCGAGTGCAATGTCGAGCCCGTTCCCATAGGGTGGGCACCCGCCGAAACACTTGCATTTTCTTCTTCGTCAGGCGATTCCGTGGAATCATTTTCACCATCCTTGAAGCTTTTGTCCGCCTCCAGTACATCCTGCAGCAGACAGGTAATTGCGTGCACTGCCCATGGTTGTTGCTGATTTTCCCACACTGCAATCCTAACCAGTTGCAGCAGTTGGTTCGTCGTAATAATCTTCGATAGCTGTAAAGCTGGCCGGCAGGCCAACACTAACCGGGCGATTATTTTGCACGTGATAAGGAACAGATCCATGTTGCAGGTAAAATCCATGCTCAGAAGCAATCCAATTAGGCCTCGAATTACGACGATAATTTTGTCGATTTTCATCGACTTCAGCCCTGTATCGAATGGAGTCTCTCCATCGCCACCCGTCAAATCGCCAACTCCCTTTGAGCCTGCTGTTGAATGACTGATACCTGCCTCGCTGGATGCATCCCTTATCGTACGATCACCAGCAAGGTTAACAAACTTTCCTCCACTTTTCATGCCAGATGCTTGGTTGATCGTGCTGCCGCTGGTGGATGAGGCAATGTGATTACCGCCAGACGAAAACGATAATACGCTGTTTGGTTCCTGCGACAGTTCGTTTTTACTTAACGTTGTAATGCTTGATTCGCCAATCTCTTTCATCTTGCTGTTTATTTCGTTGATGTAATCACCCAAGCTTTGCTTTATGTTGACGGTCAGTTTTTTCAATTGATTTTCTTGCTGTTTCAATGCCATTTCCAGTTTTGATGTTGCTCCTGCAATCAGAGAATACAATCATCATTAGAGTGAGACGCTACTTGCATCCTTTTCTACTGTTTACTACGAGTACCGCCACGGTAAAAAAATATCCTTCACTTTAACTTACCCGAAAGTTGGCTGTATTGTTTTGTTTGAATTAGCCGTTTCTTGAACGAACGGGTTAAGGTACGCAGACCACTGTTGTTCATATTCATTCGTGCTTTAACCATGTCCGTCTCGCCAGACATAAAGTCCCATCGTAAGTTGTTTTGATCCTTTCTACCTTCCGTTCCATCGTCCAGGCAGACAGACAAGAACAGCAATATCCACCCAAGCAAATTTAAATCCGTACTGCACCAGATACTCAAACCGGACCCACTGTTCGTAGCTAACGGGGCTAGCAGCGTTGCTAAGCTGCGCAGAATGGCATCAATAACCGTAGTACGACTGCGGCCGATGGCAATGCTACGGCGTCCCAAATAGGTTAACAGTAGGAATACACTGCAAAACACAAAAAGTAATAATAAAATCATGTTTAGTTTATCATATTAGGAAAGTAATAAAAACTGTAGTTGAACTTACCGATCCTGCGGGAAAATGCGTTCATTTTGTGACGAGTACAGCGTTAAAAATTTATCTGCCAGAAAATCACCCCACCAAGACTCAAAACAGCACATTCGCACAAGCATTGAGCAAGTTGCGAGTTGTGTATGAGCATCACCGGCAATTACCATCGTATCGAACAGTAAATTGCACATATCTTGATTAATGTGTTGATGTGGCTGCTGTTGATTTTGTTGCTCGTTTACGCCCAACGCAGGCATACTACCGTACGTCGTTATTAACTGCAGCACTACTTCAATCAGACACTCGCTCATAACGCGTAGCTTATCCGTATAGATGGAACTCAAGTCGGTACAATCATTCAGTGGCGATGGCTGGGTAGGAAGCATTAGCTGGGCCAGCAATGGATGATTCACATCAATCGATGGTCTAATACGATCGATCACACGACGAATTACATTCAACTGGTGCTGAAATCCAATGCACTCTTCATACGCCGCTGTAACCTTAGCGCACTCGATCGAAGCATTATTTCCACCGTTTCCAACCGAGGTGCCGTACGTTCCATACGTACCGTACACATCTGCACCTAACCCACCGCCAAAGGATGTATCTTTCATGCGGTTCAGGAATGCTTGCATGTGAGCAATGTTCGATGCGTCGCTGTTCAGGTACGGCACAAGCAGATCCATCAGTTTGCTGCTAGCCAAACAGTACCGGCAGTGGACGTCTTCATATAATGCTTTCAAAACCTTCAATTGTGTCTGCACATTCGTTTTCCTTTTTTGCAGAAATTTCATCACTGAAATGAGAATAAAATTATGCGAATTAACGACTTTGCAACGTTTCAAACAATTGCAAACCAAAAACGTAACCAAAGCTTCGACTTACCTGGATCAGCATACGCTTCCCGGTCGAGAATCACAATATGCCCGTAGAACGAACCCATTGGTATGCGGCACCGGGTAGCCGTCATTCCGTAGCGGCCGGTAATCGTGATCTTAAGATACCGACAAATCGGTGGCGGCTGTAGATCGCTCAACACAAGCGTGCGCGAATGAATATCCTGTGAAACGACCAATCGCACGCTATCCGCTTCCTCTTCGAAGCACCAAACATCAATCGAGAGCGATGCAAGATCCGAATGTGCCGGTATGATAACATCCGTCAGCATGATGGGTGCACCAAAATCAAGCGTTACGTACCGAATAGCCGACGAGTGCATCCGCTCAACCACGATTGTCTGCTTCGGTGGACTGCTGAGCAACTTGTGCCACGGCAATCCACCGGATTGATCGATTGCATTTTCCGCTTCGGTGCTTTTTTCTTCAAAATATTCCTGAATTTTATTGTCCAACAGTGAGGTGTGCGGACCGTGCTGTAGGTCCAGATTGGCATCGTTTGAAACAAAGGATACTACCTTCGACGAACGTGAACTATCGGCAACGGTGCTTTTGCCAATAGTGTAAGCAGTTACTTCCGCAGCCGTGTCCGGTATTATTAACGTCGAAGCTTTTTGTTCTGCTGCATTGAACACATCACAAGTCTCCGAATCATTCACGGATATATCGTCAAAGGTTTCTATGTCTTTCAACATTCCACCATCACTTCCGATATTGATGGCATGCGGTTTACCGTGGCTTTCCGTATTTGATTGCTGCAAGTAAGTCGGAAAGCCAATGGTGTCCGCAGACGAATTTACAGCAGATTTCAGCTTGTGCTTCTGTAGTGCCGAAAAGAAAATCTTATCGACCAGTACATTTTTCACATTATTCATCAAAGCGTCGCCTATGTTTTCCTTATCTCCCTCACTGGATTGTGTTTGCTGGATTGACTTCTTAAGAGAAGGCCCAACGGTGATGTTGATATTTTTGCCATGATTGCTGCTATTATTAGCTTGCTGCTGCTCTGGTTCAGCATAAGAAACGATCATTGTGTCAGCATGCTCACCCTGTTCATTTCCAATATCGACTTTTACATCAACGGTGTACGCACCAATGCCGACCGAATTTTCCATCAACATGTTTGCGGTGGATACGGGTTCAATTGTTATTCCATTCCCAATTCCGGTGCCACTCGACCCACCAACAAACCCATTAACACTGCTGCTGCTAGTTGTGGTGGTGTTTCCATTTGCATCGATGTTTTCCAATCTGGTTGCATCGGACGTGGCACAGCACGAATAGTGCAGTGGTTCCACCTCCAGCAGTCCCATAAAGTGTGACCCAATGCTACGGCTTCGCAGCTGATCGAACAAACACTTCAGATCCGCACCGTCCGCAAAACACATCAGCCGCAAATCTATCGGCGAGGGACCAGTCAGCACGGAGGAACCGATCGGTCCACTGGCACTCGCACTGCCACTCTTGCTGGAGCTAGTGCAACCACCATTGCCTCCCGCACCATTCATATTGAGCCCGTTCGTTGCTGTGCCGCACCCGAACGGATATGCTACACCTCCTCCAAAGGCGATACGTCCGTCCATTGAAGGTGCGTCAAACACTTCCGAATCGAATGGTGAACCGTGCAGACCGAAACGGGTACGCAACAACGCCGAATAGGGATTGTTACGTTTTTGCAGTTCTTCTGCCACCGATTTCAGCAGTTTCATGCAATGATCCGCCACGCTTAAATGATGTTCCGCCAGCGTAGTTCCAGATATGAGCAAAGCGAACCAACGCAAAGCGCCGGCATGGTTAGAATTGACTATGTCTGGCAAGCATTTGATTATAGCATTGTTTAACGATTGCTCGAACGCGTTACATGCATTCTTGTCGACCATGTTTTGAGCTCCCCTACAAAGAAAAAGAATAATAACACATTTTGAACGGAACTGTTCATTGGTTCTTTTAACATGATCCCAAATACTCACTCAAGTGCCAAAGACACAAATTTAACACACTTATGTGCGATGCTACGATTCGCCAGTACAATGCAGTGTCGTATAGTTTCTTCCAGATGCTTCTCGATGATTTGTACGCACTCCGTTTGCTGTACGTTTAAATCGGTGGCTGCCACGTTTCGCGTTTCGGTCGGAGCAGCTCGTTTAGCGAACGGATTCTTGGGATATCGATAACGCATCATACGAATCGTGACAATCCATATGAGAATGTCTAAGGCAAGATTCTGTTGCGTTATGATCATATTCTCGCCAGGCGCTTGTGTAGTCGTCGTGCTTGCTGATGGCTTAGTGACATTCTCCTCTTCACCATCACCATCACTAACCTTCACCTCGCTGCGCTGATGAAGAACGGTCAACAAATTTTCTAGCAGCATATTGGAATCCAGCATAGCTAACCGTTGGGCACGTTCTTGTTCAACCTTGTACAACTGACGAGTGGCTCGCACCGTGATCGATATTTCGTTCAGCCAATCACATCCTATAGGAAAAAAGGGAAAAATAAGAATAATCGAACGATAAACTTTTTATCTTCGGAAATGGTCACACATTGACGCAAAACTAATATGATCCTCTATCTTAAAACAATATATCAAATTACTAACCAAACAAGAATTAAATCCCGTACTAGTTCAAGTACAAATAAGGTGCGATAGTAAAAAAAATCAACAATTTCTTCTTCCAAAATGAGTAACTATAATGTGGGAATATACATTAAATTTCACATTTCAATAGTCGATTTACACATAACACTCTAGCTTTCCATCAGTGCGAAGTTGCAACTACTTCAAGTAAAATATAATTTCCGAAGGAACTACACAAATAAAACCTAACTAAATGGAGATAAACCGAACATGCGAATCGGTCACAAAATTTACCTATGTAGAAATCATTTGTTCTTGTTTTAATCGTCGCAGCGGACCCTGCCGGCGAAGGCACGGGGAATATCGTCAACGAGCCGTCCTTACCGACTTGCACAGTGCCGGGAGACGCATTCGATTGTACCGAGATATTCGACAACGATGTCAGCAGTATGCTCGTAATGCCCTTCTTCCGAACAGGTACTGAAGGCAGGAAGGCAACATCAGACCGACAGAACAACATTCGCAGAGTTTGTGTTAGAATTATCGGTCGGTTCGTGATCATAAGATGGAGAAGGTAGGTGTTGCATGTTGATTTCGTTCCGTTTTGTATTTATGTGGCAGAGGTTGTCCCAGGGTGATAATGATGAAATGGTAATGGATTTTAATATGACAAATACAAAGACCAATATTAGAACCAATAGTATTTGAGAAAGGATATTGATTATAAAAAAAAACCGCGAATTACAAGAGAAGCTTATTTAAAATGTTTCAAAAAATATCTCAACGTTCGTTCTTCCACGGTATAATTACAAAAGGCGCAAACTCCGAAAGAAAACATACAATACAATTTTGTCTCGCGTGTCTCTAAATTATTTGCAATCTTGGTTCCATATTACCATGCCTTCTTACACCATTGCAAGAATAACGCAAAAAAACCTGCTGTGACTAAACAAATGGTTAAATTAAAGTGTTACATTAAAAGCCTTCAATTTCTATTTCATAATGGGCCCAAAAAAGAAGATCATCTGGCATAATTCATAATCAGTTCATAACGTAGTATAATTAGATAGCATTGTCGGTAACATTTAACTAAAAACAAACCAGTTCCAGAATAAAATTTCGAGTGGAACGAACCCGCCATATAAACGATTAACAATACATCCTGGACATATCAAGTCACGAATAGCCGACCAGCAAAAGGAAGCCAATATGGAAAACAATTGTAGTGCCAATTAAGAAATTTAAGAAAAAGATAGCAAGAGAATTGTAAAAAAATAATTACATTAAATTAAGTGCAAGGACGTATCGTAGCAGATAAACCACTGGCTCCATATCATTAGCCAACCTGTGTATGTGTATGTGTGTTTGTCTATAGAAACATTCTCCTTTAGCCTGTTCTATTATCAACACGCACGCCATGCTTACCTCTAGTTTTACCTTGCCCATCCTTCGACAGATCCGTCATCGTTTTAATGTGCAGCAAATAGTTCCGGCCTTTGGATTTCAGCAGCTTTGGGCTCGTAAGCGTTACACAACCACCCTGCTCGCTCAGATCCATGCAGGAGGCCAGTTCGATTGGACCGACCACAATTTCTGCATTTCTGGCTTGCAGATACTCCTCACTCAGTACCGGATTCTCAACGAAATCTGCAAAGAATAGCCGATGATTAAAAACATGCAAGCAAATTGTACAACTGAAACTTACGTTTGCCTTCGCCAGCACCGATGTTAAAGTTGATTGACTCATCAACCCGGTTAATCGATTGTGTTTTACGGCGTGTGCATAAGCCCATTGACTTCTGTTTCAACAACGTCACCTGAATTGCGGGCGAATTAGCGCACGGTTGATAGAGTGAAAACTTAAAATCGATATGACCGAGCGAGGTACATTTTGGCAAGTTCAGCTCTATCAGATGTTCATCCCAGGTGGAACTGTAAACGTACCAAAGTGTAATTAAAAGAAGATCATCAAAACCTCTGCTTTCATAGATACATACGCATCATTGTGCAATCGCCATGTTTTCGTCAAATGTGTGTCATCTCCGGGTCGTAGATGTTGCGGATTACGACGCTGCTTTTGGGCCTGCTCGAGTTCATTCCAACAGGCAGGTACTTCAGCCGAATAAGGTGTTAACAGCTCACTGAACAGCGTCAGCGTGTGCAGCATCTTAAGGTTGTTCACGTTGCCAACGTCCTGGCGGAAAGCTAGCAACCATTCCAGACCCACACCGTCGGGATGATGCTGGGCTTGCTGTTGCTGTGTGGTTCCGGTTGTTCCTGAACTATTTGACACTCCTGCTGCTGATGGTGCAGTTGACGCAGCAGTCATATTATCAATCACATCTATCGGCACAACACCATCTACTCCGGTCGTACCGTATGATTTGTCACCGGAATCGATACCCGCTGATAACGGCGTCTGTACAATGATCTCTTCATCCCGCTCATCGCTCGAATCCGCATCTAGATCGTAGAAGGAGTAGAAATGAAGGCATCCTTTTGCAGTGCAACCGCAGAGCCGCTCTAAGCTTTTGCAGTACGTTGCCGAAACGAATCGATCGTCCTTTACCGAAGCATCCGAAATGATGGTGAGCGTTTTTAGCGCAACTATACGCAGTTTGCCATCGGCACAGGTCATCACGAAGATACCTTGATCCGTTTCCGGACCACCAAAGTGTCGCCCGGTGCCATCACACTTTGGCAGCATCGTTATCTCCAGTGGTACCTGGTCTTGATTCAGAAACAGCATTAGTGGCTCGTCAAGCCGCACCAAACCATCCTCGTTCAGCGAGTACAGCAGCAAGACGGTATACCAGAGCGGACCGGATGATTCTGCACCATCCACTCGTTGTTGATCATCTTTTGCCGCATCTGTACTAGAGGCACTAGAATCTCCGGTTGATGTTTTCGCCGCAATATCAGGATCGTACTTAACCACTACTAGCAAGTGGCGATTATCACTCGATGGAACTATATCCGAGATGTAGTAATGGGCACACGAATCCATCATTATTGGCGGTAGTTCGATGTACTGTAACGGTATGCAAAAAATGGCGCCTTCCGTCGCACTGGCACATTCCCCACCGCCACCTCCTCCGCCTCCATCGCCTGTGCCACCGTCACCTTCTCCCTCGCCACCACCTCCTTCCCCGCTACCGTGCACAGTACTATTGATACCGGTGGCCAACGCATCCGTCACTATGTTCATCGAAGTGGATGGCAAGGTGGTTTGCGTGTCCATCGATGAAAGAATTTTAATTTTACCACTATCATTCTCACTAACGTCCGAGTAGTGTTTCTTTTTCGTTTTGTTCGTCTTTTGTGTAACTAGTTTCTGTTTCGCGTGCTTTAGCTCGTCCATAAGCATGTTTGTACGTTCGGCCAGCAATTTGACCGATTCATCCTCTGTGCTCTCCATAATGGTAAACAGGTTGGATTTCTTTGCATTACCACCAACGCCAGCGCTAAGCGTGAGGGCGGCCTGCGTGTTTGCATTCAGCGTTGGCGATCCGGGAACCGTATCCTCCACGACTGGGTCTTCGATGTTGTACACGATCATAAGCAGCGTCGTTTCTGCATCATGCTCATACACATCATACGAATCCTTGTCGAACGTTTCCGTGCTTTTCACCCGCACGCCGGCCACTATTTTCGTGCCGAGCATTTTCGGTTTCAAGGAAAGTGATGCACGTCGCTGCTGCACAGCACTACCCGCAGGCGATCGAACAAAGTAGGCTGCCAAAGCGTTTAACTCGAGCGAACTGACTGTCGCCGTCGGGCTGATGGTTGTCGTCGTCAGTATGTCCGGATGCAGTTTCACCTGAAACTCGTGAACCTTTGTCAGCTGTCGCTCGATGTTCCACACCGTAACGTCGCCGGATGGATTGCCGGTGCAAAATACCACGCCCCGATCACCGGACGATATCATGCTGAACCCGGCCGTGGCGACGGCCGGACTCGTTGCATACGTTACAGACAGTGGCACATTCTGCGTGAACTCTCCCTTCACGAACGGACAGTCTGGTGAATGGCGTTCGTGTTCGCTCCACGGTTCGTCCGTTTTCTCCCAGCATACGAGACACACGGTACAGGTGAAACACATCGCCCGATCCTTGTTTCCATTCTCGCCCGGCTGGTGATAGAATCCGGCCTGGGCCATCTGATCCGGCAGTACCCATTTGTAGTCCATGTGAGGCCACGCCTCGAACGTTTGACGACGGGCCGCCTCCGAGTACATCTGAAATCGTTGGACCGATTTTGCCGACTCGTTGACACGGGCTCCCCGGAGCAAATCGGTCAACCGTTCATTTATTGCCGATGCGATGGCCATCGCCGGGATATGCTGATCGAGCCGGCGAAGCTGCATCACCACACCGCTTGCCACCATGCGCAGTGATGAGTGGGGCAGCTCCAGACACACCGTTTCCCATTTTTGTGCCTTAATACCGCGCTTCGAGTGCGACTGTGCTTCACCGATCTTTTGCGTCAGCTCGTTTGTAACGTCACTCATATTCTCCAGACCGTGCTCTTCCAGATTCTGGAGACACTGCAGGAACAAAAGTGCCTCCGAGAGCAGCAACTCCAAACGCACCCGATCATCGTTCGACGTGACAGGGGCCTGAAGGATTGTGTCCAGCAGTAGAACACCATTGTAATCACCGCGCATACATATGTTGCGACCGTTCCAAATAAGTATCTTATCCTGCTGGGGCAAGTACCGGCATCGTACCGAATTGATTTCTGCAAAGGAAAGGAAAAAGGAACACGAAACGAACAACCGATGTCAACTGGTAGCATTTTAAGCGATCGTCAAAACGAACGGAACAAGTCTCGTACGTACCCGATATTCTGTAACTTTGTAGTATGACACCGGAATTGACATCCAGTAGCTTCACCTCGCTGTTACTTCCAATCACGAGAATTACGTTCAAATACGGATGGTAAGTGATAGAACGCGATTCAGCATCCACGTTCAGATAGCCGTCCTCTTTCAGCCATTGATCGTCACTGCTGGCCATACTGTACTGTGTTTCGCTGTACGGTCGCTACGTAACTCTAACCTAAAACAGACCGGGAAGTTTTGCGGATATCTTCCCCCGCGTGATGACTAACGATTAATTAGGTAAACTATTCCGGCGTAGTGTTGGGTAGAATGTTTGGAGTACCTGGAGAAGATGAGAAAAAGCAAAGACCAACTGGTTAGACATTTCTTCCGAACGAATGCTGCGTTGAGCACGATCTCACACACGAAAAACCCAACTTCTACAATGTACACACAAGAAAGACGGTAATTACGTGCACGCTCCGGGAAATTTAATGTAATATTGCTCAACTATGAAAATGTTTCCGTGTCACCACAATGGTGCAAGCCGCGGACAGGCAAAGATAACCCCGAATCACACAGCCGTTCGTTTGTTTCGGGCAATCTGTCAAACGATGACACTTGCGCTCTCTTTCCCCTGCTCTTCCTTTCCGCACTTTAGTAACCTTACCCAGACAGAAGGGTGGTTCGTAGAACCACCAACTTCGTTCTAGCATGCAATAATGCTTTTTTCCAACTTCCTCCTAACCAGCTTCGATGGCTGTATATTGCCTAAAATTGTCTTTTTCGTGCTTTTATTGGGATTGTAGTTCTTTGAATATTCGCACACACACACTCACACATATAATTTACCATGCATTGACCAGCTATTTACCATACTCTACATACGTAGCAAAAACGTGAAATGTATAGCAAATGAAAGAAAATGATGTTCTCGCAATAAAACAAATGGCAACAGGACGCCTCCGCGAACACCATTTAAGCTATCTCACACGGCCTATTGAGAATGAAACAACTCGCTGGAAATCCTTAACATGAACTTACACATTTTGCACACACCAATGGCCGCTGATCACAAAAATTGCTCCACTCTTCTTACAAAGGATGTATCACCAAACAGGTTTAAACACGCGCCGAAACTTTTCCTTGAATTTTTCTGAGCACAGCCAATTTTCCGCTACTTCTCGTTCAACAACTTCGAGAAAGAAAAAAGAACAGCAAAGAAACTGCTCCTTGCTCCGTTTGTCGTCGTCGTAGTCGTCGTACGTACAACACCGAACGAGATATTCTATTCGCTTTAGCGTCGATGCAAACGTTTCGGACCACAGCACACAACTTCTAACTGGCGTTGCAGTGATTTTAATCGCCCAACGCTTTTCATGAAATCCACTAAACGCAGCACTATGACAAAAATTTACTTATTGCAGACGAGAAAAATAAGTGATCCAGACCAGACGAAATCTTTTGTGTGTGTGAGTGTGTGCCGTTTTATCATTCACATTTCTTGTGAAAGTTCAGGCGAAACCATGCAGTAAACATCACCTTGTGACAGCACGCTGTTTGACGTAAGGGATTGAACGAATTCTCATCTCGTTCGCAATCATCGTCTTTTCCGATTTATGTCGTAGAAAAAGGTAAAAATAGTCAAATTTGTACAAATACTTGATAGAGCTCTTCTTCTTAATAAGATCAAATTTTATTTATCCGTTTATAGTGCAATTTGATAGGAAAAAACACCCAAATGCTCGAGGTGGTTTCCGTGAGCGAATCATGAAATGTCAACCAATGTTTCAATATGGTGCCTCGAACGCAAATCACCTGTTCCTTCCGAACTGTCGAATCAAGCGTTGTGGCAGCTTCTTATAAAGCGGCGACTATACGAAATCCGCAAATCATAAAATCGGTCGCCGTTTATGTGATAACTGGTAAGTAAACGGTGCAGCGTTGTTTATCCTAATCGATATTACTGATTAAGAAAAGTGTAGTGATAATCATCCAGTACAAAGTCCGGGCGGGTGTGAACTTGTTTCACTAAATCATGCTGATCGACATGTCTCCGGCATCACGTAAGCCGGTGGCGCATTTCGTCGGAGGTCAAATTCGGGAGGCCCCAAATGAAATGTTTTGAGGCTTCAACGGCTTAAAATAACTTACCCGTGGATTTTTCGTGTATAGATTAACGCTTTGGGTTATCTCTATCCATGTGCTGTACTGCGATACGGTGCATTTTCGTACCCACAATGGTTGGGTTTATTTTATGCAAATTTCCAGTGAGAATCCTTACTAAAATGGCTCCAACTCGAATAGATAGATGGAGAACACATCTGCATTTACTTTTGCCAAAGTTGAAGAATTAAACATAAGATTTGTACTCAATATCGTATGTTTAGTTGTAGTTATGTTGGCCGTACTTTAGTGGATTAAAATTATGCTACCACGTTTGAAACGTTCCTTTAGAAATAACGTTATTCGGCGTATTGAATTGTTTATTCAAAGCATCAACTGTTTGCCGATGACGCTGTACAATTTTATTGAGCTGTATGGAATGAGATCATTGGATAGAAACAGCATAAAAAAGAATCGCGGTTTTAGAACACCTATGGTCGAGAACGACGCAATGGGAAGAAAACTTGTTCATTTCCTTAAACCAAAGCCTACTCGAGCGTGAGTCAGCAAATGGGGAGAGAAAAAAACAAAATTTCAATCTAAACGATGCATGTATTTGCCCTCTTCCACTTCATCCGTGTTATGTATTATTACATGGTGGTTTCTGCCATTGCGTGGAGGCGTCGTCCCCATGAATGGAAACGACTGTTCGAACGCGGTTGCATTACGCGATTCGCACTACCCGACATGGTCTGTTGCAATTCAATTCCAACCATTTACATACCCAGTGTGCATGTGTAACGGCACATAGGCGTCTGGGTTCGATTATTATCGCCAACAAATCCATTTGCACTTTCTCATGTTAGTTACCTACACGGGCTGCACCTACATAAACCTAGCATCATCGCAAAGGAGGCCGTGAAGTTAACGTTCTTATTTTATTTTCAACCAGTCTACCAGTGCACACCGAAATCGAAGAAATGGAACAGAAGGAAGAAAGATTGGACGTTATCATTTTTGGTGCTAGTGGATTCACCGGCAAGTACACCATCTACGAAGGCATCAAGTTGCTCAAGGGACTTCAATGGGGTGTTGCGGGCCGCAGCCGGGACAAGCTCCGGCAGACAATCACAGAGATTGAAAAGAAGGCTGACAAAGACCTGTCGGAGGTGCCAATAATTACGGCTGATCTGAAAGATCCCGCATCGTTAAAACAGATGGCGGAACGCTGCAAAGTGTTAATCAATTGCTGCGGTCCGTATCGATTCTACGGTGAGTCGGTGGTGAAAGCGTGCATCGAGGCTGGTACCCACCATGTGGACGTTAGTGGTGAACCGCAATACATGGAACGGATGCAGCTTGAGTATCATCAACAAGCACAGGAACGGGGCGTTTACGTCGTGTCAGCCTGTGGGTTTGATTCGATTCCAGCCGATCTCGGTACCGTGTTTCTTGAGCGTGAGTTCGACGGTGTTGTCAACTCGGTCGAGACCTACCTACAGGTGTCATCGAAGATTCCGCATGATGGAGGCGCGGTACTGCACTACGGTACCTGGGAGTCGGCAATTTATGGTTTGGCACACGCCAACGAGCTGAGGCCCCTGCGCACGAAGCTGTACAAAACGCGTTTGCCGAACTTCCAGCCACGTCTTAAGGATCGCAGCGTGGTGCATAAAGCGAGCTTCTTGAATGGTTGGTGGGCGGTTCCATTCCCTGGTTCCGACCGTTCCGTAGTGATGCGGTCTCAACGCCACTTCTACGATGCGGAAAAGAAACGTCCGATTCAGATGAAAGCTTACGTAGCATTTGAGTATGTAGAGTTTTCAGTTAATAATTCGTCTTTTATGATGACATCATACAAGTGATCATCTAATTGCACACTTTACCCATTTCAGATCGATCGTTCAAGTGTTGGGAGTAGCACTTGTTGCTGTTGTGTTCGCTATCATGTGCCGCTTCAAATGTGGTCGTCAATTGTTACTGAAGGTATGTGACGTATTAATCATGTTTGTTGCAAAATCATTGTTCAATATCAATTTTCGCTTCTCCAGTACCCAAAATTTTTCACTATGGGATATGCGTCACACGAGGGCCCATCGGAAAAGTCCATGGAAAACGCACAGTTTGCAATCTACTTCCGGGGCGAAGGTTGGGATAAAGAAGAGAAACTGCTCGAACTGACCGATCAATTCAAAAGCCCCCCAACCAAGAAGATTGTCACAAAAGTATCCGGTACCAATCCGGGTTATGGAGCAACGTGCGTTGCACTAATTTTATCGGCACTTACTATTTTGCGCGAGAGTGACAAAATGCCCGGAACGTAAGTAACTGCGGACGCATGGGAAACCGTTTCCTTTCGGGTGCTTAAAATATGATTTTATATATTGTTTCAGTGGTGGCGTGTATCCGCCCGGTGCAGCATACGCTAAAACGACCCTAATCGAACAGCTAAGCAAGAATGGATTCACATTCGAGGTAATCAAGCCCTTGAAATAAAAAGGCACTTTTGTGGGGTGGGAAATAAAAATTAAGCTACTTTCAACTTGGCATAGTCCGCGCGGTAATGGTTTGGTTAGTGTAGCGACAAAGTCGACATAACGTTTCGCTTTTAAACGGTTGTTATAACATGAGGATAAATTGTAATTTCCAAACTCGAGGCGTGTCAGTTTATGTTTCTCTGGAAGTTGTAAAAGAAAGAAACAAGCCGGAGCGTTATGGGAACGAATCAAAGTATATTTTTCCGCATTAACAGTTCATGCGACAGATTGGACCGTCCTGGACCATCTTCAAATCCACCTTCGGTCCAATAAGATCACGTATGTTGTTCAGGCCGTACTTGATCATCGTTGGCCGTTCGAGCGATAGCCCCCAGGCAATTACATTCACCTCCTTCGGTACACCGAGCGGGATGAGCATTTCCGGACGGAAGACTCCCGAATTACCGACCTCGATCCATCGCTGCAAACCAGGATGGAAGCAAAAGATTTCCATCGACGGCTCGGTATATGGGTTGAATGTCGGTTTGTACTCCAGCTCCGTAATGCCGAGTTTGTTGAAGAACGCATTGAACGTACCAATCAGATCGCCCAGCGTTATCCCATAGTCCGCCACGACACCTTCCACCTGATGAAACTCAGCCAAATGGGTAGCATCCAACGTTTCGTTACGGAAAACCTTGTCGATGCTAAAGTATTTCACTGGTTTGAACCCACCGGGTTGGTGAGCGACCTTGTACAGCATCCTGGCGCTCACACCAGTGGTATGCGTGCGCAGCACGTTCTTGCGACTTTCATCCAGCTTCCAGTCGTACCGATATCCAATCGAACCATCGACACCATTTTCGTGTGAATCACGTACGCTTTCTACCAGCGCCAAAGGGAACTTGTCGCTCATCTTTGGGTGTGACACGAAGAACGTGTCCTGCTGATCGCGTGCCGGATGTTGCTGCGGCACGTACAATGCATCAAAGTTCCAGAAGCTCGATTCAACAAAGTTATTCGTCGGCATCTCGGAGAAACCCATCTCCAAGAATATCTGCCGGAACTCGGTACGCACCTTCATCAGTGGATGTAGCTGGCCGCGTCCGGGTGGTGCACCCAGCGCATCAAAGTTGTACGCCTTGAACTTCAAATCTTTCCACAAACCGCTAGCCAACATTTCGACCGTTAAATCCGTTTCCAGCTTCTTTAAAGTGGTCGCAAATTCGGGCCCTTTCGAGAGTACGAAACTTTTCGTTACACTTTCCTCTAGGATCTTGCGCTTCTTGTACTCATTTCTCACGCTATCCGCAACACTAGACTCTTTGCCATCTGCAATGGCTTTCACGTGCACCAGAACTTCGTCTTCGATTGTTTCCACCTTGCGCCGAACCAATGGTGCACCGCCAGATTTGTCGATTAATATCCAACCGTTTGACATCGCCTTGCTGAAGCCAGCCTTTGGATTCTTCCCTCCACACTGGAATGTGTAATGTGCAATGGTTAATGTTTAATTATGCACATGCACACTGCCTACAAACCTTCATCAGCTCGGCTTGCGATATGCCAGCCTGCGGGACCGCTTTAAACACATTTGCTTCGTGGCTACCATGTTCCAGAATATCTCGTCCTTCGGCAGTGAGCTTCCAGCATTTACGTGTGCTTGGTACACACTGAATTAGCTCACCGGTGGCCTCAATGCTTTTCACCCCACCAACAATCTTCTGATGATCTTCGCCGAAAACTGCAGCAAGATCAAGCGTATCCACCTCGCCATGATCCGCGATATACTTTAAAATTCGTTCCGAAATATCTTGCATTTCTGGCGAAACTATGCAATGCCTTTTTATTATCGAGCCGGCCAACAAGGTCAACAAACAACATGCCGCGTGTCACACACCCAGGATGAATATAAGGGAGCTGTCAATTGTTTGTTCGAAATCACATGTTCGAAATTTTTGAAAATACTAGCTACAAAAACCGTTACCGAGCCATTGGCGATAAATTGTAAGTTTTTTTTAAAGTAAAAGCATATTTTTATTTTCTTTCCTCTAATAAAGTTACATGCACTTTTGACACATATTTTTTTCTTTGAAATGTATTTATGTGAAGCATTAGCATAAGAAAATCATACAATAGATCGTGTGTATGTGTGTCGGAGTTTCTTTTTTTTCTTCTGAAGCGCAATGATAGTGTACAAGTCTTTTGTGACCCTTTTTGTTCTAAGCAATGTGTAATGGAAAGGGTACGATATTTTCTCTACTGGCAGAATTGACTATGCTGTACGTGAGCGAAAATGTACGCTGCGTTTTATAAGAAAGTAACGTGAAGGAAAAAGGTAAAGAGAGTATAAATTTCGATTCGTTCCTCAACGCGTCACAATCTTGCTTTGCATGATGGTTTGAATTTTGTCTTGGATTTTTCACTCATTTTCTAATTGAGGCAACGTTTGAACGTACAGAATTCTCGTTAGAGACCTAGAGCAACAATAGTATAGGAGAGAAGAAGAGTAAACTAACGTTAGAAGTGTATCAAATTTCATATGCGTAGCGTGTTTCGCTACCATCCTCTACCCCAGAAGCCTTACTACC
Source organism: Anopheles funestus (assembly GCF_943734845.2). Lineage (NCBI taxonomy): Eukaryota > Metazoa > Arthropoda > Insecta > Diptera > Culicidae > Anopheles > Anopheles funestus. The sequence goes on along the minus strand of NC_064598.1, from coordinate 36,836,929 downwards.
ATTATCCGTTTCGTTCCATTTTAATGCCCTTTGGCAAATCTTTTGTTCTTCAAACACATTGAACCGCAAATGACGGTAGGCCGCCTCTTCTTTCCGCGTGCGACATGATCGCTTGGTTGTTATCCTAGTATCTATGAATGCTGTTTCAGCTTAGCTTATAGTCTACTTCCATTCAACTAACTAAAGGAACAAAAGGTAAATAAAACTATTTAACAAGCATCCTTACACTGTGTCTTGTTGTGCTGCCTTTCAACTAGCACAACTCTCTCCATTTTTTCTAATACCATAATAGTTAAGTTTGCTCAAAACCATCAGATGGGAAAACAAGTTAATGATAAAGTTTAGAGGCATTTAAACTGATTCAAAAAGACCCAATAAAAAAACATTTTACGATTGGTGTAGCTAAAAAAAAACACAAACCAAAACTCTCGCGTCACACAGTGCTGATACACAACGTAATTAATCTATCAAAACTTTTCACTGTTTTTTGTTTTTGTTTTATAATGACACGCAGTATCAAATTCGCTGTTATGGCGATTACAGGTGGAGCAGAAAAAGGGACAACGACGACGACGACGACGACAACGACGATAACAACCGATCGAAAGAGGATCAGTGTGCTAAAAAGTTCTAATAACAATACATTCAAAAGGCACTTTTTATAGTTACGTGTTCAATGTTGTTGTTCTTTTTTTGTTGTTTTGCTTGAATGGTAATTGCGCGCTTTCTCCATTATTATGCTAGTGCTTAGTGCTGTGTTTGTTACAGTTTTTAGCCTGGGAAAGCGGTGGAAGATAGGAAAAGTATCAAACAACAGACCAAACCAACTCGCCACTAACGAAGCAATATCGTAAGAAAGTGGACCACAGCACGTGATTCACACAAAAAACCATAATTTTAAACTCGGTGCGTTACACGCATACACGAAATAGTAACGGATTAGTTGAAGGATCATCTTAAAGTGTGCAGAGAAGGTGGTGAGGCTACTAAAAGATTGATGGCAGAAAAAGGGCGAGAACTGTTACTGAAAATGCTGATCTAAATGAATGTTTCACCTTCAACAGCATGCCGTCGTCGCATGAGAAAAAATGATCGTGCTTTCGAGAATAGAACCTTAACGTACCGCGTGTGTGTTTGTGGGTGTAGAGCACGTGGTACGATCGATACGATCATCATCATCATCCACCTAAAATACGTCCGTTAATGTGTTCCTTCTTTCTTGGGGCTTTTCCAGAAGCCAGTGCCGGCTGGTAACAAACGTTATGCTCTAATATGATCTTTCTCTCTCTCTCTTTTAACATGTTTGCCCGTACCTGTAGCGATCGTTATGTTTGAAAAAGTGTATACTTTGCACCAATAGTTATGTGTAGTACGCTCACTATAGAGTCGGTTCTAATTCTAAGCGCAGATTTAACTGGGCCGCCTTCTGTAAAATGGCCATTATGGCACGGCGACACTCCTTCCTACCAATGTTAATTGACTATTATATCTTTCTTTACCCTACCGTCCTTTCTCAAGGGGTGTTTTCTACCTCTCCACGTTAACGCGGTCCAGTGTATGACCTTGTATTCATTGTTTTATCACACTGCTAACGTCTTGCTGTGTTTTGACGCCTGTTTTACCAGATCATTTCTATCCCTTTACCCGGTTGGATTTGAATTGTTTCTGTCCTTTTACGCCCCCTTCCATCCTATCCTCCTAGGTTCGATCGATCGGTTTATATCCTACCTGTCACCTTAGATCTTCCAAGATCAACTGTATGTGTAGCCGTGCTAGATCTCTGCTTACGTATCTTGTTGTTGCCGTGTAAGCAGCACTACCCCGCTTCTAATGTACCCTCTTGCGGCACAAAAATACGTATTTTCATGTTTCGTGTTGCCCTCCCAGCAGAGAATTATAATTATCCTTTTTGGCACTGTATATTGTAGCCCCCGTGTTCTCAGTGGTAAATATATAAAGATAAGTTGCTGCTACCGTGAAGTAAACTCTAATAGCATTTGATTTTGAACTTTTTTTTTCATCTTCTTCTTTTCCTTTCCTCCATCTCTAATCACACGTCGCAGCATTGCAAATATCATCGTATAAAGTTATTGTTTGGTAACCACCAATTCCCCATAGCCAACTGTTTCATCATCGTAATCACCTAAATAGGACGTTTCTCTTCCCGCCGTTGAGTAGAAGAGCGCGCCTTGCTTTCTTTAACGGTTTTTGCAATGTGTGCGTCGTGCGTTTGCGTAAGCACGTACGTGTAACCATATTTGTAATCTGTTTTGAAGTCAACACTAATCGAAAACTACGGTTTCCCCTTTTTTTAGACTATATCCTATTGTTTTTAAAAGAAAACTAACGTCAGCTTGCTTATAGTAATATTGGAAGGCGTGTTTATCTCGTTTTCTGTCTTCTTTCCTTTGTGGTAATACACACTACACTACACTCTTGATTTTTGGGGGGGGTTTTACTGTCTTCACTCGCTTCAAATTAGTAATATAGTGTTGTCTATCATAAGAGATATCCTATCATTTGAATTCGGTATATAAAGGATTAATTTGTTATATAATCGTCTAAATATCACTACTTGGTTTCGATAACTCATTCATTAAGGTTGTTTTGAACGCTATAGTGTCACTACATGAGTTCTCCGTTCCTGTATATATATATATATATTTTATTGCTATGTTGTTGTTGTTCTCGATGTTCGATCTTTCCGTTCCTTCGTAAATTTTTAATGGCTGATTAATTGTCATTTGCTTTCACACTGCCACACTGTATCAGAAATTGAGATTTGTTACCTTTCTGCTACGGTTATTCACTGTTTTTTTTTGTTGGCAAACCTTGGATTATTATTGTGCAAGTGCAATCAATAATTGCAAAAGGGGAGCGCTGTTTTGCGTTTTCTCTGGATACAATTAATTAGCAGTAAAGTAAAGCTTTGTAAAACATTCTCATCTTTCATAATGTGAAACTTTAGCTACCACAGTACGACTTTTCGATTAATTGTGTGTACTTTAGTTGGGCAGTTATGTTTTGTTTTTCATTTTCGTTTTGTTTGCTGGTATCTAATTGGGGTACAATCAAACGGGTGTTCAAACCAAATGTTAGCCACTGTTTCATAATTTCAACATTATAAACCAACTTATAATACCATATCAAACAATCTAAAAAACTCAAACAATACAATGTTTAGTATGGGCAAATGTTTACAATTAATTAGTGAAGTCGTTTCAACAACGTGTACTGTTTACAGCTGTGTAAATGACAAAAACCGTCCATTAGCATTCCTGGTTTGTAGTAATTTGGTTTAGAACTAATGTGAAAGTTAGTAACACAGTACATAGTTGGCCGATAATACGTATCGGTAAGGCCCTGTAACGCTCATGAAATTCAGCTCACTTCCTACACACGAGGGATGATTTTTTCAGTTCAATCATTAGCGCACTTTTTTAATTCCCCTCCACTAAATAAGCGGTTCACACTCTTTACTTGTGTGTGTTTTTTTATTGTTTTGTTTTCATTACTTTTAACACCTTTTCCTCATTTATCATCTACAGCAGCTTCTAGCATCGATGTCGACTCAACTGATTTCAACTCGTGTCAAAAATTAATCACCGTTTTTTTGTTTGTAAAAACATACGATGAATTTTGATTTCCATAAAGTGAGTGTTCTTGTTTGTTCCTGGTTTTTTTTCTTTTTTGCTTTGTTTTAATCGATCGGAGTATTGTTGAGTAACATTATCATTAATCCTTTAAGCAGTTTTAGAGCAATAATAAGGAGATAGGATATATAGTGCAATAAGTTTGCAGTAGTAATAGCAGAAAGATATTAGTATCAAATACAGATAACGATTGTTAAGATAATACGTAAGTGAAACTGTCTGGTTTAATATCAGTTTTTGGGGGTTTGAGGAGGAGGGATAAAGGGTTCGTGAACTATTTAATTTCGTTTGAAACGCATTTCATGGGGTTTTTTTTTGCAGAATTATGGTATATAAAGAACTTTTTCTCATTCAACACACTACAAAAATGTGTGATAAGTAGCTGACGCTTGTACGAACGCATGCGTAAGAAATTCGTATATATGTATCTTATTTACAAATTGCTATTCCGGATCGAGTTTATCGAACAATCCATTTTCCATTCTTTCTCTCTCTTTCTCTCGCTCTCCATACAATCTCCAAAAGATGCTTGTGTTACTGCTATGTTTTTTTTTCATCTTCTTCTCGTGGCTGTTTTCAAATAGTGCCTAATGAAGTAGTAGTCTTTCAAAGTTCCCGCCTCATCGGTAACAGGGACGCAGAGAGCGTACGCACCACAGTTTGTTTGCTTAAATAGTTAGCATTCATTGTTTTGTTTTTGTCCTTTTGTAAATATAGTTTATATGTTTAAGGCCAGTTATTGTTGTTCAATATAAATTCTTAATATACTTGATTTTACTTCTCGTTATTCGTTCTATTCTTGCAATTTTTTCTCTCTCTCTCCATGTTTCGTCTAGTGTGATAACAAAGTGTTAATATTGCTCTATATATATATAGTGCTTAATCCATTAGTTGCCTTTACGTACGTACTATTATATAGAACACGCTAGGTATAGTTTTTGTTTTCTGTCCTTACTCCACCTTGGGGTTGGGCTTTGTTGTGGAGTTGTTGGTAACCAATGTTAGTAATAGGTGTATTGGTTTATCTGTTAGTCACACTGCACCCTCGTCAACCTCGGCTTACTATCCTACTATTTATGATCTACTATCATATTCGCTTCGTAATTATTGTCCTAATGAAATCTTATAAAAAAAATTAAAGAAAACGTCCAAAACAATCAACGTACAAATTGGTTTGTTATTCTTACGTCTAGAATCAATCTTCAATGTTGTGGTTTCTTACTTTGTTACGGTTATTGCTCTCAGCCCAATTTCTTATCAATACGATTTAGAATAATGGTAATAGTAGTAGAATATCTTCATTCTTCGTACTTCTTTGTTTTGAATTTTCTGTTCGGCACATACCTCGTTGAAAGGGTTAATGTATATATTGCTACCATTGTTATCATATATGCTGTTGTAACTTTTCCTCATCGGGTTTGTCTTTAAAGCCATAATTTTAAGAATCTTTTGACCGGGCAAAAGTTTCTCCCAGAACCGTTAATGTCGAGGTTGTTGCGCGCATTAGTTTATAGTGCCCTTTCGATCTCATTCATCTATCATTCAGCGCGAATAGTTCTCTTCAGTGTTGGTACTAATGCCTTTTCTAATCTATAAATTGCTTGAACATTCGTTTACTACAAAAACGTCTTTTAACATACCGTGTGGAAATAACATGCTCTACCACTTCTGAAGCCCTTCATTTTCGTTCCGCATAATTTCCCTCAGGCAACTGATGTTTGGAGTATTTCATGCTACAAAAATTGACCTTTATCTGCTTATTGTGAATTTTCGCACTTTCACACAAGAGGTTCCACCTCTGTCCCAGGGCAGTCTTCGCTCTGTCCAGTTCTGCACTGCATTCATTTACAGGAAATAAGGCAATATCTGGGCTGACCGTTCGATGAAAGCACTAGTTGTAGTTTGTTTGTCCTCTCTTGCGATTTTTTCTGCATTGGCATGCTCTTCCTCAGCGTACGTAGGGGGAGTTATTACTGGCCGTTCAGAACATCTGGGAAGTGGCTAACCCCCGGTCCATTGTTCAAAGATCGTCCTGCGGTTCGATCTTGTCCTCGCGCGGTAACAACACCAAATACTGCCGGTCAATCTCGTCCTGGCGTTCCATCATCTCCGCGCGCCAGGACGCTTCAGCATGTTCGATTCCAGCTGCGGCCGCTGCAGCTGCTGCCGCAACAGATGCATCCGAACGCATCATGATATCCACTGCATGACAATCGCTGTTGTTCGAGATGCTGGACAGATGTGGCGGTGGTGGACCTGCACCACCGACGGCTGCAATAGTAGCCGTTTCATAATGTGACCGCTCATTGTACAGCATACCGCTGGTAATGGTGTGCGTGGTCGGTTGATACAGCCGATCGTGCATCATCGAGGGTGAATTGAGCGACTGCTCATACTGTCGATTATCCAGCAGATATGAGCTGGTAATAGTGCTGACCACCGGATAATAATGCCGGTCGTCCCCTCGGTACGACAGCGGAACGACGGGTGGGGGTGGACCAGCATTTGATAGACTACCGCCACCTCCAGCTGTCGAATCACCGGCACCGCCGACAACACCGATGGGTCCTGACGACGGAACAAGTCCGCTCGGTTCGTACATACGCGTATCCCGTGGCATCATACTTGCCGCAAACTCGTATCGCTCATCCCCTCTCGGTACCGGGATATACTCCGACTGAAACGAGTTGTCACTAGTAATTACGGTCGTGACAGCGGTGGCCGGCGCCACCGCCTGTATGGTGGCCGGTACAGGCAAAGCCGGTGTGGGTGTTATAGACTGATAGTATCGCTCATCGTCGAACGTATCTTTGGTAGGCACCAACAGCCGTGGGTGGAATAAATGCGTTGCAAAGCCAACAGTGCGGATTGCCGAATTTGCACAACAGTAAGCACACATTCGAGTCGACGATGACAACAGGCAAGTGTGGAAGATGATTCGAACAACGGACATGACCCCAAAGATTCGGACATCAATGCGACGACCCAGCGCGAATAGGTTTGGTGGTTGGATGGTTAAAATACAGTAAGAAAACAAACAAGTCAGTAAATTTTGATTTTCAACAAACGACGTGCCTTTCGTTCCCAGGAAATATGCGCGTAATTGAAAGGTAAACAAACGGCTTGAATATTTCATCCAACCGACGAATCCATGTTCCAAAAGAGTACTATTCTTTTCGAACATTGATCCATTGCTATTTACAGTCCACTGTGCGCCTTGTTTCTCCAAGAACTGAGACACGTCGGTTTGATAATTTTATTCAACATTCCTGGCCCATCTGTCGGAACACAACAAATGGGCCTCGGGTGTCTTTTTTTCACATCCAATTATTCACACTGTGCACCAATTTATCCGATAGTATACACCTGCGTTCCACTTTGTGAACTGAAAGGAATGGCATTTACTTAGAGGCTAGCGTAAGTGTTATGGAATTATATATCACATCATCACGTCTTTTATAATATTGCCGGGTTCGATGAACATTAATCGAAACACCGTGGAATCTTTCGTTTTCATTTGAGCATAGCGAAATCATAGTGTGAAATATAGTATTTAAGTAATAATATAGTTTGATTAGTAATTAACAAAACACCCTTGCATATTTACCACTCCATAGGGCACGCAGTCCCGTTGTATCCGTCGAAGATGACTCATGTAATATGAGTCTGTGATAAACCGCTTACCTGATTGTTATGTTTTTATTAATGTATAAATAACTTAACTATTTAATTAACAGAAAACCCAAACGGTTTTCTGTTTCTATGTAACATCCCCACGAAGCTCCTCGGGCACTAAAAGAAAGATCAAAGTACATTAATAGGTAGTACTGTTCCAGTAAATAATACGTTATATTGAAGAGAAAAGAATAGAAAACAATAAATAACAACATATTTATAAAGGAGGAAATAGCTTGAAAGTAAAATAATTTTCGCTCTAGTAGTTGGTTAAATATAGCTGAGCCCATGTTCATTCAATCGAGCTTCGGACATTCCGTAACAGCTCCAGTATTCGCTGACTTAACACCGATTCAGCTCAATCTAACCGAATCATAAGTTAAACAGAAGCTGTTCTACTCAGCTGGTAGTTTTTGATCATGGGAAAAATAAAGCCTGAATATGAAACTGTATGGCGAAAGAATTCATTTTCCCTTGTGAAAAGTTTTACGCTCGCAATTCCGAGCTGACAATATACATTACATTGATACTTTAGCCGTTAAAAACCATACTTCAGCTATAGTATGCTATATTGCTGTTAAATCGGCACTTTAGCAGGTACTGAATATGCAGATTTAGTGTTGAAGTTCTATTAAAATAAACTGTTTTGCTAGTAGAATTAAATAGTGCAAAGGGTAGAAGAAAGATTTCGTGGTACATACTTTGTGGTGGGGCGATCGGTATTGAAAAAAAAGAGATACTTCTTACAAGAATATGAATATTCCTTGCTCCTGAATTGAAAAGCAGGAAACTTTCGGCAGGATCGCGCTCTGGACAAAAGATCCTTGTTTGGTTCGATTTATGTATGTATGTATGTGTGATGTGATCAGTCGTCGTTTGATTGTTCATTTTTTCTAGAATAGTGAAATACACGGCAACCCGTAGAAGAAGTATTTGAAGTGTGTACTTACATACATAGTTGTGCGAGGAGTAAGAACAATTTCGTTCTCCTTTGAAAATCCTCTTGAACGTAGTTGAGTAAAGGTAATCCGTGTCGCACACATCTAAAAGAACACGATCATTTCTGCGTTGGTTGATCAGGCATCGTGTAAAAACTCGCCATAGGATGTGTGTAATGCGTGTGGTATAATCTTTACCACCTGCTAGGCTTTGGAGCTGTCTGGAAGTACCTTTTCTTAGACACCTTACAGAATTGTGTCAGGCGATCTATGCAGTAATGGCTTTCCGGATGTTTGTCAATTGATGCGTTGCGATCGCATACGCGTAGACTCGACAACCGAGCCGACCAGTAGTAGTAGTGGTTGTTGTTTAGATATTCCGTTTCATCCTGTTACTTGGTTTTGTTGATTCTTGGACATCGAACATTCCTGTGCGGCAGCAAAGAGAAGTCACTTTTTTTTGCAGAGTCGCGGGGAAAGAGTCTTAACGACCATTGCCGTAATGACACACTGGTCGTGATTGACTGCTTGGCTAGGGGTACAAAGTACCAGGGTGTACGCATTAGATCAGTTCACTTACAGAACATATACTATGTGATTGTCTCACTGTAAAAAGGAATAAATAAAAATTATAATATTCCCCCAACTGGCTCAAATATTACGAACTTTGTCTATCACAATAACAATCAGACAACTATCGAACCAATTGCTTATACTTGTTGGTTTCTTTTCCAATTTTATTTAGTTTTATATTGAATGAATTAGTTTACCGGTTCTTGTTTATAGTTCTATTAGCTTCTGAGTTTCCTTGAAGGGAATCCTTACCAAGTGCATCAGACTCGTAGCATATACTTTATAATTACAAATACTTTCATGCTTTTCAATCAATCTGCGACACGACATTTTATCGTTGCACACCCAAATTAATTGGCAAATGTTGGTGCTCTTCTCTTAGAAAAAGAACGTGTATGTCTGAGACAGCCGATAGTCATCATATACACGTGGATGGACTGCCTGACTGACTGTTAGTTGTACATGGTTTTCAATTTCAAAACAAATCGATAAGCACGCCCTTGTTGCCCAATAGCCTGCGCGACACGCCAACTAATAGCGGTAGGATTTTGGTGACCCCGAAACTTACAAGCCTACAGTGTGCGCTGCAAATCCTTCTACAATGCAACGTTAAGTGATTCTCCTCTTGGAATACTATTTGAAGTTACAAGAGCTTGACGATGTGCGGATTCACATTTCGCGTAATGTTGGTGTGGATGTCCCTGTCAATAATTATTTTCATAGCTTTAAAGCATGCTATTAATTTATACTGCGTTACTTTCACCGGCTAATGGACAAAAATTCTAGTCCTGTTAAATCAAGGTATTGATTAGAATTGACAATGAAAAGCGACTATGTTGATAGAAATAGAGCAATTGCAACCGGCACCGACTGTGCATTTTTGGGTCGGGTATATAATAAGAATAGCTTTCACGTGATGATGCTGCATTATGTTTTCTGGATGATTTACATCTTGTTTTTGGTTTTGTAACCATGATCGGTCTTGATGTCTTAGTGGCTGGATTAATACATCCCCGGATAGGTTTTGTAACACACGGAGGATTGGACCCAGTCTAAATTTTAACGCAGGACGTGTTTGTTGAAAACATGTCATGTTCTATCAACTTTGCTGTACGATTGGGCTGCCGATTCATATCAATTATAAAATTGCTAGTAAATGGCATACATTTTATCTGTTTACATTAGAAAGTATAGACTTTTGTTCAAGACTGTTCAATAATAACGGTCCACTGAACTGATCTATTAAAGATCATTAGGAAGGAAACGAAAAAGAAAACATTTCATGCAGATGCAGTCGTGTTAGGTGAAGGAAAATCACTACACAAGCAAAATAGACAAAAAAACGCAAATATACTTTACACTTTACGATCTGGCAAATAACTGAAGATCAAATACACCACACCAAACATTGCTTTCATCGCGCACTATTTTCAACCAAATGCGACTCTCAACTGTTATTCTCTTGCATTCGTGTAGTTATTTGCTCAATTTACTTGTAATGTTACATTTTGGATACATTTCTAAAGAATGTAATTCAGTTAAAATAATGTTATCCTATGTTATGTATCTAAACTGCCATACGGTTCGCTATATCTGTATCAATTAATCCTAAGTATCTTTGCACTTCTTGCGATACATACATAAATCGAGTAAGGTTAAACATTGCATGTCTGACAGCACAAAAGACAAGGTTCTGCTCTCTTCCCGCTAAACGAAACAAATAAATGGAAGAGTACTGAATGGATGTGAAAACTGCGAACCATCATCGAATTAAAAATAAATAAATTGTTTTCACAATAAAACTGGTAAAACGTGATAGCTATATCGCTACATCGGTATAGAATATGAACTAAGCGCGCGTAAGAACGTAAAACATGGATTTAGCAGATTTGAATCTTCGCTTGCGATATACGCAATAAATCATATCGAACTATCGATACCTTAACTTAGCCCTATCCTACCCGGAACAACATTCTCTCTGAATGTTGCTGCCTGCTAGCATAATAGGTGGGGTGCACGATGGTTAGGGATTTCCGATGCAGGATGGTGGTTTACCCATGGATGTTTTAAAATAGGGATCGTCTCTCGGTGAAATTTCAACTACCTTCCTTTGTCAAGGATGCTTAAGAGAATTTCAGGAGCATCATCGTTGGTCCAGAATGACCAAACGTGGCGTGCTCGAAAACACACCTGTGATACACTCCTCCTTCATTTTGTGTCGGGATTAATGAACGTTTAGGCATGGGTTTTTGATAATCAAAACCAACTGCTTGTTTAGAAGCGACGACTAAACAAGCTGCCCGCCAAACGACCAATACTATCCTGGTTGTTGTTGGATCGTCCCCCACCCAGACCACTATTGTTGCTGTTATTACCCATCCAGCTTCCCTTGTTGTTATCGTTGTTGCGGAAATTATTGCCACCCGAGTTGTTCGAGTTGCCTCCGCCAAAATTGTTATACGACATATTGCCGCCGCCTCCGCCAAGGTTTCCACCTCCGGAGCCACCCCCACCTCCACCGAGGTTGAACAGACCTTGTGGCTTCTGGTTGCCACCGCTGCTGCGGTTGTTGCCACCAAAGTTGTTGCTGTTGTCATTAAAATTATTGCCACGGTTGTTGGTGTTACCACCACCGTATCCACCACCACCGCCGCCGCCGATGTTGTCATCACTGAAACGGCTGTTGGACGAGTTGTTGCCGCGGTTATTCAAACCGAAGGTATTGTTTCCGCTACCGACATTACCGCTGCTGTTCCCACTGAAGGGACCATCATTGTCACTGTTGTTGCCGAAGCGGCTGTTGTTGCCGAACGAGTTACCACCAAAGTTGGAGCTACCACCGCCGAAATTATCGTTGCGGTTGCTACCACCATAGTTATCGTTATTGCGGTTGCCAAAATTGCTGCGACCTCCGCCGCCGGAATTACCACCGCCGAAATTAATGTCGCTGGAGTAATTATCATTGCGTCCTCCGCCAAAATTGTCGTTCGAATAGCTGTCATTGTTGCGACCTCCGCCAAAGTTGTCGTTCGCAAAATTGTTGCTACTACCCCCGAACGTATTGGTGTTGCTCCCTCCGGCACCGCTACCGCCGAATGAACTGTTATCGTTAAAGTTACTATTACGGGCGTTGCGATTGTTGCCAACTCCCATACCACCTCCTCCACCCATGTTGTTCGAACGACCCATATTTCCCCCTCCCATACCACCTCCACCGCTGCCTCCCATTCCACTAGCACCGCCACCCATGCCCTGATTGTTACCCCGCATGCCAGTGCCCTTATTCAAATTGCCAGCCCCAGCAACGACGCCACCAGACTGGATGGCGGTATTCTGCTGCTGCAGATTGTTGCCTCCGGTGCGCTTGTTGTTCATATTCAAGTTGTTGCTATTGTTGCGGTTGCCCATGTTATTCATGTTGTTGCGGTTGTTCATCATACCACCACCGCTGTTGTTGTTGCCACCACCGAGCGCACCACCGCTTCCGCCACGCGGGCCACTACTATTGTTCTGGTTCTGGTTGCCGAAATTACTGTTAACAGCATTGTTGTTGCTGTTGCCGAGGCCTCGATTGCCACCGACGTTGTTGTTCTGATTGTTGCGGTTACCACCGCGGAAGTTCATGTTCTGATTACGATTGTTCATTGTACGGCCGGCACCGCCACCGGCGCCGAAGCCGCCATCACCACCACCGAAGGCATTGTTGCTATTGCCTTGGTTAGAAATTGGTGGGTCGGCATTATTGAAAGAACCGCCACCGCCGCCGCCGCCGCGGTTGGGGCCCTGATTGCCACCAACATTGCCACCGCCGGCGGCTAGGCTTTCGCCAACGTTCTTGCCAGACATGAACGCCAGACGCAGCAGGTCCTGGATGGCTTGGTTGTTATTAAGATTATTGCCACCATTATTGGGATTGAAGGGCGGTACATTGCCGAAACCTGAAAGAGAAATTGTTGAATGAAAAAAAAGAGAGACGGGAATGAGAAACATTCTCCCAAATGCGCATTCCTTCGACGAAAGGTTTAACTGTTGTACGCCGCTCGTCGCTTTACAAATGCGTTGTACTTAAGAAGATGGAATGTGTAGGCACTACAAACATCCAATCGATTATACCATTCTATCATATGCCTTTATCACCATGCATTACTGAGTTTGTGAGTGAAGGATCATAAATATCGAAACAGCAGCCACAGAAATTAAGAATTAGAATAAGTCTGAGTAAACCGTTCAATTTCCCGTAACTGCGGACACTCACTTTTGAACAAAAACTCAAATGCATATTATCATATGCATGGTCAAAAGTTTGATCAGAAAAAGAACTTTGTCGAATGGATCATTTGTAGCATTCATGTGTATTATCGTGTCAAATAATTATTGAGGGATTGTACTAATGGATTGTAAAAATCTACATGATTAGTTCTATGCTATTGCTGTGTTTATCCTTCCTCATTAAGAGAAAAACAACACTAATGAAAAGATATAAATTAAGATGTCATGGAGCAGTTCCAAAAAAGATTGAGAACAATAAAGTAAACGGGTTTTATTCCGTTTTGTTTATAATAACGAAACGCTTTTTTGGGATAGAAAAATAGCACAAAAATACAAATGTACGAAGGAAATAAAAAGTCAACTATAATAACAAAAAACCTTTGCTTAACGTGAATGTAGATAATTAATATTTCTACATAGAAATACACAGGAAAGGTGAAAAATATAGACGATATTTTGTAATGAGAGCTTACCAGGAGGACCATTCATGCGAGGACGTTTGCCACCACCGAATCCACCGGGGCTGCCAACGACATTGTTGCCGCTCATAAGTGGACCCGCCCCGGTGGTCTTGTTCAGCATCCTCGGGTTACGGCGCAACAATCGTATGACCGTACCGAGAATGCGATGATCGGCTTCGTTGTACAGCCTGCGGCTGATATCTTTCGTGATCTTTGAAAAGACACAATTGATCGGCAGCTCGTCTTGCTTCATTTTCAAGACCTTCTCAACATCGGCACTGTCGGCAAATTCGACGTATGCCAGTGAGCGATTCTTTTTGGTCAAACGTACAACTTTACCTAGTGGGCGCATCTTACGGAAAATCGCATCCTCCGAAAGGGCTGTATGGGAGGAAAAAGAAGAAAATATGCATCGTTTTAATGTACATCTACTTACTAAGGCGTAGAGACGGAGTGTGCATCATCGGTTGTGTTGTCACCGGTTGCATTTTAAACCGCTTCTCCGCTACCAAACAAGCTTGATCTGGGGACAACATTTGAAGCATCGTTTGCTACTTACATTCATTGATCTTTGTCAGCTTAACCGTTTTCTGCAGGTTGAAGTTGGTGTCTCCGCGTCCGGGCAGCACATGCAGGTGCTGGTTGTTAAGCATCTTCTTGTCCAACTGTTTGATCGCGTTCAGCATATCGTTGCGGCGCGTGTAGTACACCATTGCCGTTTTGACCGGCTGCGGAGAGCTCAACCGGTAGGGCAAGTAATGTTGGGGAGAAAAGATGAACTTCACTTCACCGCCGTGAGACGAACAAAATTCACGAATAACGTGCGTAGGGCAGCTGAAGGGAATGTTTGACACGTACACGGGATAAAAAGCCTGCAGCTTCTGCAAAATATCCTTATGGGACTTTTCATGCTCCGAACCGCCCGAAGAACGGGGCTCGCGTGTTTTGCCATCTGCCGTCGTGCGTTGGGTCGTTGCTTTACGCTTCACGCCTGCCACTCGCAGTACCAGCGGACCATCGTAACGCTTCACAGTGACAGTTTTCGTAGCCTCTTTGTTGGCCTCGGTCGGTGCTGGGAAGGTGGTACATGCAAGGGCCTTTTCTGCCGCCTCCGATGTCTTGTAACACACAATAGCGTTTTCCCCGCAGTTGCGCCGATTGACGAAATCGATCTCACCGAACTGTTTGAACTGTTCATACACATCCTCTTCCGTGACGGTACGTTCCAGCGGTGACACATAAACAGACGTCTTGTAGTCGGGGAGCAAAGCTGACGATAGATGCAAGGCATGGATGCGCTTGCCTTCGAACACTTTTCCGTTAAGCAACCCAGCAGCCTTGGCGGCCTGCTCTTCCGTTTCGAAGAAAATGCGAGCATAGTAGTTACACGAGCCCTGACTCACGTTATTTGAGATTGCGTCAGTAATGGTGCCCGCCTCAGAACAAGCCTTCTTCAGCTCGTCCGTATTTTCCACCCATTTCTGGGGTATGTTCAACAGCTGCACTCGATTGCGATTGCGGAAGAACAGCTTAGCTGCACGCCACAAATCAACGTGCTGATTTTGGTCGCGACCATTTACATCATACGCCTTCAATCCGGCCGCATTCAGTTTCTCCAAAATGGCCCCCTTATTAACATCCTTGCCCAGATGCACGTAGCCGAGCGGATGGAAAATAAACACCTGCGTTACTTCGCAGTGCTCCTTGACGCGATCGTACAGCTTCTCTTCAGTCGTATCATCATCAACGACAACCACAATCACGTCCTTCTTTGTGTGCCGGATAGTAATGTACTCAATGTGAATACGAAGCCGGCGGCCATTCAACATCGAACCATCTTTTTCGTCGCAAGCTTTTTGAGCTGCTGCTTTCTCCTTGAACACTAGCAATGCCAAGGTGTTGCGCAGATAGTGATAAATCTCCACACGTTCCACTTCATGGCCAGAGAAATGGTCACGAAGCTGCTGTTCCGTAACATCCTTAGGCAAATTACCGACATTGATAGTACGTTGGTGTTCTAGAAAACAGAGAGAACAATCGAAACCATCGAAGAACATAAATTTACTGTGTTGCGGTTTCACGGTCGTAATTTAATTTAAGCTTCTTGTACATAGGTCTATCACCTATTAATTTGCCCAGTCTCTCATAATTTCATCTCATTTACGAAATGTAAAGAAACAGCTTCATTTCATGTTCAAAACCAACATTGAACAAGGTATTGCACTAGGCCAAAAGAATTGCTTCTTTACGATTGGTAAAATAAAATATTTTTTCTAATAAAACATTCATATTACCGAAGAGACGGCTGGCGTCATTATGTCCGCCATCTTGAATTCACACTCAGCGCCTACTTTTCATACAAGCGCGATGCGTAGCGCTAGCGCTACACCAAGCACAAGGCCACAAGGCGCCGCCATTGTTAATTTTTCAATGCGAGCATTTGATTCATCTATTGCGAAGAACATTATATATTTTACTTACCGTTGTCCTTTTGCACGTCGCCTTCTGTTCCGTCGTTGTCAGCAGTCGTCGATTCTAGAAAAGCGGAATACGGAGAAAAGTTAGCCGAGATTTGGTAATCTTTTCATCCATTTTTTTCACAAAAAAAAAAACAATCAGACTCTCGCTTACCTGCGGCTTCGGCAGTAGCCACTGGTGCATTTTTCTCGGCGTCAGTCATGTTAGTCCACAAATTTAAAACTTAGAAGAATCAGTAGTCACAATACAAAGCCACTTGTTTCCGGGAATTAAAATGTTGCACTTTTTCACACACTGCAGGCGGAGAGCACAAATCCAGAGCAAGTGGATGCACAAAGAAGAATGAAGAAAATGGCGACTGCAGAAATCTTTTACCACAAAACTCTACGGCGGGCAGGTTCGTCTATAACGTATCTTTTTGACAAATTACACACTTGACATAATGACATTTGTATGCGCTATATCATCGTAATGCAGAACGTTTTGTTTTAAAACGAATATTTTTTCAATAATCATTGCCTATCGAAAACAATAATGGTTATAGATTAGAAAACTTTTCGGGAATTATTTTTAACAACCTTCTGAAGCATTTACTGTACTTTATTTTTTCCTACAATGGCGAATTTTCAAACAGCATCATGGTCTAACCTGCGAGTTGCCGTCAACTTGCTGTCAACAGGGTCTGCACCCATAATTGCAGGTATCTTTTTTTCGTGTACGCTTGCTCGTTCTATCGTATGCGCATACTGTCTTCCTTTTCAACTATCGTGACGTAAACGGTAGGGAAAGCGAAGGTACCTGTGCTGGGTTAAGCTACGACACATGCCGATCGAATAAAATGGGCGATTCCGAGCCTGCCAGTCGTAGAGCAGAGTTTTTTTTTCAGTCGCAGCACAAGAGAGCCAAGCCGGGACCGCTGACTCCGAACACGTAGCGTACGCAGAAGCTTTTTTCGACGTTCGCCTATTTGGAAAAGATTTTGTGTTTAAGTGAAGCCTTGCGCTTTGTGAAAGTGAAACAAACAGTGGGCGTGCAAAAATAGGTGGCCATTAAACGAATCAACGCTTTCTTTATTTGTTCACGAACCGTGCACTAAAAGTGAAAAATCATGGCTGATAACCCATCCAGAATGAAGGCTGGTGAGTAAGCGTGAATTGGTGTGTGAAACGATGATGATGATGATGGTAGCAGGCCTCATTGGGGCTGGATTCCAAACGTAGCAGTGGAAAAGAATTAAGCATCCGGAAAGCGCCGGAAATCTGCTTTCATTTACGCTACCAATCTCGACGGTCTGTGTAGCCAAGGAAAAAGGACGCGCTGCGTACGGTTAAAATGGCGTCGCTATTGCTATTTAGATATCTCATCCACAGGGACACAGGCTGGATATACTTTTTGGCCAGGAAATTTCATCGAACATGTTATACAATTTTTCGCGTCTGAAAATCCCCACAGCGTAGCATCCCCCTAAACTCCCCCATTGTAGCATACATATCCGGTTTTTGCACCTTTGCGGCCAAGGTCTACGGTTTCCGTCGAAGCCGATCGGGCGAACAATGGCGGCGGTAGTGAAAAAAATGAGAATGCTTTTTCTCACATCATCTCACTGGCCATACACGCATTGAAACGCGCGCATAACCCTCCTCTTGCCCTTACCGGCACCGTGTATGAAGAGTGAGTGTGTGTGCGTGAAACGGTGCAAACGCGACGGGCAGCAGCAGAGCCGGAGAAAAAACGCCATTAAAGTGATGCTTATGCTGCTGTTCTCGCAATGGCGGCCGCATAGCATGCCGTCCCTTCGACTGTTAGCTCAGCTCACCAATCCTTCACATCCTTTCCATCGTCCTTCACTGTATGGATTTCCAAACTAAAATTGTTTATTTCAGAGTTACAAATCTGCAACGACAAAGCAAGCATTGAGCGAAGTTCCGGAACGAAAACGATACGAAAGTCGCCACCGTCGTCGTCGTTATAGCCTACTGTCGAATAAAACAAAACAATAATGTAATGTTTTTGCTTGACCAGAAGCGCGTAGCGGTTCGGCGCTTCGTCGATCCGCCCGCTGCTCAAACATTGACAAACCACAAAAATTGCGATCCCACCTGTTAGTCTGTTTGGTATTTTAGATTAGAAAGAGTTGCGTTTAGTCATACGTTTCGCTCCACGGTTCCATTCCGGTTCCGCTGTAGAAGAGAAAAAAAACTGGATGGAACTATAGAAATACTTTACAGAGAAACCGAGAATACTCGGAAACACACATACACACATGGTTTTGGAGCAGAAGGCGGGTTGCCGTGTTTTGTTGCCGTCCGAAAGATGCATTTTTCTGTATGGTCTCTCTCTCCGTTTGTGCGTTCTGTTTTCAGACAACAAAAAGAAATTGAATGTTGGCAATCTGCCAGCCGACATCACCGAGGAGGAACTGCGGGAGCTTTTTGCGGACCATCCGGTTGAAAGTGTGGAAATTTTCCACTACAAACAGTACACCTTAGCCCTGTTGCTCTTCAAAGATAAGGAGACGGCAACGAAGGCTCTCAAGGAGAAAGAAAACTCTGTCTTCCGCGGACGTCGGCTGCGTATGCACCTTGAGTTCATCGTCATTTGTCACATGAAGAAGGATGTCTTCGTACATGTTGTAGACAATGAGAGTAAGTTGTTTCTACCACCATTTTTTAATCCGTTGCTTTGTTTTTGATGTAAAAATCTATAATGAAATATCGCATTTGGCGGTGTTTTGCGTAGTTGTTTGGTTGTTGCATTTGTCCTGTGTGATGTCGCCTGTCGAACGAGCGCATCCGTTGCGGTTCTTCCGTCAGCTCGAAGCGTTGGCGGTGGCCGGGTTACGGTATTGGCAGGCTGACCAAGCACATGAAACAAACAGACAAAATGCAAAATGAACGGTTGTCGCCTGATTTTGGTTTCTATTTTTTTCTTTTTCTTCTCTCTCTATTCCATCCAATTGATGATTTTCGTGCTTTCGTGCTTGTTCCGTTGACGTGACGATGACGATGATTATGTGAATATTGTATGTTTTGGTAGATGTAACGGAGGAGGACGTGTATGAGAAGTTTAAAGATCTGGCCAAGGTCCAGTCGGTGGTTTTGTTCCATCCGCTTGCCTACGTGACTTGCACCAGTCCGGAGGACAAGGAGGAAGCAATGAAGAAGATCGCTGAAGCGGGCATTACCGTGTACGATTGTAACGGGCACGATCAGAACCAGCACATTGATGTGTTGCGGGCTGCCAAGCTGTTCTTCCGCAATTTGAACCGCGTCCAGATGTACAACATTCCCGAGAGCTGGATTAGCTCCCAGGACGAGCTGAAAAAGGCTGTCGAAAGCTCCGGTACCGTGACCGAGGTGCGCGTCACGACCGGTAACTTTGGGCCGGCTGCGCAAGTTTTCTACGAGACGGCCGAAGAGGCCAAAGCCGCTGCTGACAAATTGAACCAGCAGCTTTTCGAGGGTAAGCGCGTCCACGCACATCACGTGATTGCCACGATGATACCAAATTTCAAGACAAGCGTGTACGTGGAAAGTTTGGACAAGTCGATCACAGAGGAGATGCTGTATACACACTTTGAGCAGTACGGCGAGATCGAATTTGTCAATCGGCGCAAGTTTGGCGACGAGCATGGTATGGTGTGCTTCAAGGATGCCAGCTCGATAGAACGGGCGCTCGAATGTACCAGCATGCCGGTATCGAAGAAAGACGAGGAAGGCGCCACAGAGGATAAGACCATCGGTGTCAAGCGTTACGATGGTCCACTGGGTAAGCAAAAAAAAGGATGCATCCTGTCTTAACTCTTCTTCCGCGTGCTTTACCTAACGATGTTCGCATTTGTTCCCTTTCCAGTGTTGGATATTAAGCTGCCGGCAATGAAGAAGGGCGTCTCGAGCGAGGAGGGCGAAGAGCAGAAAACACGTCCGCCGCCACAGCCGCTAGCAAAGCTTTGGCCAATTTACGTTGCGAACCTCCCCTACAAGGCGGACAAACGCGAAATCAAACAGTATTTCTCCAGCTATGGTGGACACATTAAGTTTATCTTCTCGCCGAACATTCCTTCGTACAAGCAGAGCCAAACGTCCATGGTGATGGCCGCGCTAATTTACTTTGCACGCCGCGAACAGGCCAATGAAGCCATCAAGGCGTTCAACGGCAAGCACTTCCAGAGCAAGTGTTTGCACGTGTTCCCAGGCCGTAAGGACACGTACTTCGATACGGAAAAATCGATCAAGGTGGTGAGGCTTAATTTGGCCGTCACGGAAGAGAAGCTGTTTGAGAAGTTCCGCAAGTTTGGCTTCATCGAGTGCGTAGTAAAGAAGGATCGCACCACCGCGTACATTGAGTTCCGCGATAAGGAAATTGCCGAAAAGGTGCTGAAGCTGGACGAGAAACAGCGACCGGTGCGTTGCAATGTTGAACCAGTGACCGGCAAAATTAACAAGAAAATTTTCAAAGAAAACGATGAGAAAATTTCGCTCGCTATGCAGGAAATCATCGACAAGAATCCGGCCGTACTGGAGAACGTTTCGTCGGATCGTTCCAGCGGACCGCCACCATTGAAACGTAGTCGGTTCAGCGGACCAGCTAGTAAGTACCTCTTCGGGGTTAACCCTACACCTCTGTAACGAATCATTCAGCTAAATAATGGATTCTTCTTTCCGTGGTTATTTTTTTTTGCAGACTTTGGCATGCAGGGACCACGCAATCAGTTCAATCCGAACAATGGTGGCGATTTCAGCAACCCGCAGGTCATTCAGGATCTGCTTCGGTTGGCTTTCATTTCCGGTAAAAATCTCGGCGAAGGTCTCGCCATTAGTGGCAACAGCAATCCATTCAATAGTGGCGACCCACCGCTACCCAACCTTAACCTGACCAATGGGTTCGGGGGTGGAAACCAGCGAAACAGTTTCAACAATTCCAACAATGGTAATTTTGGTGGAAGTTCAAACAACACCGGCGGTAACATGGGTGGCGGTAACCGCAACAACATGGGTGGTGGTGGCGGCGTTAATCGCAACTTCGGCCAAAACGTGGGTGGTGGAGGCGGTGGCGCCATGGGCAGCGGCGGCTATCGTCTCAACATGGGTGGCAATTTTGGCGGCAAACGTTTCAACGGTGGCTCCCAGCAAACGAACCGCATGGGACAGAACAATCGCCAAGGCGGTGGAAACCAGAACCGACGTTTCTAAGCTCTCCCCCACCCCGCAAAAAAAAGGTAGCGATAGAACACGACAAGATGCATCAACACAATCACACATACCACAACAGAAATCCAAATCACCTAACCAATTTACCATTCTGACTAGGACCATCGTACTCTAGGTATCCTGCGCTTTGGACAACTGAACACAACGTGACGGTGGTTTCTTAGTTGACCACATTTTTGACTTATGCATCTTCTACTAAATGTCTGACATCATTTTACCTTTCGGCAGCGTTTATGTGTGGCACTGTGCGTGACCAACACCATATTTTAGACGAAGACGATGATCACGTTTCATAGTGGGTTGCGCAAGCTATTCGAAACTATCACTATTTGTGTAGTTATATGTGTATCAACAATTACCAAGCAGATCGTGTGTACTGATCGAGCTCCTACATACACACTACGTAGAATCCTTACCACACGTTTGGTGGTATATTTGGAAACAAACAAATGATTCCTGATTGGGAAAAGTTCGGCTTTTTGGATAACTATTGGAAATTTTTGTTAGCCATTTGCAACCCATGTTAGTTTTTATGCAATATATGTTCGTAAAAAAGTATTAGGACAGCAGCTGAAATGTTTGTAAAAATTAGGCATGAAGCCTGGTTTAGGAAACAAAAGGCCCCCGTTTACGATAACCCTCATGATACTTGTCTAGAAGAAGTTGAATTGTTGATTTTATCTTTTGTATTCTATTCTCTTTGACATACTGCATCTTAGGGCTATGTATGAAGGATTAAACAAATGAATTGCTTTTGTAGAGGGTCGGTTACATAGAATTGTACTATAAGCTTGGCCTAGTACGCCTTGCCCTTGCACCAAGGATCGACTATAGCGATGCGTGGTAAAACATAAGTCTAGTGATCCAAAATATGGCTCCAAAACGCTACAACGTAATCCAAAATTGGTTAATATTATTTTTAGAGGAAACTACCGACCGGTACGATCTTTTTTTTTACATAAAGCTGATATATAACGCAAATAAAAGATGTGCGTGTATGTTTTATGTGAATGTTTTTTTTTTGTATTGTTTTTGTAAAGTGTGCAACTAAGTTCTTGCAATGTTCTGTGTGATAGTTTACGCAAATAGGTTTTAATTGATTTGATCGTGAAGCTTCTGCTATTGTTTTATTTGAATTTTTATCTTCGTTCCATTTGGGATGATAGATATGTTAGGTTTTAAAAATTAAGGATACATAATTTCAATATTTCATTTGCTCCCTCAAGCCGTGCAATACCTATTTTACCATTTGACTGATCTATCTGAGACCGGAAATAATGGCGTATGGTCATTATTTCAGAACACCAAATCATATATAAATACCAGACAAACAGAAGCGGGAACTTAGTGGCGCACGTAAGAGTCTTGGATAGCAATCTCGAATCGATCCGGTTAGGAAGCATAGTTTGTTCAATAATCGTTCGCAGCCATATATAGGCACCGATGTGTATGTGTATGGATCTACATTTTGACGAGAAGTGACTAAACATAAGCGAGCCTCGGCTCATGAAAGCGTTGGAAGTTTTTTTTTAAATGAAAATATCTTTATGCAAAATAAATAATGCATGATTATTAACTGCTTACAATGGAATGAACATGATAAACATAGCATGAGTATAGGATAAGCCACAAATATGTGACGATTAAATGATTAAATGGAATACTTAAACGTAGGTCAGCGGTCGGGCATCCATGTAGTTGTGTGTAATGCCGCCCTGCTAGCACAATGGCAACGAAGCCATCAATTCGGGAAACATAGTTAACGTGTACACGATCGCAAAGAAATGGCTACGAAGTTTGTGTTTGATATACTTGGATGGTGAGCACTACAACATGACGTAGCGTGCGAATAAAGCACTAAAAAGGAGCGGATTTATATGTTCTCGTAATGGTTCCGCGTAAACATTAGCAGTGGAATGTATCGGATTTGTTGTATAACATGCTGGTGCAACTATTATTCTCTACTGAAAAGCACACAAACACAAAGTCTACGGAAAAAGGGAAATTAAATAATTTAAAGAGCAATGTAGACCTTTTTTTTCTTCTGAGTCGACGGATTAGCAGTCGATACAGTGTTAAACAGCATTAAAACCCAGCACAGAAATCTTGAAAATGTATGTTCCATGCGAACAGAGAGTAGCTCCGTAGCGAATGCTGCTACGTGTTCTCATTCTAGCGTAATACAAGAATGAGATGAAATAGATAGATCATGTGTAGCAGGACACTGGTTATTTTTGTTTCCGAAGTTAGACAGTGGCTTCATGGCCAACACGTTTTAAAGCACCATAAAACCATAGGTGACGTAAATATCGAGACATAAATTGGAATTCTTTGGACGATGCTGATACAACAGCCACTCTCTCGTTTCGTCCTATGTGCGATGGTTTTTGTTCGTGAGCGGGAAGCTGTGCAGCACATAACCAATAACCGAACAATTTGCGCAATAGCCCACCCAGTGGATGCAATCAACTCAACATTGTGTAAAACCGTCGACATATCGGAACGGAAAATCGTCGTCATTTGCAAACTCACGAACACGGTTCAATGCGGAACCAAACAAAAAGGTCAACAAATTACTACTATTCACTCCTTCTCAACTCTTACAACTGTATTGTATAATTATAATCTACTATTTAGTGTGAGCATATTTCATAAATTGAAACTCAGAACCGATCGTACTAACAAAACGATCATGCGATGAAACTGTAGGTAATGTCGCAGCAATAAGTGGAAAACGTATTTTTCGGAATACAGTAAAAAAAATGGAAAATTTTCAAAAAATAAAGTAAAAATTGTAAAACACAACAAGAGCGGCGATTGTCATTTTTGTCTTGGCTGTGTAATTCAGCTCGAAGGTGATTTCTTTTTGTATTCGTTGGGAGCATGTTACTCCACTTTGTAAAACTTATTGGACTGTTGGAAGTTCTTGTTTTTTTATGTTCTAGCCCATATTTGATGCAAAAGATAATCCTGTAGAAAGGTGTAGTTTCGATTGCCCATGACATGGTGGGAAACTTATGGTTAAATTCAAGTGTTTTCCGCGATTTTCGCTACAAGCGTAAAGAGAATTAAATACATTTCTACGCGAAATGTACAGCTGAAAAAGTGACTGTGTGTAACTACTCATTTGTAGTTATAGTGGTCGATAAGTAAGTAGAGTGAACAAGAAACGATCTTTCGATGATATGTTATCAGCATTGAGGAAATTTTGCATACACTGGGGAAAACCTAGGTGAATTCTGCAACCAACTTTATCATCGCTATAATTACTTTATTTTTCGTTACAGGTATACTTTATGATTGACTAATTACAAATAAACTCTACTTTTCCAGACAATTACTATTCTAACGGTGGTCTAGTATTTTCAATTCACGAAAGAAATGTTCGTAAAGCAGAATATGCTGAGCTAGTCAATAAGAATAATGCGTGTAGTATTCACGTATGGTACTAGTACAATACTAATATGTAGTCAAACTTTTAAACTAAAACAAATGTAAAACACGTTTCAAACATCTTTGCGGCATGTGCGCGCCTTGTACCATTTGCTTCATCAATGCTAAAAGCTGAACAATCAACAATGGAAAACTCCAAGTCAATTAATCGTCCGTTATTTTGATTGGCCAAGCTTATGAGCGTGCTATGCTTTTAAATGATGAGTTTACAGTTTTAAGTTTTAAGAATTTTAAATTATTCTCGATATTACAAAAAATGGGAATTTGTGCACGTGATTCAAAAAATATCCTTTTCCATCATGACCGCCATATGTACGCTGTCATTGTACTGTCATTGTGACAAAGTGTCATGTATACAAACAAGTTTTCAGACGATGTAGATTGGTGGATGTAGTTTAGATGCAAAAATGCTACCGAACGCATCTTTAACATCGATAGTAAATGAAGAAATAAGTTTGGAAGGTCTTGAAGGCAGTACGCTAGATTGTAAGTACGCTCCCATGTAACTATACCACAAATAAGCAGGTATGCATTCTTCATGTCGCTTCTGTTTATCATATGCTTCCAGCACTATGGAACCACATAGCATTGCGGATGAAACTGTCGATGCCATTGCCCCCAAAGCTGATGGCATCGATCTGGACGATGGTTTTGCGTAATACGGAATTTGAGTTTTATCTGTTGCTAAGCGAAAGAAAACCATTCGCACACTTTAACCGGCTGGGCAATCTTGATCCGGAAAATGGTATCGCCGTGCAGCCGAGCGAATTTCCGGGCCATCGGTTTGCGTACCGTTTGGTGGAAGCGAATGGTATCCGAGGATCGTGCGAAGAATACGACACACGAACATTGATTCCGCGGGACGAGTTGCGTAAAATCAGCTGCATTGATGCGGAGCTAAGGTAATGGGATGTGTTTTAAATGTGTGTTCTTTGCACTGTCTGTTAATGGATTTCTATACTTCCACGTATATTATAGATATGGTCGGAAATTTGTCATCGTAGCATCGCAGCGTATGCGCGAATCATTTTTAATCATTCCGAACTGTACGGCCGAACTGACTGGTATGCAGTACTGCATACTCGAATGGATCGGTCGTTCCCGGTTCCATGGGGAAACATCGCACGGCAAGTACTCATTGGTGGAGATTTCCGGCGATTCAAGCTCACTGTTTTACCACCGTAAGGTTCTCAGTTCCGCAAAGCTGATCACGCGCCAGAACCTCTCGATCCGTATAGATGATGTCAGCATTCAGGGGATGGTATTTCATCTGCCGCGTTACTACACGGAGATGAAAACGAAGCAATTGCTTATCGTGGAACGGGTCGTTAGCGAGCTCAAGAAACGTGAACACTATATGGCGGATTACGAAGAAATTAAGCTGATGGTGCTGAATAAATCAGACGCTGGCAAATTGTTTCGCTCGCCCGAATTTCAGCGCTTCATCAAAACGGACGAGACGGTTTCGTTTCGTACGCTGTACCCGAATGCACCGCCAAGCTCGTACCTAACAAAGCGAGGTGAAGAAAAGATGATACGCGTGATGCGATTAATCGACCCAAAGGCGGACGTGTACGATATGTGGAGCCGTGAAGCGGCCGACGAAGGTGGAACTGATACGAAAGAAGGTTTTCTAGCCAGCGCCGATAGTAAAGCGCTTTACGTTGACATACCACTGCTACAGCTGGCGTATAACGTGATTGCAGAACAAGGTGGAAAAGGAATATCACAATCGGAAATGGCCCAGGAGCTGGGATTGGATAAGTTAAACGCGCGTGCTGTTGTGAAAAATATGACCAAGCTCAAAAGCATCGAAAGCATGGCCGTAGACGAGGGCAGACAGCGAACTTCCAAGTAAGTGTTTAATTAGCGTATCAAACGGATTGTAGCCTTATTGAACGTTCTTTTTTTTCTTTGCAGATTTTTCATACCCGGCAGCTCACAACGGTCGGCCTTATTTGAGAAGGAAATGTCCCAATACGTAACGAACCAGATGAGTTTGATGGAAAGCCGACAGCAAATCAAAAGCGAACCGGAAGAAGAACCTGTCGAGCACAGTGCACCCGAAATCGTTGCCGGCATGAGCTTTTCCACTGAAACTACAGCGTTCATTAGGGAATGCTCTTCCCCAACGTTAATAGCGAACGCGTTCGATAACACAGTGCACGATAACTTCACCACCGAAGTGGTTTTGTCCGACCAAATGTTGCTGAAAAAATCTGCCAAAAGCGTTTCATCGAAAGTGCACAAGAAGCCAATCAGCGAGCTGATGTTGCGACGTTGCAACTTCATCATGGAGCTGGTGAAGCAAGACGAAGCAATCGAACCACGGTCGATTTTAAAAAGTTTGAAACTGGCAGAGCTGGCAGTCGGCAATCAGTATACGGCCTGCAACAAATCGTTAATGCGTCTGATCGCTCGACTTGCTGCCGACAAGCTGGTGCAGATCGCAAACGTAACACTGAAGCGCGAGGATCGCGAATTTCGTCTCGTCTACATTTGCGATCCCAAAATAACGGCCGATCATCCCGGACTACTGTCGAAGCTGGCTATGGCGAAGTCGAGAATCGTGCTGCAGCAAACGCAAACCACGGCTACCGATCAGGAGTCAGCGGTGCGTGCACCGGAGGAACTTCGTGGATACCATGGTTGTTTGCCAAAGTGTCCGCGCATGAAGCTATATCACGAATATCTATTCTATACGGCGCACGTTCAGCCAAGGGATGCCCGCGAGCTGGACATAAACGATCTGGAATCGATCAATCTGCACGGTATAGATTTGAACGAAATATCCCCTATATACAGTGATACGAACGATTGGCGAATGTTTATTCCACCACTGAATTTGTACGACGGGTACGGTGTCGGTTGGGTGTTACTGACCGATGTGGTCGTACGTATGCCAATGTTTGTCTTTTGCTCGATCTGTTCGTACTCCTTTTACACACCGGCGCTCGATTACTATCTGAACCATCCGATACGGAAGTACACGCTACTGAAGGATCTACCGGATGCGGTACGGATGCAGCTGTTACAGAGACGTCGCTACATATACGCGATTCTGGACATTACGAAACTGTTGTGTTACGCGGGCCTTCTGCAGATGGGGCCTCAGTTGCGCAAAACACGCGATCAAACGTACGTGTATTTGAACCAAAATGCTTGCCTGCTGAATACGACCGGGTCGAAGGACAGCTACCATGAAATTGAGGCACGCAAATATCCGACGATACAGTTCCGCCTAGAAACGATGGACGACGTGCAGGAGTACTGGGAGCGGTTGTATGAAATAGCGATTTCAACGCGATTAAACTCGCGCAACACAGCCATCGGACGGGTAGTGTTTGTGCAGCAGCTAAATGCAAAAGCCGCCATGGTGGATGCACTTCGCGTACAAACGGAAGAAACGGTCCGGCTCAATGATTTGCCCGGTCAGTTGCCGCACGGAGATGCAAAGGGTGCTGCCGGCTTTGATACAGCTATGTTTATGCATCTCAAAACGAACTGGCAGAAGATAATGAACACCTCCGACTATCGGCACCGGCTCGACAAACACCGGTTGAAGA
Source organism: Anopheles funestus (assembly GCF_943734845.2). Taxonomy (NCBI): domain Eukaryota; kingdom Metazoa; phylum Arthropoda; class Insecta; order Diptera; family Culicidae; genus Anopheles; species Anopheles funestus. The sequence goes on along the minus strand of NC_064598.1, from coordinate 36,808,653 downwards.
TCGTTCGACGATCGGTAAAGATGAAGAAAAAGCAGGCTGAAGGGGCCGCCGGCACAGCAAACAGCGGCACTGCCGCAGATCAAACAAATTCACCTGGCGTTATTTTGACGGTAGCACGGAAAATGCGCAAAAATCAAATCCGGAAGCGCGTCATTAAGCCGCGCAAACAATCGCAGCGGTTTCAGCGCCAGTGCTACGACGAGGTAGACAGAACGGCACTGAGATCGATGATAAACTTGCGCGTTAAGTGGACACGGGCCGAGGATCAAATACTGGTGCTGTGCCGCGTCGCGCAATTGTACATGTTTCCCAGCCTAACCATAAGCTGCCCGATCAATTCGACCATCTTCCGGGATGTGCTGCATTGGGCGAATGTGCGTTCCGTAAACAAAACATCACGTGCCTGCCAAAGGCGTGTGCTGTATATGGTGAAGAAAGTGCCTGGAGTGGCGGACACTATACGGACCTGCCTGGAAGAAGCGAAGCAGAATGCGTTAATCACGGAACGCTTTGGGCCGGGATTTGCTCAAAAGTTGCGCGAACGATTCGAGGATGTCGAAGATTATATGGTGGCCGTTCGTATCCATTTCGTGCAGTTGGTGCACATGGTCCGACAGCTCTGTTCCAATATGGTACGGGGTAATGATAATGGCAGTGGATATGTAATGCCACGGGCACAAAGACGTACGGAGGCACCGCGCAAGACCACGCTTCGCATTCCAGCCACTATCGATGAGCTGTACCGGAAGTTCAACGTAACCGATACGAGTAGTATCGGGAAGCAACTAAACTATGGCACAGATCCAACCACCTTACAGGAACTGCAAATGTACAAGCTAACCATTCTCATGCACAGCGCCGTTACTTACGGACGTACGACCGAGCCACTGCAGAACGTGTATCGTGAATACTCGGAAAGCATCTTGACCGGTGCGATGCGTCTGATGCGTAATTACCATCTAGTTTCGCTAAATAAGAAGCTGAAGGGCGTTGGAACGAAATTGCTCGTAACGCACACATCAACGGCGGAGGATCGCGAGCTGTACCACGTGTCGATACATTACCAGCAGCAGCTAATGACATCGCTTTCGTTCGATTTGTTTTTGCCCATTTTTGGCCAGTACATGCAGCTGCTCGATCGGGTACGGTACGACGAGATGTACGCGTACGATGACGAAGCGCAGGGTTTGGTATTGCTGCTCAGCGAACTGCTCGCTACCGGGCGGGTCGACGTGCAGATCGATCAAGAAGCTAACTACATTGGGGTGCGTGCAGACACGAAGGAAAAGGTCCCATTTTACTCGGATGTGTTGAATCCTTTAGCCGAACAGGAAACCGGATCGGGACAGGAGGAAGCGAGCGGCTCCAAAAAAATGTCTCCCAAACCGGTCCCCTTTAAAACGCCCATCGAGCGGAGTAAACCAGCATCAAACAAACTTCGGTTTTCCTCACAAAAAGATTGCACCTTCCAGTACGTATCGCATCCGGTGGAAAAGTTACTAAAGTTACCAATAGAATACTTTCACTTTTTCTGCCTGCTGGAGCAACTGCAAGTGTCGGATCGGCGTTTGATTGTACAGACGTTTAAGATCGACGATACGCAGCCGGTAAACTGTTCGCTACCCAACTGTGTCTGCGCCTCGTCCACCAAAGCTGGTGGATCGCGAAATGTCGATCTTGTCGGGCGTTGTCTATCGATGGTACGCGGACGAGAGGATCTGTTGGCGCGCATTAAGCAACATGCGACGGATCGATCGCATCGAAAGAACCGAGTCGATGTTTCGATGATGTTCGAAATTCGCGAGGAGAATTTGCTACTGTTCTTCGTCAGATACATCGTAGAGTTTCAGCAGCGCTGGATCGAAAAGCAAAAGCGTGACGTGAATCGGCAGAACCGGTCAATGCAGGGACTCGATCGAAGTACGATCAATATGGTAGAATTAATTGACGAATGTCTACACTTTGATGGTGAATTTCCCGAGTACAATTGGCTCGATCGGTACGAGATGTCCAACGTGGTTGAGGATGAGGATGTCGGTGAAACAGAACAGGGTGACGACCGTACGTACGACAATCTGCGAGCGCTAAGCGAGAAGGTGTTTAAGCTACACAACTTCTATGAAGTCATGCTGATGAAGGTGCACATACGCCTGAGAACAACATCATTGATCGACAAGTTCGGTGCAAATGCTCTTGCCGATCGAGAGCCGTACGGTCAGTGGAATGTGCCACGCTGCTTCCTGCCGGACGGTGCAAAGCGTCGCCGTGATCTGCTAGTGAAGCTTACAAGCGATGCTGTGTGGCCCACGATGGAGCAACTCGAACGGCCTCTGCACGAAGCGATGTCGGTAATCGAACGGAATGCTAATGCGAGTGCGCTGCTTGCGTACATTGAGTCGAAACAGAAGCTCGGTGCGAGTGTGCTTGATCTGGCGCTAAACTTTCCAAACCACGCGCAATTGAAGCAGCTTTTGCAGGTACTGTGTGGCTTTAAGCTGCTACTGCGTACCGGTTTCCGTACCATTACCTATGTTCACTGGCAGTTTGTCGAAGAGTGGCTTACGAAGGCACCGGTGCCGGAAGTTAAGGAACACCCGGAAGATCAACCGTCCAGTTCGGTACCGGTAGCAGCAGAGACGAGCAAAGGCAACAAGCGAAAGGGTGCCGCACTGTTGGATGCAGAACAGAGCAGTGCCAAGCGGGCGAAAGGAAATACAGCGGCAGTGAACCGCCAGGATAATTCGGATAGCAAAACCCCTGCGAGAAAGTGAGTAAAAAGGGATGTCTGCATAAGCTTCCTACATTAGCAAACGCTTACATTACATTACCAACTCGAACCCACTAATTACACCGTGTTTATCGTTGTTTTAGGAATCAACGAAAGTATATGCTGTTGGCGATGGCACCCTGGATAAGAATTGATGGTCTAATTAACAAGCGTTTGCTGTTCCGTTGGCTAACTTCAATATTGCTCTACTGTGTGGCTCATCCGGGCGTACCGCTGAATGTCCTTTCCGTGCGATTTAACATGATGCCCCCGTTTCATTTGAGACAGCTGTTGGAGGTTTGTTTAAATGCTGCGATACCTAAACTGTGCGGGAATAGTAATTCGTTGGTAATTCTTTCTACAGATGCTGCAAAATTACGGTTGCATTAGTCTGCATTCAATGGAATGCACAGTAAAGAAAACGATTTTCACCGTTTACTCGTCAGTGACTGTTGGTAAGTGAAGATGATTTTTGTCGACTAATCAAGCTTTCCTAATGATTCGTCCATTCCCATTGATAGTACCGGCGACGGAGTTTCTGCCCGACGAACAAACCTACGTAGACGTCGCACCGGATGCGCTGAGTACGCTTTCGCTTTGCATTGGTGAAAATCGCAAGTACGGTCAAGATATTTACGATCCGATGAGAAAAAATCCGTAAGCTTAATTAGGTATGTGTATTTAATTTTAAAATAATAAAAATAGCTAAAACATGATTGATCAAGCAGTAGAATAATAAATGTTTGATTGAAGGATAAATCGAGTCTTTAATCGAGGAATTTGATCGTACAGAACACACACATGAGAAACGTGTAGGAATTTATTTTTCATGTTGAATATGTTAAATCACATGGCCGTTCTATCGATCACCGGCGATCACCCTATTCCTGTTCCGGTTTTAGGATCGTGAGCTTTTCGTTCACTTTTCGTACGACGGGTAGTTTATCCACGATATGGTCCGGATTGGTGAAGAGCGCTGGTGGAATATGTTTCAGTTGTTCCACCTTTGCTTCGCGGTGCGTAAACTCCTTCAGCACATAATCATTGCCCTTTTCGTAGTGGAACCGGGTGTCGTTGCTTCGAAGCAATACGTTATCGACACGCAGAAAGTAACGCAATAAAATGTAGAACCCGGACGGCATTACGCGCACCTTCACTGAAAGCAACGATATGCCGTGATCGTGCAGTTCGTCTTCGAACAAGGTCAGGTTGTGATAAAACAGGATCTCTTCCTTGCGCATCAGCTTAAACATATCGATTCGCTGCTCAGTCGGTTCTACCCGGAAACGATCGTTCACCGTGCCCGCATATTCAGTCGAAAACGTCCAATCGAAGGGTTTCACTTTATCCGCCGTCTGTGCCGCTTCGGGGCGGCTTTCACGCCACTCATCCGAACAAGCCACCTTCAGATCGAGCTTTTCGTTGCGCACAAACTTTAGTGCATCGAGCGGATTGAATTCCAGCTGTGCACCAGACGAATGACTTATGCGTAGCACATTCCGGTGAAACACCATGTCCGGCAGGTGTGGTAATGCGAGGGTAAAGTTGTACACGCACAGCTCACAACAGCCAGGTTCGCCGGCCACACAAGTATCCCCGTTGATGCAGACACTTTTGAGGATGTGGGATTTAGTGTAGCCGATGGTCCAATCGTCGAATTGATACGTTTCTCTATCCACCGGCAAACGGACGGGACCGAGATCGTCTGCTCCGGTAACCTGCGGAGGCTAGATAAGGAATACAGCATAAACAGATGCGAATGCACGGTTTCGGCGGTCCGATAAAGCTAGCTACTTACGGCTTGTGCTGCTGTGGTAGCCATTAGTGAGTGTGATAAAACTATTTCTGATACGAACGTAATGATACAAATTATGTGTGAAAATGATGTAAACAAGAAATTCCCAGCGTCTTTCGTTTATCTACCCGTGTTGTTGACATTTGCAATCATTGCTCCTAGAGCTGTTTGGTAAAAACGCATTTACAATTACATTTTTTTCCTAGCAAAAATTAATACGATTTTTTTTTAATAAAAGACCATTGTTTTGAAACTACATTTGTTTGCATTTTGAATTTAAGTTGTTTAGAAAATCTTGTCATCCACGCGGTCTTGTAGAAACTACAATTTTCCGATTCAAAAAGGATGTCAAACACGCTTGCAATTTGTCAAAATTTCCCCCGCCGGCTGTGCTCTGGAGAAGAAAAACAGATTTCACTGAAAGACGCCGATGTTTTAGCAGCTTTCGCATTTCCCAGCAAATTACGGTTTGTGTGAATAGTACAATTTGTTTATCCCAAAGTCGTTAACTGTTGGTGTTTTTGTCATTTTATGTAGGTGTGTGCTATTTGCTTTGCTTGTCCACGGATCCACAGTAAGAGAAACAAAACATTCTTCCACGATGGCGACTGCTATGCCAATAAACCCGAAACCATTTCTAAATGGACTTACCGGCAAACCGGTAATCATAAAACTAAAGTGGGGCCATGAGTACAAAGGGTTCCTGGTGTCGGTGGACGGTTACATGAATATGCAGCTAGCAAACACGGAAGAGTTTGTGGACGGACAAAACACGGGACACCTCGGCGAGGTGCTGATTCGGTGTAACAACGTGCTGTACATTCGGGGCATAGACGATGAAGACGAGGAAGGTGAAATGCGAGACTAAAATAGTGTTTAGAATAAATGGTTTTTTTCTGTATTTCGATGTACAAAAATCACTTTTCAATGTGAATGTTTAATTCGCTACCATCAGCAGCAGCACCACCACCACCAGGGAAGATTGTAGATTCATATTGTTGCTAGGAGGCTGCGACCACTGGATCCGTCTCAGTTTTCGGTATTAAACTGTTTTCAGCTCGTCGCTTCGTTCTGGAATTACAAGATAGTGGTTGCGGCTTGAGGATATCAAGTTAGCATAAAAACATGCACTTGACAAACACGGGCTCAACAAACGCAACTTACCTTTCGTGAATTCGTAGACCGATCAGAAGCAACAGTAAAGGTAAAGGTGTCATAATTGCATTCGAAACGGGCATAACCGTCGTTAAATCGGCTGCCGGTTGTTCCAGGGCAAAGCGCAACAGGAAGATTGCAATACCGGTATTCTGAATGCCCGTTTCGACGGAGATGGCCAATGAATCGGCAAGAGGTAGACGCATTAAGTGGCTTGCCAGAAATCCGAAACAGTAACCAATTAACGGTAGCCCCAAACCAGCGATGATGATTTGCCAGGAAAATAGCTCAAACAGGTACAGGTTGGTGACGATTGCGAAGATGACGATGAATAAGATTAATATCACGGACATGGGCTTAAGGATGCGTACCAGCAGCCTGCTAAACCGGGGACAGTAACGTTGTATGAGCAATCCGGCACTGATTGGTACAACCAGCCCTATGGCTGTGTAGGCGATACGGCTATACGGTACGACAAGATTTGCCCGCTGGAAGATAGTACGACCGAGGGTGAAAATCCACAGCGGCATCATACCGAATGCTGCCAGCGTGCTGATGGTGGTCATGGCGATTGAAAGCGTGAGATTCCCGCCCAAAGCCACGGTCCAGATATTGGAGGCTCCACCGGCTGGTGAAACTCCGGTGAAGAACAGCCCCAACTGGAGCTCGTAATTGTCGGGGAAAAGTAAATGCCCCAGTCCGTAGCTTAACAATGGCATGAACACAAACTGGCAGATAAATCCTATCACGGGACCCACCGGTCGGCGCGCGATCTGCTTCAGTGCTCCTACGTCTAGCGCTGCGCCAAAGTTGATGTACAGGATGGATATGAGCAGTATGACCGATCCGGTAAACACATGATCAATCACGCGTTCGGGGCGTATTACGGTCACGGGCAGGGTGGACGATTTGAGTCGCTCCGTGGAACCGTTCTTGTGCACCAATTCGACGAAAAGTTTAGTCTGTCCAAGGAAGTTTGCAACGATGTTAAACGACCCGTTGTACGCGACGGACGCGGCAAGCGGTTCGAGTATAAAGATTGTACCATTCTCAACCCAAGCCACGTGTTCCCGCTCACTTCTTAACTGTATGGAACGAATATCATCTAAGTCCGTCGTCTTGATGTGATCGATCCGCACGGTTACGTTTCGCATCGTATCCATGTCCATATTGAGATTAGGCGGATCATAAGTGACTTCCCAGTCTACACTGGACACCTGGCCGGCTTTATTCTGCTCATCGTCGTTGGCTATTAAAGTGGCTTTGCAGGTGGCTATCACTTGAAGTATCAGTAGGGCAATGAATATCAGCAGCTTATAGAAGGGGCAGGCCATTGTACTCGATGGAATTACGTTGCGTGATGCGTTTGTCTTTGGCCAGTGTTACCAAGCACGGGTGCGAAAAGATTTGGTCGAATTTTCTGTGGAAGAAAACAGACGGTTAGTGTGGGGAGATTGAACACGCCGCCAGTTGTAAAGAAGGTGGCGAGGAATACTGTTTTGTTTTGTACGACCACTCCTTCGACAGTCCCATATTGTCTAGTGGTTAGGATATCCGGCTCTCACCCGGAAGGCCCGGGTTCGATTCCCGGTATGGGAAACATTCTTTTTTATTTTTTTTCCATTCCTATTCTCTTCTTGACGAAAGAGATGAATCACACCGGCACGCGCACACACAGTATCGGCTTCCTTTGATTGTTCAATTAATAATCTTTATTACTACAAATGCTACCTTCCAAACCAACGATGGCTGTAGTAGATTTGTTGTTTGCCCTTATCTACAAATTCTGACCGCCGGTTTCAACGAAATAACGTGCACTGATTGCGTTTGTTTGTGAGTGTCGTTTTGCTTCGAAGAGGAGCACCATCCAACCACAAAATCTCATATCAGAGGGACATCGGAATCTTATCGCGGTTAGTGTTTGTTGTAACGCAATGCTAGTTATCTATCATCTCAGCACGTCTCACTAGTATTCTGGTTTTAGTCTAATCCACTTTCATGTCAAGCGAATCCCTCTTCGACCAAAGAAAAACCTGTTGCACAATAGTTGAACCGCGCACTCCGACTAATTGCTGCTAGCTTAGAGAAACTATAATGAACAACTTTACAGCAGTTTTGCTCTCCACTACGTTTCTTCACCTCACGCCAACAGTCATGTTATGGAATAATTTCGTCATTCCAGTCTTTACTGAAAGTCTCCCCGGTATACTGAAAGATGGTATTACGGTAGAATAAATTAGCAGGAACACAAATTACCATGAGAGTTTCACAAACATTGCGCACACGTACACTATATTTTATGCTGTGTATAGAGCAAAATCGCTGGAAAAACAAAAACACTCTACTTTCGGAAAGTTGTGCTACAGTTTGGTCTAAAAAAAAGTGCGCACTACTTCACGTTTTTTGTTTAATTTTTTATAATTATAAATCACGTTCGTGTTTTGGCCTTCCGCCTCGTTTCGGCACAAAAAACGGAATAAAATTGATCAGCAATTGTTCTCGATTGCAACTAGCCCGATTGAGTGAAAAAACATTACTATATAGAACAAAAATGTGTGCTGATTTGCGCTACGTCGGTGTCACAACGAAACCCTACAAATGTCACATGGTAGTTTCTGTTGATCCCTACAAATTTTGTGATGGAAAAGAAAAAAATAGTTTAATTCTATCATGAGTTTTTATTTAATTTATTTAACTGTTTCTTAAATAAATCAATAAAAATTCCACAAAATTGATGTTGACAAGGGCAATAAAAAATGCCGTACACATTGGTGTTTACAAACTGTTTGACGTTTCTCAGCGAAAAGCAATTTGGTATACCGTTATCATTTTATCTCCTTTCCTCTCGGCCATATTCAGCTGATTCGAACCAACGATTAACAGATCAAAGTCCAGTTTTACGAGCTAAAATATCTGCAAATCATTTCAGAACATGAATAAAGTTGCATTTAGTGCTATTTTCTCCACTCTTAAAACGATGGCCAGACCGGGAGGTAAATAGCTCAACTAAATATTACCCGCTACCCATGGAATGCAGTGAAAGTTAATGTGATCTTTCATTTTTTGAACAGCACCGATCGCTCGCAATCTTTGTGCAACAGCTGTACGTTCCAGCGATGCGTCCGAAAAGTATAACTTCAAAACGCTCAAACTAACGACCCCAACCCCATTCGTGGTACATGTTGAGTTTAATCGTCCCGATCGCATGAATGCCTTCAATCGGCAGCTGTGGACGGAAATCAAGGATTGTTTTGAACAGCTGCACAATGATCCCGACTGCCGGGTGGTGTTACTGTCGGGCGGTACATCCAAACACTTCACGGCCGGCATCGATCTGTTTGATATGATGAAACTAGGCCAGGAACTTGGTGCAATCGAGGAAGTGGGTCGTCGCGGTCGTCTCCTCGAGGGAACCATCAAGCTCTACCAGGACTGTATCAGTTCACTGGAGCAATGTTACAAGCCAGTCATCGTTGCGATACATTCTGCGTGCATTGGAGCAGGCCTTAACCTGATCACGGCGGCTGATATAAGATATTGCACGCGGGATGCATGGTTTTCGTTGAAGGAAGTGGACATCGGATTGGCGGCCGATGTCGGTGCATTGCAGCGTTTCCCGCGCGTTGTCGGCAATCAGAGCTGGGTACGGGAGCTTAGTTTTACCGCACGCAAGTTTGCCAGCGACGAAGCATATAGCCATGGGCTAGTTTCCCGACTTTTTGACAATCGGGAAGAATTGCTGCAGGGAGCGATGAAACTAGCGGAAGAGATCGCCAGCAAGAGTCCGATAGCTGTGCAGGGAACGAAGAAAAATCTTGTCTTTTCTGCTGACCATACCGTCCAGGAAGGATTGGACCATATCCGTGGAATCAACATGCTTAATCTACAGAGCGAGGATTTCTTGAACGCAATTATGGCTTCACAAAGCAAGGAAACGCCGGTGTTTGCCAAACTGTAACGCAATCACGAGGAAAAAGTCTTTTTTTCGGCAACTGGGAGGTAATAAAGTTAGGAAGTCAATTTGAGTGTTTTGTACGCTAGGTTTTACTGTTTTAAAAACAACGTCTTTTACATGCAAACGAAGGAACTATGCCCTCGCTTACTCGGTAGCTTTGGTAATCGGCCGTACAGTGTACGTACCAAACTGGAACGGTAACAAACTTGTGTAACAAGATATTCTTTTCTCGATAAAGCTAGCGCGATGCGAAGTGACGGAACTAAGCTATGGCGCGGCGGCATGTGCCGAAACCGAACGATTGACTTGATTAAGTTGATCACAACACCCGTGTCTATCACGTGAATGTATAGGAGTTTGTTCGTACGGCATCATGAGAATGGCATCAGCGTCGATGCGAGGTGTGTCTGCAGCAGGAACCTGCAGTCCCGGATATTCGATACGGAAGCGAGATTAGAAAAAGTTCCGAAACAGCCCGACAACGGCCCGAACCCAGCGGGGTACCGGTCGGTTGATGAGTTCCGTTTCTGCCGTAGTCGCGTGCTGGAGCAGATTTTGATATTCTGTTTCGAGCTTGCGCTGCAGGTTGGCATTATTCGTGACCATGCAAACCTGGGCTTCAAGATCACGATTGACGGACCGTTCGCCTAGATTGGAGGAACCGATCAGGGTGACGTTCGGTAGGGGCGAATCGGGTAGATAGTACCACAAACCCTTCGCGTGGTACGTCCACCCGTTCCGTTCGTACTCTAACAGCTCGACCCGATGGTTTTGGCCGGATGATTTTAGCATCTCGAGGAATTTGCGAGCCAACAGGGAGTATGCAGCGGGGATACCACCGGCTGGTCCCTTTGCTCCGAGAAATCCATTAGCCTGCAAGAAACGTAACAGAAGAGAATGATATTTAGTAAAGCGTGTCCAACAACCGCATTGTACCAGCTGCTTACGTTCGGGTGTGCCATCAGGATGTTACACTGTGCCTGACAATCATTCGTCAGCGTATGCATGTACGTCTCCGTGAGGTTGAAGTAACCCGTCGCTAACCGTAGCTGCGAACCAGCCAAACAACCCGAAAGCAACTGTTTCGTAGCCAAACTGTCATGATGAATACCGAGCTGTCCCATTTCAATCAATGGAAATATCCACGTGTCCGCCTGCTGGGTATCTTCACGCTCACAAACCGCTCGCTGCTCCTCCATCACGCTCCGGAAGTACGTTCGAATGCGTTCCCGCGCTTCGGTAGCGAACTCGAGCTGCGCACACTTGTACGGCAGCATGGTCCAGGTATCATGCAGCCGTGTAGTACCATCGCGTCCAACCGTCAGACTAAACTCCTGCACCTTGGACAGGAAGTTGGCGTAAAAGTCGGCCAGCCGACGGTCCTCAATCATCACGTACCGATCTTGCCGGTTGGTGAAGTAATCGTTCGACAGATTCGCACCGGAAATGATGACCGTATCATCCACCAGGTACAGTTTCATGTGCTGTATGCCGAGCAGCTCGTTCCATCGCGGTGGTGCGAGTCGTTTCGTTAGTCCACGCAGCACCGGTGTGTGGTACAGCGAAAGGCGAAAATTGTCCGTCTCTTCGACCAACGGCATCAGCGTGGTTTGGCTATTGCGCACACCCCGTGTACCTCGCGTGAAGTCCAGCAGTACGTCCACCTTCAGCTGCACATTGTTACGTAGATTTTCATGGATTGCGGCAACGAGTTGCGTTTCAAGGTTGCCCGTGCCGAGGTATAAGCTGGCGAGCATGATTCTTCGACGGGCGACAGAACATTTGTCTAGCAGTGTGTTGTAGAACGTGCTCGGTTCGCGGATGACCTCTATGCAATCTCCCGACACTGGAAAGCAGGGCGAGATTGCATGCAACCAGCTCAAGGATTGTAGCGAGCTGGTTCGAAACGCCGGAGGTACCATGTCTGCTCCACCTCCGGATGGTTGCCGATTGCTAGGGTGAGGAGCCGAAGGTAAAAACTCTCCCGCCGGAGGGTAATCCGCAATGAGGGTACTGAACAGTCGGCGGATCATCTTCAGCAAGGGTTGTAGTATAATCTGCCAGCTGTGATGCGAGGGAATGGAAGAAAAGAAGACAAACTGTAACATAGCTTATCGTTCTGGTAGGAATTAGGCAGTTATGTGGTGGATGGTAGTTTTAGGCATTTCCAATGCACAATGCACACAGAACGATGCAAACGATTACCTTTCAATCCAAAAGCGTTTACAAACAATCATAACACACAGGACAAGCGCTAGTTCTATAGTACATACTATTAACGAACGCAACGCACGCCAGTACAGTTACTACAAGGGAACATAAAATTGCGAAAATCTTACCTCGTCCGCTAGCTACCACCATTCAGGGCTCAACTCACGCGCGTTGTAAGGTCGATAGATTGTCGCCGTGCCGTGCGATAACCGAATAATTTTGGGAGGTACGATTTGAAAGCATTGAACGAAGATTTGAACAATATTGGCGTGCCGGTTTCGGCCCTTTTTCTTCCCCTACACAACGAGACTGTTTCTGCTGCATGAGAAAAGTAAGGTGAAAATGGAATGAGAGCAAGCGTTGGAAAGGACCAAGTTGGGCAGAAAGAAAGTATCCGTACAATGAACGAGCGTACATGAACAGGTGTATTGTGCCATTGGCTTGCATCTTTCCACACAACTGTTATGCTTCCCGTTGCAGTATCATGGGTGGGGGAACAAGACAGGGGAAATAAGGAAGGGTTGGTCTATTTTTAAAAACAAAACAAGCTCAATGCGCATCCTGTATTGAGTTCGCCGTACCAACGATACCGTAATACGGTACGTTCATAATAGCAACAACAAAAAAACAACTCATAATTCATCTCACCAGCAGAACAAATGGAAACAAATTTCATCGGTAAAGAGGTGGATAGAGAAAACACTAAACTGTTCCAATCGGAAAGCCTGTAATAGCTTGAATCAAAGGATCCGCAAGGATAAAGAGGTGTGGAGAAAGCAGGACGAATGTTGCTTACCTGAGGAGAAAATCGATTACGCTCATGGTTGCTTATACTACCATTACTATTGCGCCACCAGGGGGAATTTTCTTTACAGAAAGCTGTGCTGTTGCCTTCTTGGGATGAAGATTAGTAGTTTTCTATTCCGGTTACCCTTCAGTGTCCGTTTTGTGTCCGCAAAATCTGTGTTCCTTCCTAGACCGAGCTGCAGCAGAAAACACCAGCGCGAGCGCTGATAGAAGTCACAATATTTACGTTGCGAAATATGAAATGTCAAAAAAATTTGAACCGGTAGGAGAAAGCAAAACGTCAAAGATTTTCACCACGATTTTTACCGTTTCAATAAAATGTGGGGAAAATATATAAATTTGAAAAAGGAATTGTTTTTATATTCTGGATTTGGAAACCAATGTTAAAATGTGGTATTATTAAAAAAATAAATGTGATACTAGGTTCTAGTACTAGTACTAGATTTTAATTATGAAGTATGAAGCGGTTCGATGAGACTTAACCATTGTGCTGTGCGGGAAAATGCATCACAATTCGCGGTATTCATGCCATTCATTCTACGATCATCGTTTCCCATTCATTCCATTCATTTCAGCAGTGCACGTTGGTGCGAGTGGATGCGCGTCGTGTTTGCTCCGCGAGCTCCGTACACCAAGAAATGGTTTTTGTTTTGTTTTCTTTCGGCAAGCAGTGAAAGTGTGCAAAGAATTTTATGTTTTGTTTAAAACAAATAGCCAATTCAAATTTTTAGTGTTTATAACGCCAATCAAGCAAAACTGCGATCACGCTTCATCTATACGCGATCTGCGAACGCACACCGAAGTGCGTGCGACGGAAAGGCTCCAAAATAAAAAAAATCAAAATACGATACTCCTTTTCCGGTGAAGGCGCAGGGACACGGTGACGCCAACAACGTATGGCCATCCACCTCGTCTGGCGTTCTTGTTTATGAGTTTTGTGCTGAGTTTTTCGCGTCTTCTCACTCCCTTCGATCGGCATATCGGCACGTTTTCTCGTTTCCTTTTTTTTCGGCAATCGAAAGAATCTTTCTTCGGCGTTTATCTTCTTGTAGTGTGGTTTGGTGTGTGAGTCAGACAAAAAAGTAGCTTCAAACCACTAAGTGCGTTCAGTACTGCGTGCCTTTCGGTCCCAATTTGGGGGCCGGGCGACGCACCATATCGTCGCGAAAGCCGCGAAACGTGTGCTCGGGACGTGCGATAACCCGTGATACAGCAACAACAAAAAAGGGGTTGGTGAATGATGAGGGTGTACGGAGCGATGTTCGATATGGAGAAAGGCCAACATGGTTCTGCTCTTCGCAATTCGTACCCTTTGACGACGGTGCAAATGCGTGCGTATTAAGTGATCTTGCGCGCCGAGTTCTGTATGTGTGAGCGAAAATTAGCGCTCCAAATTAGTGCCCATTGTACCAAGAAGGGGTTTTCGCAAAATTGCAATGCAACCAGCTACCATTAAAGTGCAATGGTCGCCGTGAATGTGGTGCGTTGTGCAATATAGCAAGCTAAAGTCTGCCAAAAATTATGCTCTTCCTGGTGGTGAGTCAGTGTACGATCGCGAGTCAGTGTAAGACGACCGGAAGACGCATCTGCTAGTCGCACTGATAGTGGTATTAACACAACCCCTTTCGGGAACGGGTGCAGTTGTTGTGGTTGATTGTGTGGGAAAAGCGAGTCGATTCCACCTCGCGCAAAAAAAACGTGAAAAGCCCAACGAAAGTGATCATTGGTAAACTTACAGACCAATGGAAAAAAAGATTGATTCCTTACGGTGAGAAAGAAAGATCATGCGTAAAGTGCGATAATTTGCTCATCCCGTGTTAGCGCTTGTGTGTTGAAAATTAGCGCCCCGAAAACACCGGAAAAACGAATCCCTTCCTCGTCCTCGTCGGGACCACGGGGTTTGTGGTGAAAGAAAACGGAAAAACAAAACTTCGATCGAGGTTTAATTGAAAGTGTATGCCTGTGTGCGTGTATAAGGGGAAACCGTGATGAGCGAGATTTGTTCCGATCGTTCGCACTATCTTCCAGTACACAAACAACACATCCAACCAAGACGACCAATTACATCATATCATCTTCCAGCGTATGTGGTGGCTGTAAAGCATAAAATCTCTTCGGTTTTGTTTGCCCGAGAACAGTGTACTTCGCAGTGTAGGGCCCAGCGGCCCACTATCAGCACTTTTCAGCTCCCGCCGAGCGGAAGACACAGCCCCCGGGTTCTGTAGCGCATTGTTGTGAAAGTGTATCACCGCCCGTACGGAGGGAATAGGAAACCAAACGGAAAAGATCAGAAACAGGAAAAGGCAGTACGGGATCTTCATTGCAGCGCTGTATAGGGAAGGAAACCATCAGGCCTTTCACCTCACGTTCTTCTCCATCGAAAAACATGGTGTGGCCAATGCTACTGTTTATGTTGATCGGCTGCAGCTCGATTATGCTGCCCGGTGCTTCGGCGGAACATCATAACATGTCACACACGAAAGGTAAGCGATCTCGTGTTAATTTGTAGCATGTTTACTTCACTAATTATAGCATCTTCTAGTGGACGAATGTTCGTCTATGTTCGTCTTTACTACCGGAAAATGATATCTCAATGTAACATTTCTACTTTTATATTTTTGAAGAAAGTGTCTTTACTTTATGCTACTTTTAAACTTTATGTTAAAGCAGGAAAATAAACCTTAACATAGATTTAATAGAATATCGTTCATACTTCTTGTCAAGTCAGGTTAAAAAAGTGCCTTCACACTGAAGGTCAAAACAGTTCTTCGAGAAAACCCCTAAAGTCCAAGGCCACCGTAGGGTGCATTAGCAACCGGGCGGGAGTCTTGGTGTGTTCAGATAGATTTTCAAAGAAGAAAAAAAAACCTAACAGACCCCCGTCGATGATTTTGTTTTGAACTATTCTTTCTTCATTTTTCGCTTTTGCTTATGTATTTTCGTGGTTTCGTTCCGTTTCTTTTGCCGTACAGCGGATAATGTTCGTTACTTGTTGTCATCTGTTTTCGGATCGTCTTTGGTTGTTTGTGCTCTTTAGTTTCATCATAGAAAAGGTTTCTATTGCGTGAACCTATTGCGTGTAATTTCACACTTAACCAGGGTAATTGATTTGCAAGCGGATATTTTCCAGTTACAGGAAGCATTAATAAAAGTGGTGAAATTTTCTACTTGTTTAGCGATTGATGCTGTGTTACAAATCTTTTTATTTTTGATTAAAAGTGAAGCAATGTGTTTGTTTACACAATTTTGTAATTTTTAAAAGCTTTTTATATTTGATTATTATCGACTCTATATTTAAATAATTTTTTGTACGATTCGTTACGAAATTCCTTCACCAAACAGATTCCACATAAAGCATCTCATCCGTCATGTTAATGTCACAAAATGTCTTAATTAGATTTGCTGTCACACTCAAGTCATGCTTTCTCGCATCTCGCATTGATATCAAGACGAATTTCTACAGCAATGCCGGGAAAAGGTGTGTTTTCCTTTTGGGATTGCTTCATAGGTGTATCATCATACTTGCTCACATCGTTGTGCTAATGTTTGCACATAACGAGTCAAACAGAAGACATACGGCCGCCGTACGCATTTATGATGAGTTTAGTGTGCGAGAAATGTTTCTTTCCAACTGTAAGACCTCCTGTGATCTGCCGCTTCCTCCGCCGAATTGTCATGCAGCTGTGTGCACCGTTGCACCGCTGCACTGGCCCATGCCGGCAAACAAACTAACTGTACAACGTTCCACGGCATCGAGAGAAGTTCAATTTTAAACAGTACGTCGATTTTTTTTTCTCCTTCTTGTTTCTTATAAGCACCCGCCCCAAAAACCCGAAGTTTATTCCTCCCGCAAATATAAACATTGCATTAAAGAAATGTTTTTTTTTGTCTTTCTTGGTTGATGATGGTTCGTTTCGCGTCTTTCTCCGTGACCAACTGTGCCGTTATTTTGTTGCCCTGAACGGTCATGGTGTAGCGAGAGGGTCCCCAAGGAAGATGTGCTTCTTTTTTTTTTTTGGGAGACGTTTGTTTAATCATTCAACAACCGACAAAACCTCCTAAAGACGCGCGCAAGTACGATCGCGATCGCGGGAGTGTATTGACATTTGTGAGGCATCGACCGACAATCGTGTCCTGAGCAGTAACGTATAATACAGTACGTACATAAAATATATCTTCAACCGGTGAAAATACCTCTGAACCATCTTCATGTCGGGGCTTTTATAATTTTCATTTTTGAGGAAGATATCACTGATCTTGCCGGTGAGGTTGAAGTACACTTCGGCAACATTCCGTGCATATATGTGCATCCACTGTTTTATCGCGATTGTATCCAAGGACTACTGTCAAGAGTTCCCTTTTTTCCCGTTTGGCAGCTTCCTACTCTAACAAATGGCTGTGTGTGTGGGTCAACTAGATGACTTCTCGTCGAAAGATAAACCATCCTATAAGTAGTGGCAAGAGTAAATAAATTCAGCGTCGAACAGGCAGACATCCGAAAAAAAAACATAACGAGATGGTAGTTGAGTGAGCCATGCTGGGAAAAAGGTTGTCCATGTCGGCAACAGTAAAAGGGTTTTAGGGCGAACCAACCCAAGGGAAAGTAATGCCCGATAGACGCCGTCAACATTGACGCTACCGAAACCTGGGTACCAAAGTATTATCCAAAAAAAAATGGGACAGAAGCACTTAAGTGCATCTCTCTCGGTGCTTTTCACTGTTTAAAATTAATTTGTGTTTTAGAGATTGTTTTGTTATGTCTGAGTTTCTCTTGAAGGGTTTAGGGGGTTTTAAAAAAAATTTATCCATTTTGCTGAAGCAGCTGAGAAGGTGTCATTTCGTGGATTAAATTGTTACTTTTCCCCTTAGTAACATGGTAAATTACCATCGTTGGTAAACACTTTAAAAAAAAACGAGAGTTGTGTATGCAATTATTGTGTTTTTATTTCTCAAGCTGTGCTAAGTTAATATTGATTCAATTTCCCAAAAATCTTAGTGCCAACACTGCTGTTTGTAGAAAGTTTATTTACTGCTCTTTGATTAAGCTTTCGTATAAATTCGCGATATTAAAACATTCAAACCTCCCCCCTTTTGCGATAACTGTACACGTATGTGTGCTGTACGGTTTATTATTCTTTTGCTTTCTGTTTTGATTTTTATCTGTTTTCATGTTTGTGTCTGCCGTTTTGCTAAGAAAATGAATTGGCATTTTTTATTTGGTTTTTTAGTGATTTAAAAAGTTCGTAATGTTTTTGTAATTAACCTGTTATTGTTAATCGCCAGTGAAACTATCCTTATAACAGTTGTTTATCTAAGAAAGCTTGCTAAACTCGTGAATTAATTACTGCTTTATATGTCTGGCCATTTACACTGTCGGAGGTTGGTTTCTATTAAAGCTCTTTGAGATTTCATGGAATACAATGTGCGCCAATGTTTCAATTTCTAATGCATTTAAGTTTCTTTCTGTTCTATATTTTGGCTATATATTTGTTAAATGGTTGATGAGGATTAATTCATTTTAGTGTTCCTCTTTCAACATGGAGGCAAAGTCCATTTGTTATCACTTTTGCAATATTTTTTTTATGTGCAACCGACACTACTTTAATCGCGTTCACCTTTCTTTTGCGACAAAAATCGGCTCACTTCATCAGTACAGTAGTCTTGATTGTTTCTGGAAGAATTTGGAACTTTACTCCCCGTAGTTGATTATGGTGAAGATTCGTCGTAAAAAAACCCCGACCCCACCAATCGTTCCTGTTTCTTCTAATAATCAAAACATACCATCCCCATCCATCTGACTGATAGCGCAATTCAAGGTTTTATGTGTTCGGAAGGCACTAAGATCGTTTATGTGTGTACCTTCTCCCTCTCCTCTACGCTTTTTCGGCAGCAGTAAAACGATCTTGGCAGTGTCGCCTTACTGTGGGTTGTATATTTTGATCGAACGCACGGAACGGATGGATCGTAACCGAAACATATCGATCCATTACGGAGTTATTAGTCTGCTCAATACGGAATCGTTCGCGGTTTTGTTCGTATGGCGTGGAATGAGCATTTGAAAACAGATTCTTCCATCGCCTTCCGCATGGTGGTCTCTGTGAGCGGGATGGAAGGAGCAATACAATTAATTTAGCTCGCATATTTAAACCCATCGTGTGCGTGTGTGTGCTTTTTTTCAGGTTCGTTCCGCTGTAAACCATTTCGGTTAATAATGGAAATTATTTTATTATATTTCATCCTCCCGGTTTGGCCGCTCATTCGCAAGAGTAAAATTCAGCAACCGAAAAAATAAGACACCCTCATGCAAACCCCATGAAACCAGCATGCTTCACCTCCGAATTGGTCCGGACCGTACTAATTGAATTCATTTAATCGGAATCACCGCTCGTTTGGGTCTGATCGCGTTCGTGCGTGTGCTAACATATGAGACGCTAGATTAGCTCCAAATCCGAAAGCTATGTAGGTTGCTGCAGGGACATAAGATGAAACAAGAGCAAGACGTCTACTGTCTTGAATCGAACGATGACTAGAAAACATCGCGATTGTCTGGAAGAGACTAAGCGAGAGAATTAACAGAAGTTGCTAGTTGCTGGTGAATTGCAAAAGAAGAACCGAGTGATCAACTCCGCTGGTGGAATGAAACAGACCGAAATGATGACGTCAAATGTGGCTCGATAGTGGAGTTCGTGCTAACGGTCAGTTCTCAAGTTTCAGTCGTCGGAAGTCGAGAACTGTCAAGATGTCGTGTCGATCGATAGCCATGATCGTAACGTCGAGTGACCGTTTGACGGGAATGAAACGAACACGTAGAAGAGAGTGGACTCAGGGAAACATGTTACACAAATCAATATATTCAATTTTTTTTCCAAGTCTGTACTTAAGACACTTCAAGTACTTAAGACACTTTCGAATAAACTAGGCTCCATATTTCTCCATGCTCTATGATAGCTTGTTTGTTGTTATTAGCCTCCCTCTGCATAAGCCTATTAAAATCAACTGTACACCATTGTGATCTCTTACCCTCTAGCCTTAATCCTTTCAAGAAGCAGGTGGGCGATCATTTGCTGTGAGTAGAAGGTAAAAAAAAAATTCGCCATCCTACACGACCCGCCGACGCTTGACTTCCGTCGACATGGCGATAGGTTGGTGCAACGCGTTCCACACGAACCGGATTGTGAATACACGGATCTCGCACCAGCATAAGATGTCATGATCACATATTGAACACGATTAATCATTGCGCGTTAGATGTTGGAGGTGTTTTTGCGAGAGATGGAAAAGGAACTGGTCTAGCGTTGCACCACTACCTTCGCTTGGTAACAGATTACTAGTTTGACCGGGCCAAGATTTCCATTCGACGCGTAGATCTAATCATCTTCGCGTAACAGACACATCCCGATTAAGTGTCGATTGTACCTGCTACCGTACGAAGAATTGCATCAAGACAAGAAGTCTCCAATTCGTTCGGTATGTTCGGTTGGTTCATGATCCCGTTGGCAAGTGGTAGAGTTGGTGCAGATTTTCGTAGTGCGTGGGTTGTCTCGGTACGTGCCACATTGCCCAATGATGTGAGTGAGCAATCGTTGGTGTCTGCACATTGCACTAGAATTGACCGCTAGGTCGTTATTCTTTTCCAGGCGTTGATCGTAATTCCATCATCCTACGACATACAGGGCTGATCACCGTATGGTCAACGGAAATACCCTGAGGATTTAATCAAATGAGCAGTAAATACTGGAATTGGAATGACATCAAGCGCTATTGGAGTTCAATGTGTAGACAATATTGGTCAGAGTAATGAGGGAGATCATTCTTAAGAACCACCTTGCGATCCCGGAAGAGATGTAACAGCATAGTATTGGAGTAGCGCAATGCTAGATGCACAGGGTGTGACTATAAGGAGAATCCACACATAATCTTTGATGGGTCAAATGTGCTAAGAATCATATGGACATTTTCGTTGCGTATTATGGAATTCAACATGCTATTTACGTTTAACGTCTCCTCATTAGCGTCTTTAAACGAACTCTAAATATGGAGATCAATAAAATGGTTGCTGTTTTTGAACACCAGTAGCTACCACGATCGTTTGGTATTGTGGCCTCGTCTACGCGCATTCTCACACAAGTTACCAAAGAATCCCACCAGGAAGTCGATGTTTGCTAGTCAAAAAACAAACAAAGAAATCCTATCTCCACTGGCCGTTTGTTCTTAGAAATAAAACTCGTTTCTCAATTTAACACCTCGATTCCCTCGGTTGACGTTAATCTACTCGGCTTTAAAAGCATTCCCGCTGTACCCACCGCGATCATTCGTGCAAAGGCCAAATGCAGAAACGCATAATTTCTTGCCAGATCGATTATATCTCGCACTTCGTGAGCTGTGAGCTTGCACGCAACGAGACGAAATGTACCGTTTGTTTTGTTTTTTTTTCTTCTCTCTGACCGTGTCACGACTTTGACACCAAGCTGACCGCATTGAGCCATTATCCGGAGGTAGGATTCGTTATAAATGCACTTTGGAAATTTTTCCTATCAACAAAAATCTTCAATGCACGGTGTGTTAAAGTCACGGAAAACTCGAATGTGGAGATCCCCGTACTCTCGTACTCCTAATTCCCACCGAGCCAGATGTTAATCAAAGTGTCAAAAGAGACAACGTGTGATGGTAGCAAAAATAGAAATAACGGAACGACTGTCACTTCCAGTAAGATATTATTTGCAAAAAGAGGACACGCGAAGGACATTATGCAAATATGGCCAAAAGCATGACGATGGAGCGAAAGCACACGGCACTTCGGGCGTGTAGAGTGAATCCTTTCTCTCTTCTTCTGGTAGCGTAGCAGTTTTTTTTTTGGCGAACCAATTAAAATTCATCTCCATCATCTTTCATCATCTTCCTCATCTGGTAGGATACCGGCCAAAGCCAAGGGGGTATCGCTGAAAAGGAACAGGTTTGTTTTGTGTTTTGCTTCGGCTACTTTTGGAGGATTCTGCCCCTCACATATACGGGGCAAGGCATCACAAAGATGCATACAAAACGCCCAGACACGTTGTGTTGTACATTTGATTGATCGGAAACAAACACACGCACGTACTCGTGTTCCAAAGGCCATGTTTTGTCTGTTGCCAACGGTATGTGTTGGATCTGTTGTTGATTAACTGTACCAAATCCTCCAGCAAAGCCGGAGAGAGAAAAAGCGTTGCGCCAGTGTATGGAGGAATCATAAACTTTTGACCCATTTTATTCCTCACGCTGAAAGAATCGGACCTCAGGATTACTAATTTGTGTTCAGTAGTCTCTCGAGCAGTCTCAGGGCTACCGTGCTGTGTATAGGAAAGATTTGTTTACAGCTCAGTTACATTAGCTAAACCGATCAATTTTTCTCCCTCATTTTATTAGACTTAATCGCTTTTTCTTAAAAGCCACATCTAGCTGCGATCCAGTTTGGAGTTAATTTAGCATATTTTAACTTTGACAGGTTGGACTTTCACCCTACGAGACCGAAACAATGGTCTGGTGGGCACTTTCCTTACAGTTGGATGCACGCGTCGCAATGCTTGATGGACGGGCTGGGTAACTTCTTGCACACTTTCGTTTAAATTTTTCCTTGCCATTCCAAATCACGCCACCGTCAAATCGAAGTTCAAGATCTAGGTCCACCCGTGTAAGACCAACAGTGGCGGAAATGGAAGCTCCCAATTTCTAGAAAGGGAAACGGCTAACCGTCTTGCATCAACAAAACACTACCTAGCTAATAGAGCGACAGGAATAATAAAAAAAGGAAATGGGTAAGCCGCGGCAATGGAGACTTTCCGCGTACCGTGACCATAGTGGTGACCGTCGTCCGGCGACTGATGGCGACTGATGATAATTATCGCATTTTAAACGCATCTCTAATTACGATGCGATTCACAAGTAACAAACAAACTTTACGGACGTGATTCGACATTAGCACAACTAGCGATCGCTAGACAATCGCTTGGTTGCAGTACCACAAAGGTGGAAAACATGGGATTCCACAGCGAAAGGTGTGAAGGAGAAAAGTGAAACCATGGCCATGTCGCGAAATCTCCATCAAGTTTGTCTACTGGATGTATTTAATCACGATCACTGTTAGCTGGACCGGAGTAACATTAGCTCCAGCCAATGGGTGAGTATTTTTTTGCTCAGAAGTTACACTGCTCTCAGTGTGCCTGGTGTTTGCTGTTGATCAACGTTTGTTGTTAATGGTCGAGAGAAATCATCGGTACTATTTAATCGATCTTGGTGGGATCATCATTTGAAGGAAACACGTGGTCCAGCGCTATTTTGGTCTGTAATTATAAACACGATCAAAACTTGCGCTGACCCAAATGATCAATGAACGTACTTTTGAAGGCTGGCACGGCCAAAACAACGTTCATATATCTTGTTTTTTGGAGGATATTTTAAGCTGATAGAGCCGGAATTAAATTATCATTCAAAACTATCAGGCCTTTAGCTAAAAGCCTGAAATGAATTTCGAATGTCAAGTATGGCGATCTCAGTTTCGGGAAAAACGAAACAGTCCAAATCAATATTTATAACAACTCTTTAGTTGACCAAGCAGAACGAGTGCAACGAAAGACGGCCAGCGTCTTAAGTCGATATCTCTGGTACATCTTTACACGCTGACCGACATTTTAAATGAATCTATTGGTTTGCGTACCTTAAAAAAGGGCATTACCAGCGCCTGGTTCATCGTTGCTCTTCCAGTTCAATGGCAGCGATGGACTTTAGCCGCGATACAATCTGCTATCCACAATCTAAACCCATCTGCTATCACCTGTGCTGACCTATGGGGCCCAGTATTTGGGCGGGGATCCTATTCCGGTTCGAAGCTGGAACTAACCAAAAAAAAGGGCAACGAAGAAATGAAATTAAGTAAAATCAAAACCAACCACAATACGCGTACCATTGAGCGATTCTCCCGTCCGTAGATCCCGGACGAAGCAGAGACGATGAATCTTCGCTCTCGGCCCACGGCGGTGCGTATAGAAAGAAGAGTTATGACCACCGATGGGAAGATTACCTCCCAGCCTTAACGATTACTTCAGCGAAACACGGTGCTTTTGTTTCCTTTCTGATCTGAGCGGCTACGTTATTACGGTAAGAAAGATCCAACCTAAGCAGAGTTAGCATTTGGTTTGTGGCTCAGTTGGGCAGATTTCCGACACGCTTTAGCGATACCGAAGGCATAGGTTAATCAGAACGCCAAACGAAAGTACCATTGGTTGTGCGGGTTCGGAAAGTGCAGCGTCATTTCATGGATCCAACATCCATCATCTTAACCTTTGGCGGTGGTAGTGGTGGTGGTGGTAATCCGGGTGCCACGCACACAGGTACCGAACGATCTTTTCGTGATGCTGTCTTCAGCTAGATATCAGTTCTTGTAGTCTCCGCCATCGTATACCATCAGCACATCATCTTTCATCGAGAATTGTGTACGATTCGTCACGGGTTGCAAACCAGAATCGTCGTGACGAAGGCCCCATAGTTGGCCCCACCTTTAGCAGTCATCGTCCGCCATGGGCATTGCATCCGGGCAAATTGTTAAGCGTGCATTCGTGCCGTCAGCCATTAGTCCCCAGCGGGAGGACACAATCTTTCAGGTCCTCGTATCTGCACAAAGTCTTTTGCTTAGCATGTTTTTTGGAGAGCTCGTTGATCATCTTCCGCGAGGGGTTCGTTGCACTCAGGCGCATACACTGATGGTTTTACAGTAAAAGCTTTCTCTTCTGGTTAGAATGACATTTTTCAAGAATTGTATGATAAATTATCAACCATCCTCAGGTATGCAGGTTTACGATCATAATGGAAGATTTTTTTTTGGGAGCTTGTACCGCCTTTAAAGAAGCGATATCATCATGGTCGGATGAGTCTTGAGTACCAAGTGTATTTTTTGCGTCGTAACTTTGATGAGCTACTGCTGATGACTTCACTAAAAGATGACTCACACTCTTGTCGTGCAAGTGTGATCGAATCGTGACTCGGCTATCGACACACTGGTTCAACGACACATTGACTTAAAGTGGAGTACGTGTAACGTATCCACGACACCGGCGGTCCTCTTCTGGGTGTCTCTCGTACGAACTAAGGCCAACCTTCAGGGATCCTGCAGCACAGGTTGATGGCTGCCGGTTGACTGACTTTGCCACCGATGGAGCTTCCAGGTGAGCAAGTTTCCATATTGTGAATTCTTCTGCGTGCGCCATCTGCGCCCGGTAAGGAAACCGCTAGGAAATTAACGGTGTTCTTCGGACGGACAGGTTGTCAGCCATCAATGGTGATGCGCCAGTGTGACGCGCTTAACGACATTTGCACACGATGCATATTATACACATGTTGCTCCTGCAGGAAGACAGCAGCACGATCGATTTGGACATTGCCGTGTGCAAAACAATCGGATTGAAGTAGCTTGATCTGCGGTTTGCAGATCGTCACCACGAAACATGACAGTTGGCCAGTACGGGAGTGTTCGGGTTTGACAGTTCACCACCAGCCAGCAAGATTTCCTACGGATTGACGAGAGGCATTCACAAGAGTAGCGAGTGATTTATCCATTACTCATTGCCTAGAACCGGCACATGAATTACGTACCTTACCTGTACGTACGTTACCTGTTAACGATGCAACAGGCGATCTTTTTCCTACATTGAAAATGGATCGTTGTTAGCGGTGACATGCTCCAAGATAATTTTCTAGCTGTTTATGCTTGTTTCGTTCGCTTTATACTTCGCAGGTGGTTTACCTTTAGGGGAGGCCATTTTTTACGCTTCGGTGCCCTTTTCGGTAGCACACTGATGACCGTTCGTCACTGCGTCTAGGACAATAAAGCTAATAGGCAGTCGAGCTGCTGCACTACAGCGCAATCGTACTGATTGGATTTGGTAGCCTGCAGGGCTATGGAGCAGATGACTTGCGACAGTGCAGAGCTGAAGTAAAATGATCCACGGTTATGCCAAGCTATTGGAAATGCATGGCCAGAAGCTTAAAACATTGTTTTCGGAATGCTTTCTCTCTTGAGATAAGGTTTTTTGTTTCCTATATTTTAACCTTTGCTAACTGTCATTGTTTGCGAGAGACGAGTTCCAAACAAAAAAAATCCTCTACACATCCTGCGCACGAAAATAAGCCAGCAGCCACGAATGAGCGCTGTAATAATGTTCCAATACTGCTGCCTACGGGCGGGGAGATTCTTGTCCAAAACTCGCACATTCAACCCCACATTGTCGTCGGGTGAACAGGTTGGCGTGGAACAGGTTTTTCACGTTTTTTGGGAAGGGTTTTTTTTCGTTGTTACTTCTTTGCGATGTTTTGTGACAGCGAAACTGCCGACGATGGTCAACCATGGAGACAATTAAACGATTTGCTAGCGAGAAGCGATGAGATATCGGCTGCCAGCCAAACTTCCAACGAGTGGTGGCCTGAGTTATGGGAACGAATTTCCAAGGGCTCGAAGACTATATTACTTCTGAAGGTTATTTTAGGGTTAGGCATAAATTAGACCGCTGTATAAACATCTCGTTTCGTAAGGATTAAGTGATTCAAAAGCTTTAAGATGCGACGTAGCAATCAAATGTGTAAACAACCCGTTTAACCCTTTAAAACAAAGCTGCTTGACGGAATCATATGTAAATGTGGATAGGACATAGAGATCTGGTACGTTCCAGACGAGCAAGTATTGCTAGAACAGTGATTTATTTGTATAACACGAACGACAGCCAAGAGGGTCGTCCTCGTTCTAAGTGGAGTAATCACTCTCGGAGGCGCCATAATTTAGCATACTTCACAAAAGTGGTGCGAATTTACAGTTAGCTCGTTGACCGGCTTTGCTCCCGATTTTTACGCGTCCCGGCCATCACAGGCGGCATACATTTTATTAGCTATCGCTGTTTTCGGATGCTAATAGCTTCAAATTACTCTGATCAGCGTCGTCCAGCCCAGTGGGGTCCAGGATCGCGATGCTTGATGTTTTCGCGTGTTCAGAATAGTGATTGACTCGAGTGTTTTTTGAACATTCGTCCTCAGGCTGGTTCACCAACACCGTTGTCGTCCGATCGCTTTTGTTCGCTTTTTGTTCTCCCAGTTCTCCCGAACGATCGGTTAGAAATGTGTTCCGACGCGCCTTTTTCTTATGTTTTTGTATACTGCTGGAAGGCACTTTCGCACTGGAAACTTGTTCCAGCGAATGTGCCTATCTCGAACGGGCAGAAGTATAAAGAGAGGTCTTTCCAAACGCCCGAGGGCGAAGCTCGATGGTATACATGAAGATCACGTAAACCCTCAACGCGAGCGAGAGAATGTCGATTGGCAGGGAAAGAACATCGAATGGCGCACATCGTCCCTTGGGCTTCGTCGACAGTAACTGCCATATGGTGCGGAATGCTGCAAAAGACTTGAATGCCGCACTTCACAACCACAATGTTCCACTTGCTTAAAAGTGTTCTTCAAAATGCTAGTTTATGCTTTCGATGTTCGCCACCTGAAGCACAGACAGTTCGTTCGGTGTCCGGCATAATCGAATCCGTTCCCTCTCAGGGGAGATGGGGCAATCTAGGCAGTTCCGTCTCTACTGCGCAAAGTAAAGTGATCACTCCATTTGGCAGTTCCCTTCTATTGCGCATCGCATTCAATACACTCGCACGGCTATAATCAAATGCGGTTAGGGCATGGATCCCGTATAAGGAGCATCTGGCTTTCTTTTCCAACTTTTTTCCACTTTCTTTGGAACAAGCCCGAAGGGCCTGTATGTGTGCGTTGCTAGATCAGCGTAAACTAGCGTGAATCATCGTCCCTTCACGGCTATCGGGCAGAGAACTACGTGATACCTCCATCCTTTCGGCAGTGGCAGTTAAAATGCGCTCCAGAAAGATACGAACCAGAGAGCCATCGGGAACTCCTTTTTTGTAACGCATGTTTAGATCCGGGCCGTGTTTTCTGTCGAGTTGCGCTACTGCATCATGACTGTAACCAAACACTTGGCCCCCAAGGGAACGATAACGATGCAGCACTATCGTGACCTTTGTGTGGTATAAATTAAATTAACATGACTTTGGCGAAGCACGCGTCAGTTAAGCACGCACACGTATCAACGCTGAAATGGGATAGAATTGATGTACAATAGTGGCCATTTTGAATGTATGCACACTCTGGACGCGATGCAATAAATAAGCGAAGGAAGGAGATTAGAAGATCTTGGTTTTTTGGTAATTATCATTCCACGAAGTATTTTAAAATGTTACCCTTTAGAGAATAAAAATGCTTCGTTATTGATCTGTTTAACGATCACCATACACAAGAACATGCCATCTCTTAATTTCTGAAGTACTCCTCAAACATGGCATTCTTCAAAGCACTCGCGACAGTACTAGCACTTGCCAACAAATTGATCCATAAAATAGCAATCCAGATCCAGACAAGGCAATAAAATTTGACTCAATTCTTCAAACCACTCTGTCCGTAATGCAAATAAGCTATCCAAGTTATCATTGTACTTGGAGTTGGATCCTGGGCGTGTAAAGAACTTTTAATCGAAACAAATTTTGGGTTACGCTACGCGTTAGGTAGCATCATTCAGAATGTTCGAAGCATTGTGTTGGCGCAGAAACCAGTGTTCATGGTCAGAGAATCTTGGACGCTCCGTATGTTCCTAGAACTACGCAAGGTTAAAACAAGCAGAAGCAAAGAATTGGCAATCAGACCGCAAAAAAACGACGGTAGGAAGTTACAACAAAACTGTAGTGTGCTACCGAGAAATGAACCATTTTGTACCAGATTTATGTAGCTCCTTTTAGAATGTGGTGCCTGCCTGCTGTATCGTGTGTGCTGTGCGCGTGTTATATTTTTTATATTCGACCGTCACACTTCTCCCCGGGTAGGTCGTCCTCGATGATCATGTTTCGCGGTTGCTACAAACGAATGTATCGTCGCATTGTCTGTCGCTTTATCATGGGGGATGGTTAGCAAAACACAAAAACAGTTTTGAAAGTAAAAACAAGCCCCACACTAGTGAACACAATGGGATAAAATATTTGTCCATGAAGTGTTTGAATCGCGCGGTGCCCATCATCATCATCATGCGCGCTTAATTGGGTTGCAGTAAGCTTCTACATACATGAGTGTATACCATTTCGGTTTACGGTAGAGCAACATTTCCGGCCAATGCAACAAAGTGTGTATTTCATGTTAAAAAATTTACAGAAAAAGTTTTATATTTGCCTGAAATTCCTTGAACTCAGATAAGGAAGAAAAGACAAAACAGATCAGACCAACGCGTCGGAAGAAGGTTTTCTCCCTAGGCACGGGAAATGTTGTGAATAGCTACGATTGTGTGGTCGAGTATTTGCCCTCAAGGTACAGTCTCGAGATGCCGAAACGTTCCACCATTCGCTGTACATTTGGTCAACCACTCCGTGAAGGAAGCGTTAAATGTTGAAGCTCTCTCTCTAAGATCTTCAAAAAAATGCAGCAGAAAAGAAGGGCACAAATGCGCTCTATGCCAAGCCCTCCAATAAGTGGGTGTCAATGGAAAGTTGAACCTTCAAAGTCTTGGCCGGTTTGACAAAACGACATCCCGACAGGGCTTCATTTCCGGCATAAATTCCATCCCGGAGGTCGTCATACCGTGGTGGACGCGCGAGTTTTCTGATACAATTTGTGTGTGAGCACGGTGTATGATAGATCCTGGTTCCTTTGGCACCTGCTATACATGCGGTTGACAGAATTTCCATTTCAATAGGCATCGGTGCTGATCGATAAAATTTGAATGTTCGTAAACCGATGCGGGATCGTCCGTAAATCAACTCCTCGGCGCAACACGGCGGTTCACAGAGTCCCGAC
The DNA here is from genome assembly GCF_943734845.2 of Anopheles funestus. Classification (NCBI taxonomy): domain Eukaryota; kingdom Metazoa; phylum Arthropoda; class Insecta; order Diptera; family Culicidae; genus Anopheles; species Anopheles funestus. The sequence goes on along the minus strand of NC_064598.1, from coordinate 36,779,100 downwards.
CTACCCGTTCACGAGGTTGAGTTATAACATAATCGGTCTATTAAAATCCATTAAAGAGACACACTTCTTTGACACTCTGTCCGAACGTAAAACCGCCTCACAAACCATCACCAAATGTTGGCCTGCATCTGCAGTCATGCTCGCGATCGAGAAACAAAGAAGAATGGAGGGCCTTGCTACGTCACGTGGGCAGAGGAAATTATCACTGTTTTGACAGCGTCATAATCTGTTGCTTCTACTTTCTACTTTGTTTCCTTAACTTTCGCTGCTGTTGCTGCTGCAACCAGTGGAACGAAACTATGCTATGGAGGAGAAGACAGAAGCCCTTCTCATACAGTGGAGTCACCGTAGACGGAACGAATGATTTTCATGCCGTAGATGATTATGCTTATGATTTGTAGACGATACACAGCACGACGGGACATTACAGGATGGGAAACAAAATTCGTTCCGAAAGCATCGCTAATACCCGTGGGGACGCATGCCAGTGCGGTACATTTAATCGATTATTCATGATGATTTGTATTCCGATACGTGTTGGGATAGGCGTTTTGCTTTCAATTTGTCTTAAAATGATTCATTTACATGCGACGGGTTTATAAATAATGTTGATTAATAGATTAGCACGCTTGGATATTTACGTGTAATGGCAGACGTTTTGTCACGTTTGCCTGAAATTACTCTGCACAATGCTTTAGATGGTCTTATCACCGGATGTCCTCTTCTGATTAACGTAACGCAACCCATAGACAGTTAGGTTCTTTGTAATGGCAATCGCATAAAACTCAGACGAGGACAAGCAGTGATTACTATTGCCTTGTTATAAGGTTATGAATTCTTCACGCGCTCCACAATGTCTAAGATTGTTGTGCTAGATATCCTTCGCAGACAGTGCAGATTAAATCAGTTCCGTCGTGATTACGTTTTACAAACTATCCGTGCCTACTTGCAGTAGGTGTAAATCTAGACAAAACGTGTGTCATTCTGTCAGAAATCTCCGTTTATAGAAATAGCAAAGATTGACGGAAGCCGATTAGGAGCAGCGCTTGTGAATGAAACAAGTTGTCAACGATCGCGAACGATCGGCAACCGTTCATCAATATTACCCAAGCAAATGGTGTCGTATGAATTGCAATGAATGTGCCGTATTGTTGACATAATTTTTCTACTAGCATGCTTGCAGCGAGAAATTTGCCCACCCGCCATCGAGAGAGAGAGAGAAAGAAATCGTGTAGTACATTAATTTATGACAGATCTTCTTAACTCCACCAACAGTATAGTTAATTGAAGATAAGCAGGAAGGGTAATTAAACCGAAACCAAAATACACGTTAAGGTGAAAGCGTGTCCACAATGTCTCCTGTCTTTTGACAACATCCATCAGGCCCGGCCAGTCAGTCAAGCTGCTGTTCAGCCCGCCACCCGGGGAAGGGATGTTAAAACACACGTATTATGCGCACGGTTACCCAAATAGTGTGCAATGCAAAAACCGGTAATTGCATGTCGCTAAAGTGCATATACCAAGCTAGCTAAATGGCGTGTCGGCAAGTTTCAAAGGATCACCGCGACGCCATAGTGGCAGGTACATGTGCAATTTAGCAAAATAAACTTCTGCCCACGCTGCCCAGCGGCTAGATAGAGCAACTGACTGTTACATTAGTAAGATCTTTGACTAGCAATCCATATTCTTAGATCGCTTCCACTAGCCAACTAAACAACCGGTGAATGTTGTACCTTTATGGGGCAGGTTGGTTGTGGAGAACGATGTGGGTCATTTTTTTCACACTTCATCGCCACTACCATCGGGAGGAGAAGTAGCATTGATTTGATTGCGTTGTTTGCAGTTGCTGTTGTCGTAGCTCGGTAAGCCACACACGATCAATCGTTGGAGAGTTCTCGTTGGGAACACATTAAAAGGGATGCAATTGTTTTAATTACAGACGTAATAGCAACTGTGTAATAGATTGTTCTATCTAAACAGGGAACGCAAGTGTGCAAGTGATTTTGAGCGAACCTTCAAATGCAACCGGAAATCTTGGTGTAGATCGGTCAGTTTTGATTTATTTAACTGCCAATACGCCATTGATGATGGTATTCACTTCCAGGCTACAGCAAGTGTAAATGTGGGGACACAGTGTAACAGAGAGCATGTAGTACGAATCCACTCTACGCTCAAAGCCGTCAGCTTACGTCATCGGCATTTGCCGTGTGAAGTGTTGAATATGAATTACAGCGTTCCACACGGCGAGTCCAGCCGAATGTCACCACCTCGGTGCTGGCACGGTATGACGATAAGTGAAGTGCTAAACACTTCCAGAGAACCTTTTAGTAGCGCTTTATCCAACAGCATCGGCAGGACCATCTTGAGACGGCAAAGTGAATGTACGAACGGGTGGGTTCCTCACTCTGGTGTGTAGCCGAGGGAATGCACAAATTAATAGCGATGGTAGTTTTATGGATTGAGATAATGCCAGCCAGTTTGTCGCATAGGTTATGTGCGATTATCCGCTCTTTTATCTATGCGGCGAACGGCTGTTACACCCGATGAAATATGTCACGGCTACGCTAATCTGCCAATTGAATTTACACAGCTGAGTGAGGCGGCATACAATTTCGCTCAGGGACGGGCAAGTATGGTGAGAAAATGTTACCCTATAAGTGGAATGGTTATGATTTCACTCATCACTTAATTAGTTTAATATTTAATATCTTCCCCGATTTCATATGCACATCGTTTGAAGCCAAACTTCACGTTTGGAGCTCCACCTTTCTAGTCAGTTTAAATCAACCACCGAATAATGACGCCATTTGTGCTTGTGAATCATCCCACCACACTGTGTCATCACTGCCGATCAGGTCTCCACCACAATCGCTCGTAACTGCCGTTTATTTGTGTAAATTTATGTCTGCTCTGCTAGTGAAGGCGGAACACATCGTGCTAAGTATTTCTTACTGTTTTTGCATCATTTAGAAAGGAACGTCACCTCTCCGTTTCCGTTACATCAGGTTAAGGTGTACGGTATTATATGATCCCACTTGACCTTAGTCTGTTGTGGATGTTGCACCTCTGCGATAGATTGTATGAGTCAATATTGATCCTCGTATGGGGTGTTGGAATTGAGAAAAAGTCAATAATGCTCCATCTCCTGATGAAGACGTCTACGATCATTATGTTCCTTTAGGGAAGATCGGTTGATTGAGCGCCATCTAGCGGAAAAGTGTGGAAAATTTTCTTCTTGGCAAAATGCTTGGCACTTACTTATCGGTTGTACGTTCCTGTCAGTATATGTCTTTTTGCGAGACACTTTTAAAGAGCCTTCACCACCACCAGTTGATCCTGGTGTTGACCTAAACGTTGCGAGAAGTCAATAGAGTTCGATAGTTTGATACGTTACCGTTACGGTTACGGGTGTGTGTGGAGTCTTAAGTTTTTAAACTGGGTCAGAAAATAGGTCGACCATCTCTAATTGAATTGGCGCACCGGCTCGACGGTAGATCACGAACGATGGAACGACTCTAAATACTCTCCCTTCTTTAACAAGGCAGGCAGCTTGACGAACCGTGTGGACGGTTCTGGGAGGGGAGCATCCGGTTGCACCCTGGTAACGCAGGTCACCCTCACGTTCTACGATTAGTGCACGTACGCATTCGAGCGTTTATGCAGCAAAACTTCCCGACAGCTTCCCAGCCACCATGGCGAGGAGGAGGAGCAGGACAGTGGCGTACCGTAGTTGATAATTTATTTTTCCAAACGATCCAGGGCGTTTGTATGTCTATGCGGGGAGGTTGTCCCTCTTTTTTTTGCGCCGTTAGCAGGTTCTCCGGATGTCGAGTGTTTGTGAATTTCAACAGTTTGACGACTAACGAGCGATTTGTCAAAACAAACAAACGCAGCTTCGGAACGCAAAGGAAGTGATGTACCAATGTTCGGTCGGTAAACGGGGAGTTTTTTTTCATCGTTCGTTGCGTCCGTTGACATTAAACAATACGCTTTGGCCAGAGCACGGGAAAGCGAAGTTAAGGCGGTTTATTTTGTGTACTATTTACTTAGCTCGTGGACTTCGCAGGGCACGGCATCTTATGAACAACAGCACAAGGTAACAAAATAACCCATGCAGTACGTTCTACATAGATGGGATAAAAGATGGGAAGCTCACATTTCAATGCATCATAATATCATGCGAAAGTCATGCGTTTTCGACAAACCATGCATGTTAATATCAGATCGTTATATCAATCCGTTATTGTTATATAAGTAACACTCTCCGTATGTATGGGCACATCAACGTGACCTTCAGAACGATCCGCATATTACTCATATCCACTGTTCCCTTAAGATGCTCCTCATAACTTATAGAAATGCTGTGTCCCACCTCATACCCTTATCTCATCAATATCCATGTCTTCAATGTTGCTTTGAACACATACTGTGCGGGATGATTGGTTAACCCTCTAATTGTTTGACCCCGCAATATGTAGCATGTCAATTGATCTTATCCGTCCAGCCAGCCGATTGCGTTATACACTGTCACAGCCCCACATACACGATCAGTGTGGGCAGTGCGCTTTAATTGGAACGCCAACGCAACCTGGGGACTAACGCGAAAGGTATAATATCTGCCAGTCGAATGTTTGTGTGTATGATAGTTTTTTTTGTTTGTTGTTAAGGATTTGCGTAACTGGCGTAAGACGCAATGGGGAAGGCAAGAATTTCACCATTCCCGACGAGTGGGCGGTTTTGGTGCTCCTACAAGGAACAAGGGCGCTTTAGCAAACCCCATCCCATTGCCATGTCATTTGTCGGTGAGCCGATTTTTATGGCAATCGAAAGCTGTTGTTTCGCGTGATTGGTGGGTTGTAGTATCAGATAAATATATGATACGAGAGATGAATCAATCGTGTATTGCGTTGTGCTGGGGTCGGGAGTAGTATTTTTTTTTGCGTGCGGAGAGACTGAGGACGATGTAGATACAGGTAGACGAAATTGTATGTGCATGATATGGGAAAGCAAGCGAAAATGAATTGGAGGTTCAAATCCCAGTTGTTGAGAACCTCAGAGATGGGGTCCGTTGGGCGCATAGTGATCCTTACAATTCTTATCCACTATCGACAGAAGTAACATTAACAGCTGCAAGTTTTAATAAAAAAAAACAAATTCATTATAGTGGTGCAATACCAAAATAAACATTCAACTAAATGTACAAAAGTGTTAAGTGATTGCGAACAACCAGCAATGGGAGTTTGTTTCGAAATCTATTTGCATCTATGGTGCACTTAGCAAATAGTTTCGGACGTGCCACGTCGGACACGTTTAGAAGCCGGGTTTTATCACCTACAACAAAACCTTTCAACTTAACTTTTGTCATGGACCTCGCGCAGCATTTCGGTTACGATTAAAGCTCAAGTTCCTCTATATTACCCCGCCCGACAACAACATTAACATTGTTGCTGTCTACTTCCATCGGGTGGAAGCCAAATCTAGCGGGGAGTGTGTTGAGTACAAGCTTTGCATTTCAATGTGCTAAGACGTCGTCGTCACATCGTGAAGGTTCCCGTCGTCGTTCGGGGTGTCATGTTGGACAAACGGCATGAGCCCTGTCAGCGCGGATCGCGTGTGGTCTG